>NC_061070.1:1957822-2289970 GCF_021917145.1 Hypomesus transpacificus | reverse complement strand
GAGCAGGACTCAGACCGGGCTCACATGTGAGTCAGGAGGTCCTTCTGCTGAAATTGACATCTGCATAATAACTCCATGGGGGGGGGTGCATGGAAGATACATTAACAAGCAGAGCAATCCCCATTAAAAACCTGCATCTCCAGCCCCCTCACCAAACAGGCTGGAACAGATTGCTTTGGAGCTCATTGACACGGAGGCCAGGCTGGGATATATTGACTGTATTGATCTCCCTTCCTGGAGCTCCACACGCTGGGTGTCAGTAGACCGTTCGCTTCAGCCAGAACACTAATAACGCTCCCTCAACACCTGGAACGCAAAACTAGGAAATGGTGATTGGTTTGGTCATTAAAGGCAGGGCAGGCAATGTTGTTGAGAAGCACTTTTTATCATATTTGCTGAAATAAACTTCACATCTTGATAGCAACCAATACGTATAAGTTTTATGGTAATACGAAATTAATACGACATCTGTGGGCGTCGCAAGACTGTAATAATCACAACCACCATTAAGGGGTAACCTGACTAATGATTGGACAGGCTGTCTGTCTGTCTGTCTGTCTGTCTACCTACCAGCGTGCACTCTGCCCCCTGCACTCAATGCTCGTTACTATAGTTTTTGTGGGAGTGGCTTTGAAGGGGAGGGGGTGTGGGATATTATGGTTTGAATCGTTTGGAATTTAAGCTAAAATAGCCATCTTTGCACAACTTGCCTACACAACCTTTAAGCAGTCTAACTATAACCTGGTTATCAGACTAACCATAATTTGATTATCAGTGTGGTTTTCAGACTAGCTATAACCTATTTATCAGTTTGACAGACTGAATATTTAGTTAGTGTAGTTATCAGACATCAATCTAGATATTAGTTTAAAGGTCAGATGAAATCCTTCGCAGACAGTAGGTTCCTTTAGGTTTATTTAATACGTTTCTCTTCCTATTCCTGCAATAAATATGGTGAAAACTATAAGAAAATAAAAGACAAAGTTTGAATTATTAATCTACCATTTTAGTTGGGCTAAATGCCGCAGAATACATTGAAACAGGCACAAACACGTTGACTCCACAAACTTAATCACATTAAATCATGGCTCAAATCAAATATAAAACACATAGATGGCAAAATAAACTGAAATAAAGTACCGTGTCTGCCTTTGTTGAACCACGTGCAGATTTGAGTTGCAACCTGTGACTTTCTTCTGCAGCCATTCTCTTTGTCTGACCCACAATGCCCCGTTTAACTTTCAATAGTAGTGATGTGTCGTTCCTTAATAATTCATTCACCCCCAACCCCCCCCCCCCCATTGACATGAAAGAATTACTTGAATTTTTGCGATTCAAATAACCGAGTCAGTGAAATGATCCGACCTTCCCATCACTATTAAGTATCTCTGATCACATGACTCAACCAAGTAAAATACACTTTCCAAATAAAAACATTAAAGCAGTAACCAAGACATATTTTTAATTGGTAATCCTTATTTGCCTTACTTCTACAATCCTTTCTTGACTTAAAACAGTTAAATGTCTTGAAATAATATTCTTAAATAACTGAAACCTGTCTCTCCAAGACAGTTATAGTAGCTATCAGCAACAGTAGCTTGCAGCAGCTTGCAGCAGCTAGCAGCAGCTAGCAGGAGAAGCAGCATCTAGCTGGAGTAGAAGCTATGAGGAGCAACAGCAGGAGAAGCAGTAGTTACATGAGCTAGCAGGAACAGCAGCTAGCAGGAGCAGTAGCTAATAGGAACAGCAGCTAGCAGTAGCTAGTAGTAGCTAGCAGTAGCATGAGCTAGCAGGAAGAGCAGCTAGCAGTAGCATGAGCTAGCAGGAACAGCAGCTAGCAGGAGCAGTAGCTAATAGGAACAGCAGCTAGCAGTAGCAGTAGCTAGCAGTAGCATGAGCTAGCAGGAACAGCAGCTAGCATGAGCAGTAGCAGGAGCAGTAGGAGTAGTAGTAGTAGTTCCTTCTGATGCACGCCCCCCCCCCCTCCCCCCCCTCCTACCTTCCCCCCCCTCCCCCCCCCCCCCCCCTCCACCAACACACAAACACAAATACGTCCCTCCCTCCTCCTTCTGCATTCTCCCTGCAGGTCACATGATAGCCTCCCCAGGCAAGGCGAAGACCCAGAACACAGGAACAGCAGGAAGTCTTCTTCTGAGTGGACAGGGTCAGAGGATCATGGCTGGCCGTCTCAGGGAATACAATACGCTCACTCTCACAAACATGAAACATTGATTTTCCTCTCTCACTTCCTCTCTCTAACGTCCTCCCTCAAAGGTCCTCTCTCTCCCCCACTTTTTTCCTATCTCTCCCTCTTTCTGTATCTCCCTCTTTCTGTCTCTCCTTCTTTCCCTCCCTCTCCCTTCTCTATCTTTCTCTCCCCCCCCCCTCTCTCTCTCTCTCTCTCTCTCTCTCTCTCTCTCTCTCTCTCCCTCCCTCCCTCCCTCTCTCTCTCTCTCTCTCTCTCTCTCTCTCTCTCTCTCTCTCTCTCTCTCTCTCTCTCTCTCTGTCTCTCTCTCTCTCTTTCTCTCTCTCTCTCCCTGAATCTGCACTATTCATGAGCAGTAGGATAAGATCAGCTTTGGGACCTTTACCACTATGTGTAAATAAACATGCAAGTTACCATCTAAGTGTGTGTGTGTCTGCATAGGTGCATGTGTGGGTGTGTGTGTGGATGAAACAGAGAGAGGCGAGTATGTGTTGGTGTGTGAGACAAAGGTATAGGTGGTGTGTGTGTGTGTGTGTGTGTGAGAGACAGAGAGAAAGGTGTGTGTGTGTGTGTGTGTGTGAAAGACAGAGAGAATGGTAGAGTGTGTGTGTGTGTGTGTGGGCGAGACAGAGAGAAAGATGTGTGCGTGTAATTGCTCCTCACTTCTGATTAATAATTTATTCGGACCAGAATCCTAGGTACAGCCAACCTTGACCTTGGCGTACAGGAAGTGGACACGCACCCTGGGTAGACAGGTGGTTCCCTCTGCTGCTGCCGTGATCCGCATAATGCTACTTAGCTGTCACGCATGCTGGAAGCTAACTCTAGCTAACTGTCGTTACATGCCAGAAGCTAACGCTGGCTAATTGTCACCCCATGCTGGAAGCTAATGCTAGCTAACTGTTGCAGCATTCTGGAATCAACGGGTGTCTCATTCTTCATCTATTGATCCTGCCTGCAGACAGGAGAGCATTAGTCACCTCCTCATCTCGATGTAACCCTCTCACTAACTCCAAGATTCAGTCAAACAAGCCTTTAACACCGCTCAGTCCACAAAACCTTTCCCCACCGTGTCTTTGTCACCAATGTATCACTCACTGCTTAAATCACACTGGGTAGTTGCACTAGTAAAGTGCCCCTGACAGGCAGGCAGCAAGCAGCAGGCAGCAGGCTGCAGCTCCAGCTACCCCCAGAGAGGGTGCAGAGCAGACTGTCTGGGACAGGCTGACCAAGGAGCCCACCTGGGACTGAAACATGGATGAAGTGATTTGGTAGTTTTAGGACACTAGAACACAGAAATGTGTCCTAGCGACTGTAAAAAACTGTTAACAGCTTCAGCACAGCCAGTCATCCCCTCAACAGGCAGTTGAGCCATCCCGTCCACAATCCTCCAGTCATCCCCTCCACGGTCCTCCAGTCATCCCCTCCACGGGCTGTCCAGTCCCCTCCACGGGCTGTCCAGTCCCCTCCACGGTCCTCCAGTCATCCCCCTCCACGGTCCTCCAGTCGTCACCTCCATGGTCCTCCAGTCGTCCCATCCACCGTCCTCCAGTCATCCCCCTCCACGGTTCTCCAGTCATCCCCCTCCACGGTCCTTCAGTCGTCACCTCCACGGTCCTCCAGTCATCCCCTCCACGGGCTGTCCAGTCGTCACCTCCACAGTCCTCCAGTCATCCCCTCCACGGTCCTCCAGTCATCCCCTCCACGGTCCTCCAGATGTCACCTCCACTGTCCTCCAGTCATCCCCTCCACGGTCCTCCAGTCGTCCCCTCCACGGTCCTCCAGTCATCCCCTCCACGATCCTCCAGTCATGCCCTCCACGGTCCTCCAGTCGTCACCTCCACGGTCCTCCAGTCATCCCCTCCATGGTCCTCCAGTCATCCCCTCCACGGTCCTCCAGTCGTCACCTCCACGGTCCTCCAGTCGTCCCCTCCACGGGCTGTCCAGTCCCCTCCACGGTCCTCCGGTCATAAAAAGGATGAGAAAGAGAGAGAGAGAGAGAGAGAGAGAGAGAGAGAGAGAGAGAGAGAAAGAAAATGAGTATATGTATGTTCGCAAGTGTGAGTGTGTGTGTGTGTGTGTGCAGCTCAGGAACAGCAGAGAGCCAGTCAGCTGTCTGACAGTCTGATTAATGACCAACAAGCTTCACTGTTCTCCTCTTATAGATCTGCTGTCCTTCACTTCATTAAACAGTTTGATCCACAGCTACCGGGATCTTGCATGCTGGAGACCCACAAACACACACACACACACAGTCAAACACACATACACACACACAGGAGCTCCGACAGACCCACATTGTCGGATGCTGAGAACAGCCAGATGAATGTTTGGAAGTTGAAAGGCTCTTCCCTCTGTTGCTCGAGAACTTCCCTTTCAGAGGCAGTCTGGAACAGTCTGGAACTGTCTCCTGTTCTAGTCTCTACGTGTAGTTTTCCCTGGTCTTTTAGCCGTCCCTGGTCGTCCAACAGGCTTCAAGCAGGCTCCAGGGCTGAGCAGGCTGTGGAGGCTGTGGAGGCTGTTCGGGCTGTGGAGGCCGTTCGGGCTGTGGAGGCCGTTCCGGCTGTGGAGGCTGTTTGGGCTGTGGAGGCTGTGGAGGCTGTTCGGGCTGTGGAGGCCGTTCGGGCTGTGGGGGCTGTGGAGGCTGTGGAGGGGGCTGTGGAGGCTGTGGAGGGGGCTGTGGAGGGGGCTGTGGAGGCTGTGGAGGCTGTTCGGGCTGTGGAGGAGGCTGTGGAGGGGGCTGTGGAGGAGGCTGTGGAGGGGGCTGTGGAGGCTGTGGAGGGGGCTGTGGAGGCTGTGGAGGGGGCTGTGGAGGCTGTGGAGGAGGCTGTGGAGGCTGTGGAGGAGGCTGTGGAGGGGGCTGTGGAGGCTGTGGAGGAGGCTGTGGAGGCTGTGGAGGAGGCTGTGGAGGGGGCTGTGGAGGCTGTGGAGGAGGCTGTGGAGGAGGCTGTGGAGGGGGCTGTGGAGGCTGTGGAGGAGGCTGTGGAGGCTGTTCGGGCTGTGGGGGCTGTGGAGGAGGCTGTGGAGGAGGCTGTGGAGGGAGCTGTGGAGGAGGCTGTGGAGGCTTTTCGGGCTGTGGAGGCTGTGGAGGAGGCTGTGGAGGCTGTTCGGGCTGTGGAGGAGGCTGTGGAGGGGGCTGTGGAGGAGGCTGTGGAGGCTGTGGAGGCTGTGGGCGCTGTGGGGGCTGTGGGCGCTGTGGGGGCTGAGGGGACCCCAGTATGGTTTGAACCCTCTCCTCCCTCTCAGTCCTAAACTGGCCCTTTAAGAACCAAGCCCCTCCTGACTGCTGCAGGAAATTACTTTTCTCATTTCTGGACCTGACAAAGACAGGATTTCAAGTGCACTCCATCATCTCTCCTTGTCACACACATTAAGACCCATTGTGTGTCCGGAAGGCTGTGTGCGTCTGCAGGACAGATATGCTGTATGTGTGTGAGTCTGGGAGAGACACTGAGAGGTACTAAAGTGGGGTATTGAGGGAAGAGAAACAGGGGTGCAAGAGACAGAGCAGTAACAGGAAGTATTGTTATACAATACTTGTATAATGATGTTTGGGATTCACACAGCTGTTGGTGTTGAGTGCTTCTGACTAACACAAACACACACACACACACCTCCACGCACAGATGTACTCTCACACACACACACACACACACACACACACACACCTCCACGTACAGATGTACTGTCACACACACACACCTCACAATGTAAAATACATCTTTGGACTGAGTGGAAACAATACGTTTAATATCAACACTTACACTCACAACAGTTACATTGGGGTTTAAAGGCAGGATAGGCACGTTTTGTGAACCTAGATATTTTAGTTTGAGATTAAAATGCATAACAGCCAAATATCCCAGACAAAATCATCCAATCATTAATGCCGTTCCAACCTTAATGATTGGTTGTGTTTACCATCACAGCTGGCCCCTCAGTAACACCATCACAGCTGTCCCCTCAGTAACACCACCACAGCTGTCCCCTCAGTAACACCACCACATCTGTCCCCTCAGTAACACCATCACAGCTGTCCCCTCAGTAACACCATCACAGCTGTCCCCCTCAATAACACCACCACAGCTGTCCCCTCAGTAACACCATCACAGCTGTCCCCTTAGTAACACCCCCACAGCTGTCCCCTCAGTAACACCATCACAGCTGTCCCCTCAGTAACACCACCACAGCTGTCCCCTCAGTAACACCATCACAGCTGTCCCCTTAGTAACACCATCACAGCTGTCCCCTCAGTAACACCACCACAGCTGTCCCCCTCAGTAACACCACCACAGCTGTCCCCTCAGTAACACCACCACAGCTGTCCCCCTCAGTAACACCACCACAGCTGTCCCCTCAGTAACACCATCACAGCTGTCCCCTCAGTAACACCACCACAGCTGTCCCCCTCAGTAACACCACCACAGCTGTCCCCTCAGTAACACCACCACAGCTGTCCCCTCAGTAACACCACCACAGCTGTCCCCCTCAGTAACACCACCACAGCTGTCCCCTCAGTAACACCACCACAGCTGTCCCCTCAGTAACACCATCACAGCTGTCCCCCTCAGTAACACCACCACAGCTGTCCCCTCAGTAACACCACCACAGCTGTCCCCTCAGTAACACCATCACAGCTGTCCCCTCAGTAACACCACCACAGCTGTCCCCCTCAGTAACACCACCACAGCTGTCCCCTCAGTAACACCACCACAGCTGTCCCCCTCAGTAACACCACCACAGCTGTCCCCTCAGTAACACCATCACAGCTGTCCCCTCAGTAACACCACCACAGCTGTCCCCTCAGTAACACCACCACATCTGTCCCCTCAGTTACACCATCACAGCTGTCCCCTCAGTAACACCATCACAGCTGTCCCCCTCAATAACACCACCACAGCTGTCCCCTCAGTAACACCATCACAGCTGTCCCCTTAGTAACACCCCCACAGCTGTCCCCTCAGTAACACCATCACAGCTGTCCCCTCAGTAACACCACCACAGCTGTCCCCTCAGTAACACCATCACAGCTGTCCCCTTAGTAACACCACCACAGCTGTCCCCTCAGTAACACCACCACAGCTGTCCCCTCAGTAACACCATCACAGCTGTCCCCTCAGCAACACCACCATAGCTGTCCCCTCAGTAACACCATCACAGCTGTCCCCTCAGTAACACCACCACAGCTGGCCCCTCAGTAACACCACCATAGCTGTCCCCTCAGTAACACCACCACAGCTGTCCCCCTCAGTAACACCATCACAGCTGTCCCCTCAGTAACACCACCATAGCTGTCCCCTCAGTAACACCACCACAGCTGTCCCCCTCAGTAACACCATCACAGCTGTCCCCTCAGTAACACCACCATAGCTGTCCCCTCAGTAACACCATCACAGCTGTCCCCTCAGTAACACCACCACAGCTGGCCCCTCAGTAACACCACCATAGCTGTCCCCTCAGTAACACCACCACAGCTGTCCCCCTCAGTAACACCACCACAGCTGTCCCCTCAGTAACACCACCACAGCTGTCCCCTCAGTAACACCACCACAGCTGTCCCCTCAGTAACACCATCACAGCTGTCCCCTCAGGAACACCACCACAGCTGTCCCCTCAGTAACACCACCATAGCTGTCCCCCTCAGTAACACCATCACAGCTGTCCCCTCAGTAACACCACCACAGCTGTCCCCTCAGTAACACCACCATAGCTGTCCCCCTCAGTAACACCATCACAGCTGTCCCCTCAGTAACACCACCACAGCTGTCCCCTCAGTAACACCACCATAGCTGTCCCCCTCAGTAACACCATCACAGCTGTCCCCTCAGTAACACCACCACAGCTGTCCCCTCAGTGGGTGGGTCGTATTTATACTGAAGAGTGAGTATTTAATTCTAGCCAACCCCAACACAGAAACAGAGTGGAATACAAGACAGTGAGACACCTACAAACATGCCAGGAGAACACCCCCAGGGAGTAACTCCACAGCTCATCCTGGGAAGGGATCGACAGCTCTAACCACGTATGAAAACTTTCTCAGGCCTCGTCTCCTTCCTACATTAGCTCAGATGATCGTTTATTTCCAGGCAGTTGAGTCCCTGATGGCTTTCAGATCAGGCTGCTATGAAACAGTATCTGTGTGTGTCTGTATGTATTTGTGTCTGTGTGTCTGTGTGTGTGTGTGTGTGTGTGTCTGTGTGTGTCTGTGTGTGTCTGTGTGTGTGTGTCCGCCTGGCTAGATAAATATGACCCAGTTCACTGCTCCCACCCATAGCTTGCTGGACACACCAGCAGTGTGGCGGCTGGGGTGGAGTGTGCGTGAGTGTGTGTGAGTGTGCGTGAGTGTGTGTGTGGATGAATATTCCTGTGTGTAGCATGGGCTTCACACACAACACAACTTTTTAGATAAAGTCTGGACAGACTACACGACAGCCTACATAGACACACTCCAGGTCCTTCTATAGACCACACTTATGGTCCTTATATAGACACACTACAGGTCCTTCTATAGACCACACTTATGGTCCTTATATAGACACACTACAGGTCCTTCTATAGACCACACTTATGGTCCTTTTATAGACACACTACAGGTCCTTCTATAGACCACACTTATGGTCCTTATATAGACACACTCCAGGTCCTTCTATAGACCACACTCCAGGTCCTTCTATAGACCACACTTATGGTCCTTATATTATAGACCACACTTATGGTCCTTATATTGACTATATAAGGACACTACGGGCCGTATTTTAACAATCTGAAACGCAAGTATCAAA
The DNA here is from genome assembly GCF_021917145.1 of Hypomesus transpacificus. Lineage (NCBI taxonomy): Eukaryota > Metazoa > Chordata > Actinopteri > Osmeriformes > Osmeridae > Hypomesus > Hypomesus transpacificus. The sequence goes on along the minus strand of NC_061070.1, from coordinate 2,280,982 downwards.
ACGCAAAGCACAAGTAACTTTGTGGGTGGGACTCCAGTGCGGTTGCTATTTTGCCGGCGGGATAAATGACTTTGCGCCTGGCGCAAATCTAAAAAGGGTTGGTCTGAAGTAGCTACATTACTAATGGGTGTGGTTTGGGCGTAACGTGCAATAAACCAATCAGAGCGTCATCTCACATTCCCTTTAAGAGCAGCGCTTGTTCCATGGCGGATTGCTATTATAACGGCGGATTTGTCAGGCGCACGCCATGAGCGGTTCACAGCCGAGGAGACCGACGTTCTTGTCAGGGCCGTAACAGATAGAGTTCAGTCAAGACAATCACGTATTAGATTTGAGCATTTATTTTTACATGACATGGAAATGTAGATTTACTTTGGCGGAGTGGATGATCTAAGGGAAGCACTCCCTGCCTTCTCGATGCAACACATACATACATAACATATGAGGCAGGGAGCAATAGAGATATAATCCCCCTGTTGGATAGATACACAGACAGCATGGGGGAGAAGGATACGGTGGAGGGTGGCAGCAGCACTGATCATACAACGACCGGGGTGAGTGTATGCATATCCGCGCGTCTTTTAAAGACGCCTTATCGGACGTGGCCCAATGGATATGCGCTGCTACATGGGTGTGGTAGTGGGAGGAGTAAGGAAGGTGGAGTAAGACGCCTTACGTCCCCGATCACTGACTGACGCGCGCTGCCCGATTGCCCTGCCAGAACTAGCTGCGCTTATAAGTGACATGGTATGGAAAAGGCAGAGCAGTTTTCTCAGTGCACTAAATTGACCGTTCATGCTGCTCATTCAAATTCTTATTCTTATTTTATATATAATAAATGTTTTTGTTATATTGTCATATTTTTAAATTGTTTAGTTCTTTGAATTAGTTTAACTATAGTACTTTTTTTACTTAATTTAAGACCCGTATATGTTTGTGTTTGCACCTTCCTGCCACAGTAAATTCTGTGTTTGTGTAACATGTGGCTACATGGCAAATAAACCGGATTCTGAGATGGGAGAATAAACCCACCCTAATTAGCTTCGGTTATACAGGCGTGAGAGGAAATTGCCACAATTGTTACAAATCAAGTTCACATACATAGAGATTTTCTAATGAAAATCGATTTATAATCATTGAAGAAATGTAACACGCCATAAATCAAAACAATGTCACGTGGCTTCACAGAAAGAAGACCCTGGCCTCGCCAGCAGTGCGCACGGACCAAGCTTGCACCCTTAAAATAGCATCTGAATAACGCGCCATTGACTTTAGACTACGTTTTTCCTGGTCAGTGGCGGAATTTTTTTTCTGAAACTGCTAAATAGCACCAGGGAACGTTTCCGCCGGAACACGCCTCCTTTTTTCGCTGAACCGCCCCCGGGAGCGCAAAGCATTCCCTTATTTACCGACGTGCGTCTGGAGGGAAAACTCCGCTTTGCGTCAAGTGCAAACTAGGAATGATACTTGTGTCGTTGACAAAGTCAATTGCGCTGGGTCCAAGATAGGGCCCTTAAGGTCCTTATGTAGACAACAATTAGTGATTTGACAGCTCTGGTTTAGACAGCCAAGGCCCATGCAGGTCATGTCCTCGCATGCTCAGCTGAATGGTTCAGACGGTTGGGGCTCCATGTTCACGCAGAGCCTCCTTAGGAGGCTGTCAGAGGGCCTCCACATCTCTCAAGTAGGGCCTCATTAGGAGGCTGTGAGAGGGCCTCCACATCTCTCAAGCAGGGCCTCATTAGGAGGCTGTGAGAGGGCCTCCACATCGCTCAAGCAGGGCCTCATTAGGAGGCTGTCAGAGGGCCTCCACATCGCTCAAGCAGGGCCTCATTAGGAGGCTGTGAGAGGTTCTCCACATCTCTCAAGCAGGGCCTCCTTAGGAGGCTGTCAGAGGGCCTCCACATCGCTCAAGCAGGGCCTCATCAGGAGGCTGTCAGAGGGCCTCCACATCGCTCAAGCAGGGCCTCATTAGGAGGCTGTCAGAGGGCCTCCACATCTCTCAAGCAGGGCCTCTGTAGGAGGCTGTCAGAATGCCTCCACATCGCTCAAGCAGGGCCTCATTAGGAGGCTGTCAGAGGGCCTCCACATCTCTCAAGCAGGGCCTCCGTAGGAGGCTGTCAGAATGCCTCCACATCGCTCAAGCAGGGCCTCATTAGGAGGCTGTCAGAGGGCCTCCACATCGCCGCCACTTACTCGCTTCATTTTCTTTTATTTCCTGGTGTTTTCGTTGGCTTCTTTGAAAGCAGATAGTGTCGTAGCTGCCACACAAGGTTAGGGTTAGGATAGGACCCAGAGACACTGTTAGGGAGAGAGAAGAACCGAGGGAAGTGAAGAGGTAGAGGGAGAGTGTAGGAGGAGAGATGGAGAGAGACAGAGAGAGGGGGAAAGGGAGAAAGAGGGAGAAGAGAGTAGAGAAGAGGAGAGAGAGGAAGAGAGAGAGAGGAATAGAGAGAGAGGAGGAGAGAGAGGAGGAGAGAGATGAGGAGAGAGAGGAGGAGAGAGAGGGAAAAGAGATATGAGTGCTGCTGTGCTAGCGATAGGGGACATGTGGTGGTGGTGTGGACCGTGAGGTTGTATGAGCCTGTTGTCGTGTGGTTACGTGGTTTTGTTGTTATATGAACCTGTAGTTGTATGAACCTGTGGTTATGTGGTTGTATGAACCTGTGGTTATGTGGTTATATGAACCTATGGTTATGTGGTTGTATGAACCTGTGGTTGTATGAACCTGTGGTTATGTGGTTCACCGTGAGGTTCTATGGAACATGAGGGCCCAAAGACTCTTATCCTGTGGACTAATTAGAAAAACAGACAGTGTTGCCACAAGAGTAGGATTTAAAGCCATGGTAGGTCTTATCACCCCTCTCTCTTTTGCCCAGGATTAAAGCTGAAATGGCTTTTACACGGGCCAGTAACCCAGTGCATTAGCTGAGAGACTCAACAAAACACTCTCCCTTTACCCTTTAGCAGTCAGGACAGCAGCGTTAGCTAATGACCAAGGACGGCTGTGGTAAGGGTGTAAATATTTACCATGACTCCATTGGTGGAGAGAGGACAGGCAGAGGGCAATCAGACGAGGAGGGCTGGAGGAGGAGGGGAGGAGGAGGGCTTGAAGAAGAGGAGGAGAAGGGGAGGAGGAAGAGAGCTGGAGGAGGGGAAGGAGGAGTAGGAGAGCTGAAGGAGGAAAGGAGGAAAAGGAGGAGGAGAAGGGGAGGGCAGGGGGAGGAGGAGGTGAGGGAGGGGGAGGAAGTGGAGGAGGAGATGGAGAGGGCTGAAGCAGGGCTGACTGTGTAAGGACATAATTATCTCTTCACTGCTGTGCTTTAAATAGACAAGTCATGTGAGGAAGTCCTTAGAGGGAGCGAGTCATGTGGAAGTATGAAGGTAAGCAGTCAGAACACGGTGACCATCTCCAGTGTTGGAGTGGTGTTACAGAGAACAGCAGAGCTAGTTCAGTTCCAAATGCAGCAGGGAGAGAGGGGTGGTTGAGGGGAGGGGCTCACAGTGGAAGCAGCCTAACAGCTGGGAGTGGACGGCTGGCTGGCCCCGCCCGCCTGGTAGTGACAAGGAAACAAATCAGGTGCTCCCGAGCCAATTCTCTCCTCCAGGCGGGAGGGATGCCCCAGGCCTCTCCTGCCCCAACAACCAACCACAGAGTCAAGCTCCATTAACCTGACCAATGGCGGGGAGGCAGGATGGACTGGCACTCCCACACAGCCTTTCCTATCTCGCGATGGAGGAGTCTGTCAAAGCTAATGAGCTGGGAAACCCTGAGATCACACAACACACACACACACCAGACTCCTCATACACGCACACACACGCACAACACACACATCACACACACACACACACACACAGACTCCTCATACACGCACACACACACACCAGACTCCTCACACAACACACACACACACACCAGACTCCTCACACACACACACACACACACCAGACTCCTCATACACATACACACACGCACAACACACACATCACACACACACACCAGACTCCTCACACAACACACAGACACACAGTCTGTCAGTGATGGTGCCCAGAGAGTGGTCACAGTGATGTCATGAAGTCAGAGTGTGTTGATCATAGATATATATAAACACTAGATGTCTCGTCCGCGTTGCCGGCCAACGGAGTCGAACGTCCGCACATGGCGGCCATCTTGCTACAGTGAACTCGCTCACTCATAACATTGGGTTGGTGCCACATGTACTTTTTGCAGTGGCATAGCTACATCTCTGATGTTGATAACAAACCAAACCGCTTAAAAATCTGTTGAAAATTGAGTAAAAGTTATGGTTATTTAAAAAGTACACGTAGCACCAACCCAATGTCATGGGTGAGCGAGTTCCCTGTAGCAAGATGGCCGCCATGTGCGGACGTTCTAGACTCCGCCGTAAGACATCTAGTGTTTATATATATATCTATGGTGTTGATGGCCACGGCTGAGGCTGACTCTCTGAGGAGGTGTGTCATAACGACTTCCTGTTTCCTGTACTTCTGCCTGAGAAAGATGCATGTTGGACTGAACACAAACACAGACTCCAGGCCAGTCCATGGTTAGGTGTGGGGCAAAGTAGGTGTTAGGGTAAGTGGAAGGATACATTCAACGCAGGGTGATGCATGGTTATGTGGAGGAACATGTTCACCATTACTACAGAGGACATTGTGACTGAATCTGTTTTTCTGCCTTGCTGAATGATCTCTCCAAAGCCGGTTACGGTTTCATTGTTCTGACAACAGGCTTGGGCTTAGTGGACAGGCATTCCATAATAATCAAGGTTGAGACACTTACGAGTGTCCTTCAACAGGAAAGGTCACTGGCAGATATTGGAGAGGAGGAACTATTACTGCATCTAGCCATGCATATGGACTAAAATATTGTTTCCTTCATTCAGCTCTAATGAACATGTGCTGTCCTTGTTCCTCCCTCTGGCTCTTAATTTATCTCTCTACCTCTTCAGCTTCCCCTCTCTCTCTCCCCCACCTCTCTGTCTCTGGCCGCTCTCTCCTTCTCCCTTCCTCTATCTTAGTCCCCCTCTCTCCTTCTCCCTTCCTTTATCTTACTCCCCCTCTCTCCTTCTCCCTTCCTCTATCTTACACCCCCTCTCTCCTTCTCCCTACTCCCCATCTCTCCTTCTCCCTTCCTCTATCTTACTCCCCCTCTCTCATTCTTCCTTCCTCTATCTTACTCCCCCTATCTCGCTCATCCTCTGTACAAGAAAGCAAGATGCTGTAATTAGGGGTCTGCTGGAGGACAGAGAGAGATATGTTACCAGGGGTGAGGAGATGGAGGGAGAGATGGAGGGAGAGAGGTATGTGTTACCAGGGGTGAGGGGATGGAGGGGGGAGCCGGAGGGAGAGAGGTATGTGTTGTCAGGGGTGAGGGGATGGAGGGAGAGATGGAGGGAGAGAGGTATGTGTTAGGGTCAGTTGGAGACATACAGTAAGGTGCTAATGAAGACCTTTTGCTGTTGAGACCTTTTGCTGTTGAGACCTTTTGTAGTTTACAATCCATTGTGTAGGAGAATGTGACTGATGTTTATATTGATTGATTGTTGTATAGAGACCAGATGCTTGACAATTCCAGGGCAGTGCTTTAAATATGGAAGCTGAAGATGTCCAGGGGATCAGAACTGGTGAGACACTGTTTGGGGGTGTGCTACTTCTGATCATCTGATTCATGACCAGGTGGTTTTGGGTTTTTGTCTTGTGTTTGTGTGTCGATGATGGTTACGTTAGTATAGATTGGCATATATAATTATATTATTTATATAATATATGACATATTATTATGACGTTATACTTCAAATAAACATTAACTTGATACTTACTTGATACCCCCTCCTTTCATTCACACTGGGAGATATCCTCAATTAGCTCAATCATCCCAGTCAAGTGTGTCTCTAATGTGGAGAGCCTAATGACATTCTAAGGTTAAAGTGAGGAGTCAAGCATCGATCTGCTGTCTTCAGTGTGTGCATGAGTGTAACAGACCAGGGCCCACTGCAGACATCCTGACCACCTGTCAGCTCCCAGCATGTGGAACGCTCACTGCTGCACCTGCTCTACTGCTGCACCTGCTGCACCTGCTGCACCTCTTCACCTGCTGCACTGCTGCACTGCTGCTCCTGCTGCACCTGCTCTACTGCTGCACCTGCTGCACCTGCTGCACCTGCTGCTCCTGCTGCACCTGCTGCACCGCTGCACCTGCTGCACCTCTTCACCTGCTGCACCTGCTGCACTGCTGCTTCTGCTGCACTGCTGCTCCTGCTGCACTTGTTCTACTGCTGCACCTGCTGCACCTGCTGCACCGCTGCACCTCTTCACCTGCTGCTCCTGCTGCTCCTGCTACACTGCTGCTCCTGCTGCACTGCTGCTCCTGCTGCACCTGCTCTACTGCTGCACCTGCTGCACTGCTCTACTGCTGCTCCTGCTGCACTGCTGCACCTGCTGCACCTCTTCACCTGCTGCTCCTGCTGCACCTGCTGCTCCTGCTGCACTGCTGCACCTGCTGCACCTGCTCTACTGCTGCACCTGCTGCACTGCTCTACTGCTGCACCTGCTGCTCTTGCTGCACCTGCTGCACCTGCTTCACCTGCTGCACTTGTCCCCATCTCATAGCTCTGACTGATGGATCCAAGAAGTTCTTAGTGCTGAGATTGCATCAGAAATAACACAGATATTAAATCAAGTCAGGCTTTTGCTACACACACACCCACACACTGTACACACATACAAGCACACACACACATAATGTACACACACCACACACACACACACACACACACACACACACACACACAGGGTGAGTCACAGGGGAGGGATGGCCTGAATCCATTAGCCGACACAGAGATCACATGACTTGTCACGCTGCACTCTGAATGGCAGACGTGGGAAGAGTTCAGGCATTGTGTTTGAGTCATCAGGACCTTTTCCCTCCTTCATGTCCACCTCCTCCAACCTCTCGCTCGTCTCCTCCCTGTCCTCTTCTACCTCCTCCACCTCCCTTTCCTCCTCTCTCTTCCATCTCCTCCATATCCCTCCATCTCCTCCTCCATCATCTCCATCCATCTCCTCTTCTCTCCTCCATCTCCCTCCATTTCCGTCCCTCCATCTCCTCCTCCTCTCTCCTCCATTTCCACCCCCTTCCTCCATCTCCTCCTCTCTCCTCCATCTCCTCCTCTCTCCTCCATCTCCTCCTCCCTCCTCCATCTCCTCCACCATCTCCAGTCTTCTGGATGGTTTTTCTCCACCTCCTCCTTCAGGCGTTTATTATTTGTTTGGCTACTCTTCGAAAGCCAAACAAATGTTCTGGTGCACTTAACTCTGCCAGGCTATTGCATTTTGTACTTCTGTCGATCAATTTCTTATTTCTTGTTAGTTAGCCTACTGCATCCAATCAGCGCTAAAGTGTAGTACCTACCCTTTCCGTTCAGAGTTAATGTAATGTGTTTTTGAGTTAATGTAATGTCGTTTTCCATTTGGGGGAGCGCGTTTTTGTATTGGGGGGAGGTGAACAAGTCATCCAATTTGGGGGGAGTTGACTCGTATTGGGGGGGAGCGCGTTTTTGTATTGGGGGGAGGTGAACAAGTCATCCGATTTGGGGGGAGTTGACTCGTATTGGGGGGGAGCGCGTTTTTGTATTGGGGGAGGTGAACAAGTCATCCGATTTGGGGGGAGTTGACTCGTATTGGGGGGAGTATTTTCATTTGGGGGAAGTACTCATATTAGGGGGTGTGGTTTGCACTTCAGGGCCACCGTACTAAAATGATAAACCTTGTTTTTGGACATTAAGAAAATAAACAAAATACTACCCTTAGAATAATAACATTACGTCAGTGTAGTTTCACATCAGGATATGTGTAGCAACATGGTCGCTCTTTCATCTAGTTTGAGCTAGCTAAGAAATCGTATGTGGTTGCTCTTTTATTTAGCTTGAGCTAGCTAATATAAAGTAGCTAACAACTTTGTGAGTTTACTCACCGATTCGGAACAAGATATCACTGGTATCAAATCACGCCAACCGTTATTAGAACATTAAAACTTTTGTTTCTTCAGTCTAACAACGGGTCTCTTGTAACCGCCTGCCTTCCGTACACTGAGCGTGAGCGGAACAATTGAAAGGGTTTATCTAAATTAGTGCAGCGCTGTTGATTGGTTGGGCTTCTGATTGATAACCAATTATACCACTAAAATAAGGGGTTTGTGTTTGCATCATCCTTCAGTTTAATAATTTGTTTCCCCTTTTTGTGCATTCGTTTCTTGAAGTTCACATTATTATTATTACATATATGCTTTTTCTAGTGAACCAAATTCACAGGGGTTACACCGACCCTACACAGCATCTGTTGTTTTAATACAGTTGTCAGACTGAGACACTGAAGCGTTAAGTAGAGTTAGGGTTAGGAGGTTTACCGTAGTAGACTGACATCTGTGATGGTTCAAAAAGCTCTCAGAGAAGGCGTTTAACCTGATTGAACAGTGTGAGAGAGCTGCACCCTCTTCTATTCCCCCCCCCTCCCTTCTTCCTCCTCCCCCCTCCCTTCCTCCTCCTCCCCCCTCCCTTCCTCCTCTCCTCTGCTCCTCCTTCTCCTTCCCCCCTTCCTCCTCCCCTCCTCTCGGCTCTCCCCTTCTACCACGCTCCTCCATCCCCCCCCCCACTCTTGTCTCTCCCCCCTCCATCCCCCCCTCAAGGCTTAATCGATGGCTGCATCCCTGTATCCCCCAGCAGCACTCAGACCCCAGGATGCACCCCCCCCCCCCCCCTCATCACCAGCCTGCGGCTCTAACTAATGTATTTTCAACCACTAAGTGCATCAACCCGATGCACATCTAGCATTCGGTTACCTCTTCACATTAACATACTCTTGTTTTAGAGTAAGAATGAGTTCAGCTGAACACTGAACCCTCTGGTCTAATCCTGGAACGTGTTGCCTGAGTCTTAGTCCAAACTGTCACACTGACATCTGTATTTCTCTCTGTGTTTAAGTTGGCTACAAAGGCTGATCTGTGGGTATCTGAAAAGTACATTTCATGTAAAAGGTGATCAGCAAATAACATTTGTTTTGACATGTAGACATTCACTCAAAGATATGTTACCTGCCTACAGGAACCTGTATGCATGAACCCAACCTGGAAAAAGAATAAGAAGCTAGCAGCGTCCTCACCTTTAGTCTGACTTGTTTTCTTCGGAATGCATTGCAGAATACTGCCTGCCAGCAATAATGAAACTACAGCTTGCTCGACAGGAAACTACAGACAGGAAACTACAGATCACTAGACAGGAAACTACCGACAGGAAACTACAGATCACTAGACAGGAAACTGCAGACAGGAAACTACAGATCACTCGACAGGAAACTACAGACCGGAAACTACAGATAACTAGACAGGAAACTACTGACGGGGAAATTAAGGATGTGATGTTTTATACTAAACAATACAGATGCTTAGCATTTTTTGTCAGCAGATAACAGAGCCCCCTAAGTTAACCTCTATGCGTTCTTATCACCCTGGAGGGAGGGTGAGCATTTGTTAGGACTAGAGGATGTTGGGAGTTTTGGTTGTTTTAAAGAGATACTGTGTGACAAGGTGGAGTCGCAAGGTATGGTTTCCATTTGTTGACACCTATGTGAAGGAGCTTTTACGACCCCAGGACCGGAGATTCTGTTGTTCTGTTTCAATCAGGGTTGATGTCGTAAACACGCACGCACACGCGCGCCAGGTCTATGCAAGGAGCCAATGAAGAAGAGCCATGGGACATTTGCATGCCTTTGTCTCAACCAATGACAGTCAAGAGCGGGTCTGTTGAAATAGTTCAGCTAGCACAGAATGCTGGCAGACAAACTTTGTATTGCGATCGGACTTTGTCTCCTCGCTGGCAAGCATTAAACTATTGTACTTTTTTTGAAACTACAGATTACTGGAGATAGGAAACTACAGACAGGAACCTACAGATTACTGGAGATAGGAAACTACAGACAGGAAACTACAGATCACTAGTCAGGAAACTACAGACAGGAAACTACAGATCACTAGACAGGAAACTACAGACAGGAAACTACAGATCACTAGACAGGAAACTAAAGACAGGAAACTACAGATCACTAGACAGGAAACTACAAATCACTAGACAGGATACTACAGACAGGAAACTGAATGTGGCGTTCTATGTGGTTAGGGTCAGGGTTGAGATCTTATTGACTCGTTTCGAGATAGCAGTGGGCCTTCGTGGAACAGCATTGCAGTGGTTCCACTCCTATTTGAGAAATGGATGTTTCAACTTTCACATTGGCGGTCCCTTCTCCTCTAACATACCTCTCAGATGAGAGTCACACAGGGGTGGATGCTTGGCCTCGTGTGGTTTTCCTTGTCTGTGCTTGTCTGGCTTCTATTTATAATAAATACAAGGTTGCATTTCATCTATACGCAGACGACACTCATTGATGCCTTCCATTAACACGGAACTATAACCCCTGTTGGACTGTTAAAAAGAACTGAAGTTATGGCTTGCTAGTAACTATCTGAACCTAAATGAAAATAAAGCAGGAATTATTGTATTTGGGCCAAAGGAACACTGTTATTGACCTAGATCCCTTTGCTTTATCTAAGACAGACTGCGAAAGAACCCTGGGTGTTCAGTTTGATGATAATGTCAAATTCGATAAATACATTAATTTGACAGTTATAAAGTCATGTTTTTTCCATCAGTGCCTTCCCACTGAAGTAAAACCTTCCTTATCCATGCCCAATCACAAACTGTGATTCATGCTATTGTACCATCTTGTCTAGGTGATTCACTTTACTACAGTGTCTCTCAGTCTTCCCCTCCTCGTCTCAGCTGGTCCAAAGTGCAGCTGCCATCCCAGGGACACGCCAGTATGAGTCAGTTACACCTATCCTAATTGATTTCCACTGGCTTCCTGTTAAGTACAGAATAGACAACAATTCTACTGTCTACAAAGCACTGAATCATTTTCCCTCTAAATAGCTGTCAGACTGGCTCCATCCGCATATCCCATCAAGAAATCTGAGACCTTCAGATTCGGGTTTACTCTCTCTCTGCCTCGATCCAAACTGAAAAAAAACTGTGAACGGGCATTTGTAGATGCCTGTAGATGTTCCAAAACTATGGAAATCTATGCATTTCAGATCATTACCCTTTATTTTAACCTTCAAGTCTGCTCCAAACTTATTTATTATTTTGGCTTTTAATGTTCCTTTGCATAGTAAACAGTTTTATCTTAGATTTTTCTACTCATATCTGTATTATTTATACTTTACTTTTTCTGCAATGACTATTTTACCTCCTGATCAGCACTTTGGTCAACCATGGTTGATTTTAAATGTTTACCATGAATAAATATTGATTGATTACATTTATAAACTGCAAACTTCAGTCAGCAAACTAACAACCGCAAACTCCAGACAGGAGACTTTAGACTGGCTGAGTGGGTGTACCCGTGCCCCCCCCCCCCCCCCCCCCCCCCCCCCCCCCACGGTGAGGTCTAGGTGATGGGATGTGTAAACATAACAACAAACAAAACACCAGGGTGCTGTGAAGAAGGCCTTGATTTAAGAAGGCCTCAGTAGAAGGTATTGACCCGCACTAGACGAACATCACAGACAAACCAGGAAAATCGATGATGGTCTTTGAAAGCGGCTCTACTCTTCGTCTCCCAGGCCTCTCCAGTGAAGCACACAGCACAGAGCAGGCTGTGGGCGTCAGGGAGAGGAACCAGCTGGCTGAATGGATGATGTGGGGAGGGGGCTGAGAGCTGGAGGAGGGGGTGAGGAGGAGGGAGAAGAGGGAGAGGAGGGAGAGGAGGAGGGGGTGAGGAGGAGGGGGAAGAGAGAGAGGAGGGGGTGAGGAGGAGGGAGAAGAGGGAAAGAAGGGAGAGGAAGAGGGTGAAGAAGATGTGCAGGGTGAAGAAGGTGTGAGGGTGTATTCCATTGCATGTTATAAACAAACACAACATTTCACAGTAGCCATGTCGATAAATGATGTTGAGGGTTCACAATGAGTCAAAGAGTCGTTCCACAGACAGAACGACAATACCCCAAAGGAATGTTGTTCACTGTTCGATGGCTTGTTGTTCGACTGTACACCTCAGTATTACAGTTTTTTTCAAATGCTTGCACACAAATTCCTTACTTTTCACACAATTTCTGAAACCTGACACTCAAACATCAGAACCGCACCTCAAATCTGCAAAACCACACTCACATTTTTGTCCTTTGACTCAGTTTTTAATTTCATAAAACACTTTTTGCAAAGCACATCACACAATTCTACACGTAACACACAAAATTCTAACATGAAGCATCTTGATTTCCTTTTTCAAACACAACCAATCAAAATGCCACACTAATGCATCAGTGCCTCAGACTAACCTTACACTGTCCTTAGCAGGTACACTCTATCATCCAGACTTTCCGAAATGAGAATAGGTAAGAAATCTACTCTCCATAGAAAATTGCTGCCCTGCATATCAATACAGTACTCAATGAGTACAGTAGTAAGGTATTGCCTGTGGACTGTTCTGTAGGACTATAAAAATAAAGTATGTTTAAAGTATTTGGGAAATGTATTCTTACTTAGTAATCCTACACAGTATTTGTTATGTATTATGTTCCTCGCTGACATCCGTAGTACAACCCCCTCATTGTATGCAAGCGAGTGAAGTAAAGAGACAATGAATCCAACTCTGACTCTACCTGGTCTTATTACGATTACCACGACAGAACAGTATTTACAGTATTTTAGTGTTTGTTTGGCATGACCAAAAGATTACCAACACAAGGTGGTCGGGAACTTCTTCTGTCTCCTGAACAGGAAACTGAAATCAAGAACATGGGAGGGAGTCAGGTGGCTGAGCGGTAAGAGAGTCGGGCTAGTAATCTGAAGGTTGTCAGTTTGATTCCCAGTTGTGTCAAAATGACGTTGTGTCATTGGGCAAGGCACTTCACCCTACTTGCCTCGGGGGGAATGTCCCTGTATTTACTGTCAGTCGCGCTGGATAAGAGCGTCTGCTAAATGACTAAATGTAAATGTAAACATGGTCCTAGAAAATAACGCCATAACATTATGTCAAATACAAAGAAAAATAATGAGAATGTAACTGTATCAATTCTTCTGTTGTTTTGTATGTAGACCACTGTATGTGCAACTCTGTGTGTATTTTACAACACACCTATGTATGTGCTGTCTGTAGTAAGTGTAACACTGAACAAAAAAAAGGCCAAGTCATTATGATGAATGGAGAAGAAGTGTTTTCCATTCATCATAGTGTTTTACATTGAGCACATCAGTGTTCAACTGGTTCTTATAAATGTCTTCTTATGTTTTCATAATGGTTTGTGTGTGTCATTTGAAAACAAAATACCATTTAGAAAAGAAATAACATTATTTTGAATGTTAAGTTTTATTTTTCAGGAGAATTGAGGGGTTTTGCCCATTGTGTGTGTGTTTTTTGACTTGTGTGTAGAGTTCTGAGTGTATGAGTACGGTGGCCCTGAAGTGCAGATCACGCCCCCTAATATGAGTACATCCCCCAAATGAAAACACTCCCCCCCCAATATGAGTCAACTCCCCCCAAATCGGATGACTTGTTCACCTCCCCCCAATACAAAAACACGCTCCCCCAAATGGAAAACGACATTACATGAACTTAAAAACACATTACATTAACTCTGAACGGAAAGGGTAGGTACTACACTTTAGCGATGATTGGATGCAGTAGGTTAACTAACAAGAAATATGAAATTGATCGACAGAAGTACAAAATGCCATAGCCTGGCAGAGTTACGTGCACCAGAACATTTGTTTGGCTATCGAAGAATGTAGCAAATAGTAGGCTACTTAGGCAAAAGTATTTCGTGTTAAATGTAAAAATCGATAGCCAAACAATCCTGGTCCTTGTGGCATTTCGTTCGTCTGTAGTGGACTCGTTTTTCTTCTGAAAAGTCCTGCTTCCTTCAACTGCGTTTTTAGCGTGCGCATAGGCTACTTATATTGTGAAACGTTAACAGCATATCTGAGATTATTTCATAGGAATGACCCTGATTAAAATAAAGAGTAGTGTAATGACTCTGAATTGTAAACATTAGGCTAATGTTTCCTTTTTCCTTCCAACCAAAACGATCAAGTTCATGATAATGACAGAGTTACGTGGACTAGTTGTTTGGCTATCAATGTCTACGTTTAACACGCAATTTATGCTTTTGCATACGTAACCTATGCTACATGCTTCGAAACCCAAATAAATGTCCTGGTGCATGTAACTCTGTCAGGCTATTGCATTTTGTACTTCTGTCGATTAATTTCTTATTTCTTGTTAGTTAGCCTACTGCATCCAATCAGCGCTAAAGTGTAGTACCTACCCTTTCCGTTCAGAGTTAATGTAATGTGTTTTTGAGTTAATGTAATGTCTTTTTCCATTTGGGGGAGCGTGTTTTTGTATTGGGGGGAGGTGAACAAGTCATCCGATTTGGGGGGAGTTGACTCGTATTGGGGGGAGTGTTTTCATTTGGGGGATGTACTCATATTAGGGGGTGTCATTTGCACTTCAGGGCCACCGTATATGAGGCATGCTTTCAGAGAAACTGTACAGTTTATCACGATTGCTAAAACACTAAACCTCATTCTCTGAATTAAATGTTAAGTGGCCTTAACCCATTTGTCGAATCAGACACTATTTTGGCAAAACTCTGAACACATTCTCACTCACTAAAAACATTTTGCACTGTGATGCACTTGCAATCAAAATGGTAAACACAAGCAGCAAACATCAAACACAACAACAACACAGTTGTCATCTGAAAAACACAATTAATAAAAATTCTTCACACTTGTTTCTAATGGTGGTTTGGGACAATGTCAGCTTTCACCGTGGTGTCAGTATACAAGAATAGTTCAACATCAACCAGCATTTTTCACTGTAAATGTTTACCTTCCACCATACAGCCCTTCTCTCAACCCAATTGAAAAAAAATTATCTGTGTGGCGGTGCAAGGTCTATGTCCATATACCAGGGTACATTTCCTACAGGCAATGGAATTGGCCTGTGGTGACATAGGTGTGGAGTGTTTTCAAGGCTGGATCCAGCACACCGGAGGGTTTTTAACCCGTTTTTCTTTGTTGACAGTAGTAAATTGTGATGGTTACTGTAACATTTTCAAATCAAAACAAATGTGCAGTATTTGTATAGCCCTTTACAAGCAATGTCTGTTACGTCCCCCAAGTTGTAAGGGATTGTTACTGTTTTATGTTCTGTGTTCCACCCACGTCACCAAGCAGGAACCATTCGGGTCGGAGAGGACGCCACCTTTCCAGCCCGAGTCTCCAGTCTGGTGCTCATCAGGCTCCACGCTCTCATCAGCGTGCTGCCAGCTGAGGCTGGTTTGGGACAATATAAAAAGCCGCCAATGTTCAGTCCGGGCTCTCTCTCTCTTTTGGTGGGTCGAACATGTGTCAGGACAGTCCTGTTTTTGTGTCATTAACTGTTTCTCTTTTTGCCTCCCATAGGACAAACGCTGTTAGGTGAGATCTGGGCGGACCACCCTCTGTGTTTGGCCAGGGTGTCTTGATCGTGTGCCAGCTTAGTGTGGGTAGGCGGTCAGGAGCGTCTTCTTTTGTGTTCTTTGATTTGTTCCGTCCAGCATTGACCGGGTAAATAAACCCGTTGATTTCACTGTACATCCGCCTCTGTGTCCTTGCTTGCACCCACGACTCTATGCCCTTTTCACTGTCCACTGGTTGTCACTGAGCAGCGGGCTGTCAGTCCCTACGCTCCGGGGTGGCGTACGTAACAATGTCACAGAGGGCTTCACATACGCACATAGAACTGCCCCTCAGCCAACCCCAACCCTCAAGGAAGACAAGGAAAAACTCTCAGAAAAACTCACTAGAGGAGAAAAAATGGAAGAAACCTTGGGAGGAGCAATTCAGTGAGGGATCCCCTCCTCCAGAAAAGTTTGGCAAAAGAGAGGTGCAGAACACAGTCTAAACATAGTCATACAGCAGGGAAGTGTCAATCGGTGTTGAAACACCAAAATACATTTTCTTTATTGTTAAATGCATTTACTGTGTATACTTAAACATATCTGTCTACATATAACAACATTCCCTGGATGCTGTGTTCTCCATTTCTTTTTGTTGTGTCTACTGATTGCTCCACAGTGTTTCTCTATTGATTTGCTGTGTTTATGATCTGAAAGCATTGTTTGATTTTGAACACAGGTTAAATGGTTTGGGGCGAGTGTTCGGTTTTGCCAGAAGGGTCAGAGGTTTTGGAAATTGAGTTTGAAAATGTGTTTTTGTTTTTACAGTTTTGGGAAAATAGATGTCTGTTTCAAGAAATGTGTATTAACAATTGTGAAAAAAAACTGTAATCCATATACCATACATAATCCTGGTGCAGACGCACAAGGAGAAGCAACTCTAATACCGTATGGCTGTTTTCAAGTCAATCTTGTAGACAGTGGTGCTCCAGTGTCTCACAAAATCCAACCGGATGATTTTGGATCAGTAATCCAAGGCTAGGAGGTTCTGTAGATCCTGGAGGTTCTCAGACTCACCACCATGCTGACACCTTGTCCTTAACACACCTGAAACCAGGTACTTCATTACACCTTAAAGGGCCAGCACCTCTTTTCCTGGACAAGAACTGTCAAAACTATTGCATATTCTGAGGATGAGGAGGGGGAGGAGGATGAGGAAGGGATGGGGAATAGAAGGGGGTAAGGAGGGGTGAGGAGGAGGAGGGGGAGGAGGAAAAGAAGGATGATGGTGAGGGGGAGCAGGAGGAGGGGGGGAAGGTGAGGAGGGGTGAGGAGAAAGGTATGAGGTACAGCCGTGGCCAAAAGTATTGGGAGCGACATACATTTTATGTTTGCAAAGGTTGCTGGGCCTTGGCATAAAATGACTGCTAACATAATTTCAGTAAGTCATATCATCAGCAGAGGGCAAAGTGTGAACTAGTTCTAGCCAGGTTAAATCACACTATAATTCTGATTGGATTTTAAGAGCATGTTGATTGCTGTAAAAGAGGGGGACAAGACATTTGCATGTATTGAAAATCTTCGCCCCAAAAAAGCTTAAAAAATACGAAATATTCCAGTATTCTATACAAATTTTTAAAACATTTTCCTCAAATATTGAACCAGCAAACTTTGCGAAACACATTTGTCATTGCCAAAACTTATGGCCACTACTGTAGACACCTATCTCACACAACAGTCCTACCTCACACAATAGAGTCCTACCTCACACAATAGTCCTACCTCACACAGTAGAGTCCTACCTCACACAATAGTCCTATCTCACAAAGTAGAGTCCTCCCTCACACAGTTTAGTCCTACCTCACACAGTGGAATCCTACCTCACACAGTAGAGTCCTACCTCACACAATAGTCCTACCTCAGAAAGTAGAGTCCTACCTCACACAATAGAGTCCTACCTCACACAGTAAAGTCCTACCTCACACAGTAGAGTCCTACCTCACACAATAGTCCTAACTCACACAATAGTCCTACTTTACACAGTAGAGTCCTACCTCACACAATAGTCCTACCTCACACAGTAAAGTCTTACCTCACACAGTAGAGTCCTACCTCACACAGTAGAGTCCTACCTCACACAATAGTCCTATCTCACACAATATAGTCCTACCTCACACTTTAAAGTCCTACCTCACACAGTAGAGTCCTCTCTCACACAGTTTAGTCCTACCTTACACAGTGGAATCCTACCTCACACAGTAGAGTCCTAACTCACACAATAGTCCTACTTCACACAATAGAGTCCTACCTCACACAATAGTCCTACCTCACACAGTAGAGTCCTACCTCACACAATAGTCCTACCTTACACAATAGAGTCCTACCTCACACAGTAAAGTCCTACCTCACACAGTAGAGTCCTACCTCACACAATAGTCCTACCTCACACAGTAGAGTCCTACCTCACACAATAGAGTCCTACCTCACACAATAGTCCTACTTCACACAATAGAGTCCTACCTCACACAATACTCCTACCTCACACAGTAGAGTCCTACCTCACACACTAGTCCTACCTCAGACAATAGAGTCCTACCTCACACAATAGTCCGACCTCACACAATAGTCCTACCTCACCGAGTAGAGTCCTACCTCACAGAGTAGAGTCCTACCTCACGCAATAGTCCTACCTCAGACAATAGAGTCCTACTTTATCTCTCTCTATCTCTCTCGCTATCTCTATATCGTACTATCGTCTGTGTAATGATAAAGACTGAGAGCAGCTGAATATCTGGCCAATCAGCATCCAGTAGGCAGTTTCATGCTTGACGACCTTCGTCAAGTCTAATTGGCACTCAGCATGAACAGCGCTTATAATTGTCAAATTGAAATATTCATTTATTTGTGTGTGATTATCTAATTTGCATATATTACTGTAGTGGTGTTGTTAGATAACCTGATCAGATGCTTCAGGCACACTTGTCCTGTGGGCAAAGAGATGGATGGATGAAGGGATGGAGGGATGCCTCTTGCCTGGTCTACACAAGCCTGGTTTGGTCTAGCCTGGTTTATTCTAGCCTGGTTTACTCTAGGGTTAGGCTTATAATGCTTATAATGAGGGAGTGTATTAGAGGGAGACTGAAGAATGAAAGGTGGAGAGAAGGAGGAGAAATGACAGAGTGTTACAGGTAGGATGATGAAGAGATGTTGTAGAGGGGAGAAGGGAAGAGGGGGGAGGGTGATTGAGGGAGAATAGAAAGATGGAGGGAGGTGATGAGGGAGGATAGAAGGATGGAGGTGATGTAAGAAGGATAGAAGGATGGAGGTGATGTAGGAAGGATAGAAGGATGGAGGGAGGTGATGAGGGAGGATAGAGGGAGGGAGGAAAGATAGAGGGATAAAGGGAGGGTGATGGAGGGAAATCAACTGAAACTTGGCTCTGCCTAATGAGACTCCATATCTAATCTGCATTTCCACAGTTACCATGGAAATTATGGAGGCTCTGGAGAGTAAACATTCCAATGTTGTGAAGGTCTGCTGTACATGGTGGCAGAATACTGCTGTGGTTCAATAATCATCAAGACTCACAGCATGCTGTAGTAAGATCTTTCTAGGTTTATTCATGCATGGAAAGAAGGCTCACAGCAATGGTGTGATGTCAGTTTTCTGCCAAACCGCAGTCCTACTCAAGTTCAGACACAGAATTACTGTGAGGACTTCAAAATATGGTTACAAAAAATCTGATAAACTATCTGGTTGTAGTGAATTCGGCTCTGTTCCTGGGGTAGTCTCAAGCCTGAACACATGGGCCCTGAACACACACCTAACAAAACTACACTGTCGTACTCTTGGAATGCAAAACTTGTGTATATATGAGTGTTTTGTGAAAATGATCTCCTACAATAATGTTACAGTAACGTATGAACCAACACATCTAGAACGCTAGCTCTCTTCATGAAACACAAGCTGAGCAGACATAGGCCTACTGGAAGCCTCTGTGTGTGGAATAGCTGTAGAGAGCTAGCGCTACAGAAGTTGATATAGCTGTAGAGAGCTAGCGCTACATAAATTAATATAGCTGTAGAGAGCTAGGGCTACATATATGTTGATATAGCTGTAGAGAGTTTACATGTATTTACATGTATTCATTTAGCGGACGCTTTTATCCAAAGCAACTAACAAGAAAAAGGTTTACAAAAAGTGCATAGCACTTGTAGCATGTAGTTAAACAAATGACAATTAAACAACATGATCCTCGAAAGTACAAGAGTGTACCTGGAGGAAAGAAAGCAACAATAATATAATTCACAGCGAGTACAAGTAGTTGATTATTTGATTTTGCCAGTAGAGTCATGGGTTTTGTGATTGTATGTTGGAGATTTGTTTCGTCGTCGTCGTCGTCATCTGCCGCTTGTCCGGGGATCGGGTCGCGGGGGCAGCGACCTAAGCAGGGAGGCCCAGACTTCCCTCCCCCCGGCCACTTCCGCCAGCTCTTCCTGGGGGACCCCAAGGCGTTCCCAGGCCAGCCGAGAGACATAGTCCCTCCAGCGTGTCCTGGGTCTTCCCCGGGGCCTCTTCCCAGTGGGACGTGCCCGGAACACCTCACCAGGGAGGCGTCCAGGAGGCATCCTAATCAGATGCCCGAGCCACCTCAGCTGGCTCCTCTCGACGCGGAGGAGCAGCGGTTCTACTCTGAGCCCCTCCCGGATGACCGAGCTTCTCACCCTATCTCTAAGGGAGAGCCCGGACACCCTACGGAGAAAGCTCATTTCGGCCGCTTGTATTCGCGATCTCGTTCTTTCGGTCACTACCCATAGTTCGTGACCATAGGTGAGGGTAGGAACGTAGATCGACTGGTAAATAGAGAGCTTCGCCTTTCGACTCAGCTCCTTCTTCACCACGACGGACCGATGCAGAGCCCGCATCACTGCGGACGCCGCACCGATCCGCCTGTCGACCTCGCGCTCCATTCTTCCCTCACTCGTGAACAAGACCCCGAGATACTTGAACTCCTCCGCTTGGTTCAGGATCTCCTCCCCGACCCGGAGATGGCACTCCACCCTTTTCCGGTCGATTACCATGGCCTCAGATTTGGAGGTGCTGATTCGCATCCCAGCCGCTTCACATTCGGTTGCGAACCGCTCCAGTGAGAGCTGAAGGTCACGGCCCGATGAAGCCAACAGGACCACATCATCCGCAAAAAGCAGCGACCTGATCCTGAGGTCACCAAACCGGACCCCCTCAACACCCTGGCTGCGCCTAGAAATTCTGTCCATATAGGTAATGAACAGAATCGGTGACATAGGGCAGCCCTGGCGGAGTCCAACCCTCACCGGAAACAAGTTCGACTTACTACCGGCAATGCGGACCAAACTCTGGCACCGGTCGTACAGGGACCGGACAGCCCCGATCAGGAAATCCGGTACCCCGTACTCTCGGAGCACCCCCCACATGAGCCCCCGAGGGACACGGTCGAACGCCTTTTCCAAATCCACAAAACATGTGTAGACTGGTTGGGCGAACTCCCATGTACCCTCCAGGACTCCGCGGAGTGTATAAAGCTGGTCCACTGTTCCACGGCCAGGACGAAAACCACATTGCTCCTCCTGAATCCGAGGTTCGACAATCCGACGGACCCTCCTCTCCAGGACCCCTGAATAGACTTTCCCAGGGAGGCTGAGGAGTGTGATCCCCCTAAAGTTGGAGCACACCCTCCGGTCCCCCTTTTTAAAGAGGGGAACCACCACCCCGGTCTGCCAGTCCAGAGGCACTGTCCCCGATGTCCACGCGATGTTGCAGAGTCGTGTCAACCAAGACAGCCCTACAACATCCAGAGCCTTAAGGAACTCCGGGCGGACCTCATCCACCCCAGGGGCCCTGCCACCGCGGAGCTTTTCAACCACCTCGGCGACCTCAGCCCCAGAGATAGAAGGGCCCCCCCCGATGTCCCCAGACTCTGCCTCCACGTCGGAAAGCGTGTTGGTGGAATTAAGGAGGTCTTCGAAGTATTCCTTCCACCGATCCAGGACGTCCCCCGTCGAGGTCAGCAGCGCACCATCCCCACCGTATACAGTGTTGACAGAGCACTGCTTCCCCCTCCTGAGCCGCCGGATGGTGGTCCAGAACCTTTTTGAAGCCGTTCGGAAGTCATTCTCCATGGCCTCGCCGAACTCCTCCCATGCCCGGGTTTTTGCCTCCGCGACCGCCAAAGCCGCGTTCCGCTTGGCCTGCCGGTACACATCAGCTGCCTCTGGAGTCCTACCAGCCAATAAAGTCCGATAGGCCTCCTTCTTCAGCTTGACGGCATCCCTCACCTCCGGAGTCCACCACCGGGTCCGAGGGCTACCGCCGCGACATGCACCGACCGCCCTGCGGCCGCAGCTCCGGTCAGCCGCTTCAACAATGGAGGCCCGGAACATGGCCCATTCGGACTCAATGTCCCCGGCCCCCCCCGAGACATGATCGAAGCTCTCCCGGAGGTGGGAGTTGAAGCTCCTTCTGACAGAGGGTTCCGCCAGACGTTCCCAGCAGACCCTCACATTACGTTTGGGCCTGCCAGGCCTGACCGGCGTCCTCCCCCACCATCGAAGCCAACTCACCACCAGGTGGTGATCAGTTGACAGCTCCGCCCCTCTCCTCACCCGAGTGTCCAAGACATGCGGCCCCAAGTCCGATGACACGACTACAAAGTCGATCATCGAACTGAGACCTCGGGTGTCCTGGTGCCAGGTGCACATATGGACACCCTTATGCTTGAACATGGTGTTCGTTATGGACAAACCGTGTCTAGCACAGAAGTCCAACAACAAAACACCACTCGGGTTCAGATCGGGGGGGCCGTTCCTCCCAATCACGCCCCTCCAGGTCTCACTGTCATTGCCCACATGAGCATTGAAGTCCCCCAGGAGGACGAGGGAATCCCCAGGAGGAGCGCTTTCCAGCACCCCCCCCAGAGACTCCAAAAAGGGTGGGTACTCTGAGCTGCCGTTTGGTGCATAAGCACAAACGACAGTGAGGACCCGTCCCCCCACCCGAAGGCGGAGGGAGGCTACCCTCTCGTCCACCGGGGTGAACCCCAATGTACAGGCGCCGAACCGAGGGGAAACCAGTATTCCCACCCCAGCTCGACGCCTCTCACCAAGGGCAACTCCAGAGTGGAAGAGAGTCCAGCCCCTCTCAAGGAGACTGGTTCCGGAGCCCACGCTGTGCGTCGAGGCGAGGCCGACTATATCTAGCCGGAAACTCTCTACCTCGCGCACCAGCTCAGGCTCCTTTCCCGCCAGCGAGGTGACGTTCCACGCCCCTAAAGCTAACTTTTGCAGCCGAGGATCGGACCGCCAAGGCCCCCGCCTTCGGCCGCCGCCCGTCTCACACTGCACCCGACCCCCATGACCCCTCCTGCGGATGGTGAGCCCACTGGAAGAGGGTCCCACGTTGTCTCTTCGGGCTGTGCCCGACCGGGCCCCATGGGAAAAGGCCCGGCCACCAGGCGCTCGCCATCGAGCCCCACCCCCGGGCCTGGCTCCAGGGGGGGGCCCCGGTGACCCGCTTCCGGGCAGGGGCAACTGAGAACCATTGTTGTATTTCTTCATGGTTGGTTTTTTGAGCCACTCTTTGTCTGGTCTTTCACCTGGAACCTGTTTGCCTTGGGTGACCCTACCAGGGGCATGAAGCCCCCGACAACATAGCTTCCAGGATCACTAGGACACGCAAACCCCTCCACCGCGGTAAGGTGGTGACTCAAGGAGGGGAGATTTGTTTTTGTGTTTAAACTTTTGAGAAAAAGGGTGAATGTTTCCAGAAATGTGTGCGATTGTGGAAAGCAGTGATGTAAAGTCTTGCCTGATAGACTGATTGGCTGTCTGGACGGCATGCTGTGTTTATTGATCTGCTCTTGTCTACCTTGAGGAGATCTATGGGGGGCAGAGAATAACAGCTCTGGTCTTTATTTAACCATGCAGGAGAGGAGATTCATGAGCTAAACATTCCTCCCCCTCCCCAAGTTAGCCCAGTCTGCCACTGGAGACTGTTATTTCAAGCAAGGGGGAGAGAGAAAGATGGAGAGGAGGAGAAAAGAGAGAGAGACTAAGCTAACCCTGGCTAGCCCCGGCTAACCATGCCTAACCCTGGCTAACCCTGACTATCCCCGGCTACCCCTGGCCAGCCATAGCTAACCCTGGCTAGCTCTTGCTGACAGTCACCAGCAGGTTTTCATCAGGAACCAGACATGGACCCTGGAACCCTGCAAATTACTGCCATGGCAATCCTGCTACCTGACACCAGTATAGAGGCTGGAGAGACACCAGAAATATCAGCAGATCCCCTCAGATACCTCTAGATACCCCAGACACCTCCAGATCCAGGCTGGTTCAGTTGGCAGTGTGCCCAGAGGGCCCTGCTCTCATGTGTCAGCCATCCTGCAGTCCTCTAGTCCTCCCTGACACATGACATTTACATCTGTCAAGAGATCCAGTCCGGCAGACGGTCAGCACTGAAGGTCATTCTGCTAATCTAGTCCTCACACACACGCACACACACTCACACACACTCACACACACACACACACACACACACACACACACACTCACATACGTACTCCCACATACTCACACATGCACACACACACTCCTAGTCTCACATACATACACACACACATACACACACACACACACATACATACATACATACATACATACAAACATACACACACACAGATACAGTCACACACACCTACATTCATAGACACACACACTCACACATACACTCACACTCATAAACAAACTGAGAGGAGAGGGAAACATAGAGATACTGGAAAGGACAGTGGTCATCTTGGGCGAGAGACGAGTGCATGACCTGCACCTGCTTTTACCTTCAGTCACTGTTTCTCTGCCATATCTGATGTCTGGCTACTGCCCACCACCCAGGTACATATCTGATGTCTGGCTACTGCCCACCACCCAGGTACAGATCTGATGTCTGGCTACTGCCCACCATATCTGATGTCTGGCTACTGCCCACCACCCAGGTATAGATCTGATATCTGGCTACTGCCCACCACCCAGGTACAGATCTGATGTCTGGCTACTGCCCACCACCCAGGTACAGATCTGATGTCTGGCTACTGCCCACCATATCTGATGTCTGGCTACTGCCCACCACCCAGGTATAGATCTGATATCTGGCTACTGCCCACCACCCAGGTACAGATCTGATGTCTGGCTACTGCCCACCACCCAGGTACAGATCTGATGTCTGGCTACTGCCCACCATATCTGATGTCTGGCTACTGCCCACCACCCAGGTATAGATCTGATATCTGGCTACTGCCCACCACCCAGGTACAGATCTGATGTCTGGCTACTGCCCACCACCCAGGTACAGATCTGATGTCTGGCTACTGCCCACCATCTAGGTGCAGATCTGATGTCTGGCTACTGCCCACCATCCAGGTGCAACACACACAGACTCTTCAGATTAGAGGCCTATTATGGGACCTGCTCTCTCTCTCTCCACCCTCTATCTCTCCACCCTGTCTCTCAGCACCCTCTCTCACTCTCCATCTCTCCATCTCTCCCTTTCTCATTAAACCGGCAGACATATTCATCCCTGGCACAGCATGTTCCATCTGCTACACTCGCACACAGTTTGCCTTCACAGATCAAAACATTTTATAGACTGATGATCCCGTCCTATAGTGTGTGAATGTCAGTGTGTATCTGTGTGTGTGTGTGTGTGAGCAGCTATTGAAATGTTTCTGTAATTACGAAGGTCACATTCCAAGCAAATTAGAGTTGTTTTGCTGGAAAGTAGGGGCAAGCAGGAAGATATAAGAATTGTAATCTGGTATAATGAGGCCCCAGATGAACACAGCACACCTAAAACATGTATATAACACACCTAGAACATGTCTTTAACACACCTAGAACATGTCTTTCACATCTAGAACATGTTTATAACACACCTAGAACATGTTTATAACACACGTAGAACATGGGTTCTACACCCCTCCTTTCCTCCCATCCTCTACTCTCCAGGCCTGGAGCCTAGAGAATGAGCAATAATGCAGTTTAAGTGAGTAGGGGCTGGGGGCTGAGGGTTGGGGGCTGAGAGCTGGGGGTATCACTAATGTCTGCCATCCTGAATCCCCAGTGGATTTTGGTAAGTGGAATAACAGGATTGGTGAAGAGGGGGGGAAGGGAGGGAGAGAGCTCAGAGGAGGTGATACAAGAATCTTTGTCTCTCTGCCTCTGTGTCTCTGAAGAGAAAATGAATGGACACATTTGGTGGATGAGTGCAAGAGGAGGGGAGGAGATACTGAGGGATGATGAGAGAGGTATGGAGGGATGATGAGGGAGTGATTTAGGGATGATGAGGGATGATGGGGGCTGGACGCTGGAGGCAGGGGACTAAGGGCTGAAGGGATGATGAGGGAGAGATGGAGGGATGATGAGGGAGAGATGGAGGGATGATGAGGAAGAGATGGAGGGATGATGAGGGAGAGATGGAGGGATGATGAGGAAGAGATGGAGGGATGATGAGGGAGAGATGGAGGGATGATGAGGAAGAGATGGAGGGATGATGAGGGAGAGATGGAGGGATGATGAGGAAGAGATGGAGGGATGATGAGGGAGAGATGGAGGGGTGGAGGGAGATGTGGTGTGTGGAGATGAGGCAGTCTAAGGATGTGATTACCATCCGAGGGAGAGCAGAGACACAACACTGGAACTCTGGGAAAAGACTAATGTCCAGTAGTTGCATTACTATATATATATATATATATATGTATGTATATATTAGTGCTGTCAGTTTAACGCGTTATTAACGGCGTTAACGCAAAACCAAATTAACGGCGTCAATTTTTTTATCGCGCGATTAACGCTCTTTTTGGCCTAGCAAACATTGTAGTTTTTTTTCACATGCTGTTGCAACAACTACCGAAGTTAGAAAAACTACAACACCACACCGGATCTAGCTAGACCGGAAACAAAACAACAGGCACGCTACACACTTGTTTGGCTTGCGATCCGGCTAAAGCGTAGTAGCACAGCCTGTTTACGGATATGAGACATTCTCTGGTAGTAGGTTAACTTTACGTTTTGAGTGGATGGCGAGCGCGAGACGCCGAAATGGATGCCAATAAGATTCTGAATGGAAAGTTTACTTTTAAAAAGTTGCCAAATGGTTCCATTGACAAGACCAAAGTGATCTGTGTGTTTTGTCGTTGTAAAATGAGCTATCATTGCAGCACGTCCAGTCTGAAATACCACTTGATGGCCAAGCACACAGATGATGCAAATTCTCCGCCCCCTCGTCAAAGTCAGGCGATTGCAATGTTGTTTTCAATAACAAAAAATATGTGCACGAAGCAATCCGAACCACTTTTCCATGTTGATAAGAGCATTAAAATTTGAAAAAAGAATGGGACAAAAAGAAATCAAGGGACATTTAGAATAGATAGAAATAGAAATGTGCGATTAATTGTGATTAATCGCGAGTTAACTATGACATTAATGCGATTAATCGCGATTAAATATTTTAATCGTTTGACAGCACTAGTATATATAGATACACTTTATTTAAAACAACAATTCTGGAATTCAAAGCTGACAGTAAAAGCAACTCTAAAATCAATCTGAAACTTGCGACAGCTCCGACAGAGACATTCCTGAACTGGGCAACAGCTTCATATTAATTGTGATTTCATTTAGCAGATGTCTTTATCCAAAGCTGCACACAGTGCAGAGGAGACTTGAAACTGAAACCTGGTGATTTACTGACAAATGCCTTATTAACTATTGAGCTAAACCCACGCCTGGTAGAGCATGTGACTGCAGATGAAGCAGTCATAGGTGTGTTCCTGTGTCCCAGTGTTCCTGTGTCCCTGTGTTCCTGTGTCCCTGTGTCCCTGTGTTCCTGTCCTGTGTCCCTGCGTTCCGGTGTTTCTGTGTCCCTGTCCTGTGTCCCTGTGTTCCCGTGTTCCTGTCCTGTGTCCCTGTGTGCCTGTGTTCCTGTGTCCCTGTTCTGTGTCCCTGTGTCCCTGTGTCCTTGTGTTCCTGTGTCCCTGTGTTCCTGTCCTGTGTTCCTGTGTCCCTGTGTCCCTGTGTCCTTGTGTTCCTGTGTCCCTGTGTTCCTGTCCTGTGTTCCTGTGTCCCTGTGTCCTTGTGTTCCTGTGTCCCTGTGTTCCCGTGTTCCTGTCCTGTGTCCCTGTGTGCCTGTGTTCCTGTGTCCCTGTTCTGTGTCCCTGTGTCCCTGTGTCCTTGTGTTCCTGTGTCCCTGTGTTCCTGTCCTGTGTTCCTGTGTCCCTGTGTCCTTGTGTTCCTGTGTCCCTGTGTTCCTGTCCTGTGTTCCTGTGTCCCTGTGTCCTTGTGTTCCTGTGTCCCTGTGTCCCTGTGTCCTTGTGTTCCTGTGTCCCTGTGTTCCTGTGTCCTTTTGTTCCTGTGTCCCTGTGTTCCTGTCCTGTGTTCCTGTGTTCCTGGCTTCTTTTTTATTGTGTTCCTGTGCTCCTGTTATGGCCAGCGTAGACTTTCTCTGCAGTGTCCTTGGCCCTCCGCTATATGAGATCCATCTCTGTCTGTCTGAAGGCTTTTCCTGTTTCCTCCACTTCACCGATTTAGGGAGCAGGTTCAGTCATCCCTGAGCCGCCGTCCTCCATCTTGTCTGCTCGGAGCTGTTTGTTTCCCTGAGTTCCTCCTCTTCCCAGCAGCGCAGCGGACATCCTATGTGTAAAAAGCTTTGCAGAGTCCCAAGACAGCGTTCGGTACATGGAAGTACTGGAGGAGAATTCTAGAGTGAAAAATCCACTTAGTGAATTCCTGGAGGGTGTTGGGTCTGGCCTGCAGGCTGGAGCCAGCTAGGATGGAGGACTGGAGTCCAGTAGTCTGTCCTGTAGAGGTCTGTGCCCTGCTGCAGCACAGCTGTCCTGCTGCCACCGCATCACGACAGCTCTGTGTGGGTGGATGAACACTTAGAATAAACCATCTTAGCTGCTGGGAAAGTAGACTAGAATAGTCTAGCTGGTGTCAGATAACTGGTGTCTAGCCTGGTAATGTTAGTTGGTGTCCCTGGTTATATTAGTGGATGCTAGCTGGTGTCTGATTTACTCTTTATAAACACTGACAGAAACCCCTATACAAGGCACTTGTGTCTGCGGAATAGTTAAGATGTGGATTTATGACAACTCCATTCTGTGAAAGTCCCTGCGAGGAAACTGGAGATTATATAATTTCCATATATTGTTTTTCATAGCTGTCAAAATAGCGATGAGTCACTGACTGGAGGACCGGACAACGCTGCTGACTCAGGAAGAATCCTCCTCCCCCTCAAACAATCTTCCCGTCTATCTATCTATCTATCTCTAACTATGTATCTATCTCTAACTATCGATCGATCTATATTTATGTCTATCTATCTATCTCTAACCATCTATCTATCTCTAACTATATATCTATCTCTAACATATTTATCTATCTATAACTATCTATCGATCTATCTATATCTATGTCTATCTATCTCTAAATATCTATCTCCATCTATCTGTCAATTCAGACCCTTAATTTGTAGTGTCGTCTTCCATTGTATCTGTCGTCTTCCATTGTATCTGCTGGACCTTTCTGCAGCGTTTGATACGGTTAACCAACAGTTCCTGCTCTCCAGACTTTCTGAGATGGGCATCACTGGCACTGCACTTCAGTGGATCTCATCCTACCTTTCTGGAAGATCCTACCAGGTCTCCTGGGGAGGCAAGCTGTCAGACCCTCGCCAGCTCTCCACTGGTGTTCACTGGTGGGCTCCGTCCTTGGACCCCTCCTCTTCTCTCTGTACACCACCTCACTTGGACCAATCATCACCTCCCATGGATTCTCCTACCACTGCTACGCTGACGACACGCAGCTGTACCTGTTGTCCCCCCGACCGATCCGGGGGATCTCAGCTAGGATTGAGGCCTGCCTCGCAGACATCTCCGTCTGGATGACCGAGCTGAACCTCGCCAAAACAGAACTTCTCATCATCCCGGCCAAACCCTCCATCTCCCACGACCTCTCAATCACCCTAGGATCTACGACGGTGACCCCTTCATCCTCTGCCAGGAACCTTGGGGTTACCACGGATGATGAGCTCTCCCTCACTGCCCACATTGCTGCAGTCTCCCGGTCGTGTAGATTCACCCTCTACAACATCCGGAGGATCAGGAGATACCTGTCCGAGCACTCCACCCAGCTGCTAGTCCAAGCACTGGTCCTCTCCAAGTTGGACTACTACAACTCGCTTCTCGCTGGTCTCCCAGCATGTGCAACCCGCCCTCTTCAGAGGATTCAGAACGCAGCGGCCCGCCTGGTCTACAATCTACCCAGACGTTCCCATGTTATCCCGCTCCTCATCTCTCTCCATTGGCTACCCATCAACGCCCGTATCAGATTCAAGACCCTGGTACTGACCTTCCGAGCAGTGAATGGGACTGCACCCGACTATATCAAGTCTCTCCTGCAACCTTACACCCCAACCCGTCACCTACGGTCTTCCTCAGACAACCGCCTGGTGGTCCCACCGCTCAAGACCGCCCGGTCCCAACACAAGCTCTTCTCCTCCCTGGTGTCCAGTGGTGGAATCAACTCCCCACCTCCATCAGAGAGACAGACTGTCTCTCCAAAAGGTAATCAAGATGAAAAGCAACAAAGAGCTCATCCCCTTTACTGTAAAATACTAAATGCTTAACAAGCATAGCGTAACTAGCGTAACAAGCTAGTTCAAGTTAATTTACAAGCTTAGGGGGTGATGTAACGCTATAGTGTTTCTAACAGTTAATGTCAGCCTCAGTATCGGTCAGGATGTCTTGTTCTTCTGTACATTGTTACTGTAGCTGTACAAAAAAGAAACGTTGCCAGTGTGGTGATTGTATGTATGTTTTATTTTTGGTCAGGTATTGACCACCTGACCAAAAGTTGTACAAATAAAATTGCTTTTTTCCCTTTCATTTGCTGCCTATCATTTTTGTTTTACTGTACTTTATAGCCTGGTATTGACTTTAGTTAACCAGTGTTACTGATCAGTTTAGCAAAACCTTTCTTTTTATGTACAAATGGTTAATATGTGTTCTGTTGATAGTTTATAGGCATTCTACTACACCCAACAGTTTTTCACTTTAATTGGATGGTCCTAAAACACATCTACAAACATTTAGTGGAGAATGCCTTCTAATAGTTTGTAAATAATCAAGAAGAGAAGCACATTATCTTTAGTTGAGAATCAATACATGATCAATTATCTACAGACAGTTAGTTGAATATTTACCAGTTGAAAACAAGCTTTGAGAGACAGCAGACACTTTCAGTAAAATCTGTAGATCAACACTTGAAATGCACCTGATAGTTTACAAACAGTTAGTTGAATGCATAATTACATATCTGTTGACATGATACTGAGTAGTTACTGATAACCTATAATGTGTCAACAGACGGACCATCAAAATAAAGTGTTACCAATGTTGGTAATGAATGTTGGTGGTGGTCGGAGGGGCCGTGGAGTCTGATTGGCAGCCATGCTTCTGTCAGTCTGCCCCAGGGCAGCTGTGGCTACAGAGGTAGGTTACCACCACCAGTTTGACTGTGTCTGAATGAATACTGGACTCTGTAAAGCAACCTTGAGTACTTTGAGTAGTAGAAAGCACTATATAAGATCAATAAATAGAGAGAGAAGGAGAGTGAGAGGAGGGAGAGAGAGTGGAAGGGAGAGCGGAGAGCAGAGTTGTGCTTTTCGACGTACATGTTAAAGAATACAGGATCGAAGTGCGCATGCGCAACATGAGTTTTTCGTTGTCGTCCGCAATGAATGGACAGTAAAAGCACTGCTCAGAGGAGACAGGTGTTACTGTAAGATGCTCAGAGGAGACAGTTGTTACTGTAACATGCTCAGAGGAGACATGTGTTACTGTAAGATGCTCAGAAGAAACAGGTGTTACTGTAACACGCTCAAAAGAGACAGATGGGTAACACTTTATAATAAGTCAACGCTTTTTGGCGTTAGGAATTAAAAGTCCCATGAAATAAATAAATGTTGTCTTTACAGAAACGTAATTTTTAAATAAATAAATGGATTCAGCTATATAATTATATAATGCTATATTTATATATTCATTGCCATCTTTCGAGTTTATTTCATAGCCATATTTATTTATGTGTGTATTTATCTATTTATTTATTTAATTTTGACTAACTCAACGTTCCATAAGAGAATGGACAAGAATACCTTAATAAATAACTTATAAATGTTTAATAAGGCATAGATAGTTCACACTTTAGATTAGGTCATGCAAAAGCCTTAATTAACAGTTAGTAAATGCTTTATAACTTGCATTAATAATCAGAAGTTGCATCATTAGCAAGTCTTAGTAAAATAGTTGTTAAGATAGCCTATCTGCTAAGTATTAGTGCACATCATGTATTCGACTTGGCGTACATTAATTAAAGACATAAGTAAATTTGTTGTTAGTTATTTACTCATGCTCTGTAAAGGTAATGTAAATGGTTTGTTCACCATTTGCTAATGCTGTCTATACCAGCTCATGTACCACTAACACCTTTTAAACTACTGGCTTGCAACTATATTAACAAGCTGTCTTTAAAGTATGATAATTCAGTTATCAAACACCTTATGAATTGTATTATAAATAACATCCATTATTTTTTACTGTGTTTATTAATGATCAACATAGTGTTTAATAATACGTTTTTTACCTATTTAACAATGTATTGTTAATGTTTCAAAATGTTTTATAAAGGATTAACTAACTATTAGTTAACACTTTGTTAATGCCAAAAAGCGTTGACTTATATTATAAAGTGTTACCGACAGGGGTTACATGCTCAGAGGAGTAACTATCTAAGGTAAACACCTACACTGTTCTGATCAGGATGGATATGAGGGAGGTAGTAAGAGTGCTTTTGTGGACAAGAAGTGAACAATGATTATGATGATGATGATTGTGGCGATAATGTTGGTGGTGATGATGATGGTGGTGATGATGGTGGTGATGATGGTGGTGATGATGATGGTGGTGATGATGATGGTGGTGATGATGATGGTGATGATGGTGGTGATGATGATGGTGGTGGTGATGGTGGTGATGATGATGGTGGTGATGATGATGGTGGTGGTGATGGTCATGATGGTGATGGTGGTGATGATGGTGGTGATGATGATGGTGGTGATGATGGTGGTGGTGATGATGATGGTGATGATGATGGTGGTGATGATGGTGGTGACGATGATGGTGGTGATGATGATGGTGCTGATGATGATGGTGGTGATGATGAATATAAGCTAATGATGATGCACACATGCCCTGATCCCCAAACACACACGCGCTCCTGACCACAGCTGATGTAGCCCTCACAAGACCAGGAACAAACAGGAGGATTCATGTTTAAAGCAGTCATACTTAATACCTTTTTGAGAGTTGTGAATGCAGCATATTTCCTCCTCCCCTAGCTGGCGGATGTTCAAACAGCTCAATCTTTGTCCTGGGATATTCTGCTGAGAGGAAGGTGATTTGGTGGAGGGGCGGAGGAGGGGATGTACAAGAAGAAGCACTGGGAGGAAAGAGGACCAGAAACATAAAAGCCAGTACAGACACAGAGACACAGAGACAGAGAGGTAGATACAGAGACACAGAGAGAGAGGCAGAGACAGACACAGAGACAGACAGAGAGGCAGAGACAGAGAGGCAGACACAGAGAGGCAGAGACAGACACAGACAGAGAGAGAGGCAGAGGAAGACACAGAGAGAGACACAGTGAAAGACACAGAGACACTGAGGCAGAGACAGACACAGAGAGAGAGAGGCAAAGACAGACACAGAGAGAGACACAGTGAGAGACACAGAGACAGAGAGAGAGGCAGAGACAGAGACAGACACAGAGAGAGACACAGAGACAGAGAGAGAGGGGCAGAGATGGACAGAGACAGACAGAGAGGCAGAGACAGACAGAGAGGCAGAGACAGAGAGGCAGAGACAGAGAGAGAGACAGACACTGAGGGCCTCATGTACGTAGATGACTCGTAATGATTTGTGTTCACTCAACTGAAAAAGTGATCCTTGTGGCAAAAATCCTTTCAGATTGTCTCCTCGGCCTATGTCTTCGTCTTGCTTGCAGAGAGAGGCAGAGAGAGGCAGAGAGGCAGAAACAAAGAAAGAGGCAGATAGATGAAACAGAACGAGACACGGAGAGGATAGATGACTGAAGGAGTACCAGGAGACTGCTGTGATGATAAGGCGTGAAATGTCATTCTTTCGGACAAATTGAATTCCCTAATCGATGAGAAGAAAAGATGAGATGGGTGTCTCTAATCAATTGTTTTCACGTAAGTGCTCCGTCTGCCTCCTGTGTTTGGCATTCTGCAGCTTATCTCCTTCGTCTGATAAATGCCAGATAGCCGAGTGGCGTCAGAGAATGAGAGGAGCGTAGTGAATACATAATGAAACATGTTTGGAAAGAAAAAGCAGTCCAACACAGATGCAGACCATGCAACATCAACCTCCTCCTCACCTCCTCTTCTCACTCCTACACTACCCTCACCCTCTCACCAGTACACTACCCTCACCCTCTCACCAGTACACTACCCTCACCCTCACACTACCCTCACCCTCTCACCAGTACACTACCCTCACCCTCTCACCAGTACACTACCCTCAACCTCTCACCAGTACACTACCCTCACCCTCTCACCAGTACACTACCCTCACCCTCTCACCAGTACACTACCCTCACCCTCTCACCAGTACACTACCCTCAACCTCTCATCAGTACACTACATTTACATTTTGTCATTTAGCAGACGCTCTTATCCAGAGCGACTTACAGTAAGTACAGGGACATTCCCCCCCGAGGCAAGTAGGGTGAAGTGCCTATCCCAAGGACACAACGTCATTTGGCTTAACGGGGAATCGATCCGGCAACCTTCTGATAACTAGTCCGACTCCCTCACCGCTCAGCCATCTGACTCACACTACCCTCAACCTCTCATCAGTACACTACCCTCAACCTCTCACCAGTACACTACCCTCACCCTCTCACGAACACACTACCACTCTACAAAACTACACACATTGGTCGGGTTTCCCAGATTCGTTAAGAAGCTCTTACCGCTAAGAGCGTCTTAAAAAGGTTCTAAGGGCGCTCTCGAACGCTCTTTGAACGTTCTTAAGAAAATCTTAGCGTTAAGAGCTTCTTAACGAATCTGGGAAACCCGGCCATTATGGTTAGTATACCAGCGACACCAGGTTCACTGTACAGACTGTGTTAGTAGACCAGCGACACCAGGGTACTGAACTCTAAACACCAGCTTCTTGACTATTTACACTAAGAGATGAACGCTTCAGCAATGCCTATAAAGAGATTGAGATTAAACGAAAAAGCAAAGAGCGAGAGATCTATAAACAGCAAAGATTGAGGGGGCAAAGGGAGGTGACAAAGAGAGAGGAAAAGGGTGGAGAAGTGGGAGGGTGGAGGGAAGACAGAAGAAGCAATGGGGAAGCTCCCTCCCTTCTCCCTCTTTCTCTCCCTCCATCTCTCCGTCTCTCTCTGGATCCCACTAGGGATCAGACTAATGAAGTCACATGAGGCCTTCAGTCAGTCAGCCCCCAGGAGCTGTGTCCAGGGACAAAGGCTGCTCCTCCTCTTCCTCACCGAGCATACCAGCACCCTGTCTGTCTCTCTATCACCTCCATACCAGCACTCTGTCTGTCTCTGTATCACCTCCATACTAGCACCCTGTCTGTCTCTCTATCACCTCCATACTAGCACCCTGTCTGTCTCTCTATCACCTCCATACTAGCACCCTGTCTGTCTCTCTATTACCTCCATACCAGCACCCTGTCTGTCTCTCTATCACCTCCATACCAGCACCCTGTCTGTCTCTCTATCACCTCCATACTAGCACCCTGTCTGTCTCTCTATTACCTCCATACCAGCACCCTGTCTGTCTCTGTATCACCTCCATACTAGCACCCTGTCTGTCTCTGTAACACCTCCATACTAGCACCCTGTCTGTCTCTCTATCACCTCCATACTAGCACCCTGTCTGTCTCTATCAACTCCATACTAGCACCCTGTCTGTCTCTCTATCAACTCCATACTAGCACCTTGTCTCAATCTCAGTACCATGATGACCGGCTTCTACAGCTCTTCTGACAGTCATTGGGGAGACTGATGTCTGATCCATGACACAGCCTCTCTCTCTCTCTCTATACCTCTTTCTCTCTCTCCCTCTCCGATAAACCATACTCTCTTCTCTTTATATACCTCGCTTTCTCTCTCTCTCTCTCTCTCTCTCTCTCTCTCTCTCTCTCTCTCTCTCTCTCTCTCTCTCTCTCCCCCTCTCTGATCCATGACACAGCCTCTCACTATATACCTCTCTCTCTTTCTCTCTCTCTTTACCTCTGTGTCCCTGAAGAACCAGTCTCGCTCTCTATCAATTCAATTCAGCTTTATTAGCATGACAGTCACTACAACCGTATTGCCAAAGCTAGAGGCACAACAACAGATAACTATACATCAACAATAACAGTCAAAAACAACATAAGGAACAACAGCCAGTATTGTTTGGAATATGTGACAACAACAAAACGCTCAGATGAACAAAAACTGCCAACAAATATACCACAGTTAGCACAACTACACAGTAATAACACCAGTCATAATAGAGTTAAGAACAGAAAATAATAATTTGTAAGACACAGTGACAACAAAATCAAAACAAAATCCAAGTAAGGATAACAAAAATAACTAAAATGAATAGTACACAGTAAAATGGACAATAAATATAATAAATAAAAGGCAACACTTCACGGCTGGTCACACTACACTCAGGGTTTCCCTGATTTCATGGCACTCTTTAAGAAATCATCCAGATAGGGGGGCTGTGTGTCCCTCCCCTAAGAGCACTTTGATCTTTTCATCATCGGACAGTGTGGTGAACGGTATAAGGGTTTCAAATGTATTAAAGAAATGCTGTCTGGTATTTCTGTATTGTTGGCAGTGTAGTAGAACGTGCATCTCTGTCTCTACCCTCACCTGAGGTACAGTGACCACATACTCTGGATTACTTTGGTAACCAGGTTTTTTTGTGTCTGGCTTTTTCAATGGCTAGACTGTGGTCACTGATCCTGTACTTGGTCAGTATCTGTCTCTGTTTTATATCTTTGACAGTATAAAGATAATTTAGCCAATTCATAATCTCTGTTTAGGGCCCGATAGCAACTTAGTTTGTTTTGTTTTTTTGTTTTGGTTGTGCCTATGTTCCAGATAGGCCTTTTTGTTTTGTTGAACAATTTGGTTTACTCTGATTTATGATTGTAAAACAGTGCTGATCTGAGTTGCGACATTGTTAGGTGTTAGTTGGTTAGTAAGTCTCATGACCAGCTGACTGAAAATACTATTTTTTAGGTTAATTTCTTGAGTTTGCAGTGCTTCAAATTGCAGTATATTTTGGGGAATTGATGCATCCAGAATTTTTGTGTTCTTTTTTTGATGTTTTTAATTAATGGATATCGACCTAATTCTGCTCTGCATGCATTTGTGAGTGTTTTCCTTTGTATGTTCAATATAATTCTACAGAATTCATCTTGCAGGGCCTCTATTGGTAGCCTGGCTCTGCTGTCCAGTGGCGGTTTTAGGCACGGGAAGACCGGTCAGCCGCCCAGGGCGGCATTTTCTCATGTCACGTGGGGGGCGCACGAGCATAAAAAAAAAGAAATCTCTGCACGGTTTTCTCTTATTTATAATTTCAGTTTGTGGGGAACTGGCATATTGGCGCCCCCTTCAGGCTGCCCCAGGCACCCCTGCTTGCTGAGACGGTGCCGAGCAGCATTTTCGTCCGGCAGGTAGTAGCGGTGCTTGTTCCGTGGGCTGTCGGGGGGCGGACGACGGGGTAGGGGGCGGCACAAGATTTCTTCCTCCCGGGGGGGGGGGGGGGGGGGGGAGGGGGTGCAAGTGATAAACTCGCCCTGGGCGCACAATGTGCTAGGACCGCCACTGCAGCTGTCCTATGTACTTCCGCTCAATTTGGATTTTGCTTCTGTACTCGGTCTGGCCATTCGGTGCATTTGTCAGATTTTGCAAGTTGATTTTCTACCGGCGAATCAGCGAACAGAGGGAATGGCTGAGAACGATGATGTTGATGTTGTGCGCCAGTTTGTGTTGTAGTTCCATGATAACGGCGGAGAAAGATGCGAGCGAAGCCATTCGGTCCGTTGTGGCAACACTGCCAAATATCTATAAACTAAAGCCGGAGCAAGAACAAGTTTTTCTGAGTTTTATTGGTGGCCATGATGTTGTGGCCCTCCTCCCCACGGGGTTCGGGAACAGTTTGATTTTCCAGCTACGGCAGCTAGCTCTGTTACAGTAGTGGTGAAGGAATTGGCAGTGGCTCTGGGCAGATCCAATTAGTTTTTAACTTCAACAGAGTACCCGCCTACAAGGAAGTCAAGGCTTGTCAATGGAGCAAGGCCAGACTCTCTGTACAAATGAAATGTACGAGGTTAGGACCAGGCTACTCTATTGGATGCTTGTCCAATCTAGTGTAGTCTCTCTGTTCTGAAGATCCAGCCTCTCTATTGATGCATTAATTGGCCGGACTCACAGAGGGAGTTATTTTCTATTCCTTCAGTTGTGTTTATAGGTAATTAAAATGTACAATGTGTGGTGGAGCAGGCAGCAGCAGAAGGTCTCATGGGGGAGGATGTTCCTCAGATCCAGGGAGCAGCAGGCTCATTCCCCCTGAGTCTAAACCGCAGCAACAACTGACCTGCAGAGACAGTACCCAGAGTATTCTACATAGCACTACCATGAGCTACTAGTCTACACAACACCACCGTGAGCTACTAGTCTACACACAACAAACAATAGCTGACAGAAGACTACATGTTGTTTCCATGGTTATCACAATCCAGTTTCCCAGAGTCATAGTGTAAACTTGTAGTTGATACGGCAACCTTGTTAGAATTATGAGAATACACAAATGTTACCTTTGTTACCTATTTTGGCTAAACTCACCGCACTGAAGTAAATGAAAACATTTTGGACTGTCTTTCTGCGGATATAATGATAAAATTGCAGCACAAATACAAAAAAGAAAATAAAGCAATTGTTGTGTCACTGTAACACAGTAAAATGTTCAACTGACTAAAAATAAATGCAACAAAAAATAGATTTTCCTAGCCCCACCCCACCTCTGTAGTCTCCAGGGTTCCCCTCGCATGAGGCCTCCTGCTCTCACACGTCTGTACTCTCCAGGGTTCCCCTTGCATGAGGGCTCCTGCTTTCACACCTCTGTAGTCTCCAGGGTTCCCCTCGCATGAGGCCTCCTGCTCACACACAGTTGTAGGGTTTTGGAATTCCAGTTTGACCAGTGAGGAGTGAGACCAGCAGTAGGGCGTGGTGTTCAGAGGGCTTTTCAGCAGTGAGGCCAGCAGTCGGGCGTGGTGTTCAGAGGGCTTTTCAGCAGTGAGACCAGCAGTAGGGCGTGGTGTTCAGAGGGCTTTTCAGCAGTGAGACCAGCAGTAAGGGGTGGTGTTCAGAAGGCTTTTCAGCAGTGAGACCAGCAGTAAGGGGTGGTGTTCAGAAGGCTTTTCAGCAGTGAGACCAGCAGTAAGGGGTGGTGTTCAGAAGGCTTTTCAGCAGTGAGACCAGCAGTAAGGGGTGGTGTTCAGAAGGCTTTTCAGCAGTGAGACCAGCAGTAAGGGGTGGTGTTCAGAAGGCTTTTCAGCAGTGAGACCAGCAGTAAGGGGTGGTGTTCAGAAGGCTTTTCAGGAGTGAGACCAGCAGTAGGGGGTGGTGTTCAGAGGGCTTTTCAGCAGTGAGACCAGCAGTAAGGGGTGGTGTTCAGAAGGCTTTTCAGCAGTGAGACCAGCAGTAAGGGGTGGTGTTCAGAAGGCTTTTCAGCAGTGAGACCAGCAGTAGGGGGTGGTGTTCAGAGGGCTTTTCAGGAGTGAGACCAGCAGTAGGGGGTGGTGTTCAGAAGGCTTTTCAGCAGTGAGACCAGCAGTAGGGGGCGGTATTCAGAAGGCTTTTCAGGAGTGAGACCAGCAGTAGGGGGTGGTGTTCAGAAGGCTTTTCAGCAGTGAGACAAGCAGTAGGGCGTGGTGTTCAGAGGGCTTTTCAGCAGTGAGACCAGCAGTAAGGGGTGGTGTTCAGAGGGCTTTTCAGGAGTGAGACCAGCAGTAAGGGGTGGTGTTCAGAGGGCTTTTCAGCAGTGAGACCAGCAGTAAG
Source organism: Hypomesus transpacificus (assembly GCF_021917145.1). Lineage (NCBI taxonomy): Eukaryota > Metazoa > Chordata > Actinopteri > Osmeriformes > Osmeridae > Hypomesus > Hypomesus transpacificus. The sequence continues at coordinate 2,241,202 of NC_061070.1, read as the reverse complement.
GGGTGGTGTTCAGAGGGCTTTTCAGGAGTGAGACCAGCAGTAAGGGGTGGTGTTCAGAGGGCTTTTCAGCAGTGAGACCAGCAGTAAGGGGTGGTGTTTAGAAGGCTGGGGTTCCAGGCTTTCCAGAAAAACAAATGGTGGTAAATGATCTGCAATTTAGAATTTCTATTTGATTGAAAACAACAGAATAGTTTGTAGAATTTAGCAGTGTCAAACCTTGCTGCTGATACATGAGCTTCAAGGTTTCATAATTGTGTGCATGGTTCCACTTTTGTGTGTGTATAATATGGAAAAAATATGAAATAGGGACTCAATCTTCCTAATTCACTTATGAATAATAACCATTGCTAAAATTGCTATCTTAATTACCTCTAAAACATCATTTTAAGCTTCCTGCAATATGTCGGCATGCCCATGGGATGTAAACAAATGAGAAATAAATGAAAATACTCTAACCTCGAGACAGAGAGGAAAATAAGGAGGAGGACTGGAGAGAGGATAAAAGAGGAAGAAAGGAGAGGCAGGAGGAGGAGAAGAAGAGAGGGGTGAGAAGGAGAGGAGATGGGAGAGGTATAGAGAAGGGAGGAGGAGAGGATGGGAGGGGTGAGAAGGAGTGGAGATGGGAGAGGTTGAGCAGAGGGGGGAGGAGACAGAAACAGATGAGTGTGTAGGGCTCTACAGTAAAGCCTTCCATATGTGTGGGAGAATCAGCACATCACCCAGGAGAGAACATGGTAAACACACCACAATGTCGCCTTCCAGCCCCCTCTAATCCCTCCCCATACTGGCCTCCCGCCTTGCCCAGCAACCTCCCACTGAGTCCAAACAGAGGGGCTGGTGCACTTCATCATGGTGGAACCACACATCAATGGCATTACCCATCATTATGACATCTCTAAGTTGATTTAACCTGCTTTGATGGTCATTAATTGGCAGCTGGGTGATGGATGGAGATGGCTAATCAAATGAAGCCATTGATTCATCTGCTGAAGCATTACACAAGCTGTGATGCCGTCATTGTTTACAAGATCTCATGGCTTAATCCTTATTTAATTGCTTGTCATTTGCAGAAGAAGGTTCTTAATATGTTGTGGTTGCTGCGGTTCAACAGCACTAAGAGTATATGTGTTTGATGGTGTGTTTGCGTTCAGGGTGACATGTGGCTGTGTGAGCGAGGTGTGGCTGATAGGGTCACAAAGGGTCTGCTTCTGGGGTCATTTATAAAACTTGCATACGCACAAAACGGGGCTGAAAATGTGCGTACGCCACTTTCCACGCAAAAGTTCTGATTTATAAAAAACGAACTTGACGGGAGAATGTGCGGTCCTCCACGTAAACTCTGACCCTCCTGTAGGCCTACGCACATTTTGGAAACAGTTGGAATTGGCGACTCAGATGACCGTACTGTAGTCAGACTGCAGAAAGTGAATGTGGGAAGAACGATTACTCGTAATGTTTATATATTTTGTTTTCCTCACACGTTTTTTTCCCTCGATTTCATCATTATCATGAAGATTAAATCCAGCAGTATTATTTGCGCTTGTACTGAGTGATAATTGTTCCATAAACACATTGTACAATTCAACTCAAATTTTAAATAAAAATGTAGCGCTGTATGTCTCACCATCAGATTGTCCACTACGGGAGTGCAGGAGGGGGAGATTCCCCGACTACATGGAATACAGGATAACATCACAAATCCTACCTTTAGATAACTGCAGAACACAGTGTAGGTATAACCAAATATATTTATGTAATACTGTCCATCATCATATGTCAAAAACTGGAAATACAGTCGTTAAGCTCCCGCACAATCACAACTCCACGTCCTCGATATCAGTCCAGACTTCAATAGATTAATGCTCATAACCTTTTAAATTGTATCTCGACTTGCGGTATCACTGGCACAGTTGACGCCACTCGCACAGTTTTTTTTATTGGTGATCCACCGTCCACCAAATAATGTGGTTTTTGGGCCTCCGCCAATAGGTTAACAGTGTCTGAGAAGTTGTCATGCGCCATGATTCACCGTAAGGAACAATCGCATGACAGGGTCATTAACATACTGGATTAGCATTCATGAGTTGCTTGGCATTGACCATTTATGGTTAAAAATGGGCGTGTTCAGGGCGGGGTAAAATGCAGATTGACGTACACACACTTGTGGGTAGTCTGTGATTTATAAAGGGAACATTACTTACAGGTGTGCTTACGCACGTTTTTTAAAATCAGATTTTTTGTGGGCGTACGCCATTTTAGGTTTTTTGGCGTACGTTCACTTTTAGTAAGAATCCTACGCACAGTTTTATAAATGAGACCCCTGGTCTGTAACTAAACCTTCAGAGAGCTGATGCAGAGGGAAGGTTAGCTAGCACATGACACCTCTTACATTGGTGGAGACAGTGACCCTCGTAGAGAATGTTTACAACAGTATGTCCAGCAAGGAGGACGCTCAGACTGGGAACAGGCTGTTGGCTTAGCACTTCTGTTGCAGAGTCAACCGACTCTGTAACAGATTTGTCTGCACAAATCAGTCTGCACTACAAATTGTACTATTGTAATACTGTGTAATGAAGATATTTCTACTTTTGATGAAGGATTCAATAACAGCTTCTTAATAAGAGGGGATCCTACCATGTGCAGCAGCTTCGGTCCATCACCTGAGGTGGTGTAAACATGCCTCCCTACACCTCCATCACCTGAGGTGGTGTAAACATGCCTGCCTACACCTCCATCACCTGGTGTAAACATGCCTGCCTACACCTCCATCACCTGGTGTAAACATGCCTCCCTACACCTCCATCACCTGGTGTAAACATGCCTGCCTACACCTCCATCACCTGGTGTAAACATGCCTGCCTACACCTCCATCACCTGGTGTAAACATGCCTCCCTACACCTCAATCACCTGGTGTAAACATGCCTGCCTACACCTCCATCACCTGAGGTGGTGTAAACATGCCTCCCTACACCTCCATCACCTGGTGTAAACATGCCTGCCTACACCTCCATCACCTGGTGTAAACATGCCTGCCTACACCTCCATCACCTGAGGTGGTGTAAACATGCCTCCCTACACCTCCATCACCTGAGGTGGTGTAAACATGCCTGCCTACACCTCCATCACCTGGTGTAAACATGCCTCCCTACACCTCCATCACCTGAGGTGGTGTAAACATGCCTGCCTACACCTCCATCACCTGGTGTAAACATGCCTCCCTACACCTCCATCACCTGAGGTGGTGTAAACATGCCTGCCTACACCTCCATCACCTGGTGTAAACATTTCTGCCTACACTTCCATCACCTGAGGTGGTGTAAACATGCCTGCCTACACCTCCATCACCTGAGGTGGTGTAAACATGCCTGCCTACACCTCCATCACCTGGTGTAAACATGCCTGCCTACACCTCCATCACCTGGTGTAAACATGCCTGCCTACACTTCCATCACCTGAGGTGGTGTAAACATGCCTGCCTACACCTCCATCACCTGAGGTGGTGTAAACATGCCTCCCTACACCTCCATCACCTGAGGTGGTGTAAACATGCCTGCCTACACCTCCATCACCTGGTGTAAACATGCCTGCCTACACCTCCATCACCTGAGGTGGTTAGAACCATGTACTTCTGATCCTTGATTTTCTTCTGTACCTACTATGCACATTTGTATGACTATTTAGATACAAGTGTCTGATGAAAGCATGAAATACATAAATGTTTAACTGCAGGCATCTTTGATCATCATGTTCCAACATTGATGTTCCATCTTCACAGAGTTGTCATTAATGATGCTGGTCCACATTCATGATGAGGTTGTAACAGAGCTGTCATTAATGAGCAGGGTGAAGGAGTGAGAGGGGGTGAGGAGCAGGGTGAAGGAGTGAGAGGGGGTGAGGAGCAGGATGAGGAAGTGAGAGGGGGTGAGGAGCATTGTTACTATTACTATGCATTGCCATTCAGCACACAGACAAGCAGCCAGAGGCCGATGATGAGGATGAGGCAGAGGATGAGACTGAGGATGAGGCCGAGGATGAAGATGAGGCCAAGGATGAAGATGAGGCCGAGACCGAGGCCGAGAATGATGCCGTGGCTGAGGATGAGGTCGAGGATGAGGCCAAGGATGAGGATGAGGCCGAGGATGAAGCCAAGGATTTACATTTATTCATTTAGCAGACGCTTTCATCCAAAGCGACTTCCAAGAGAGAGCTTTACAAAGTGCATAGGACACTGATAATAACAACAAGATAGCCCCAAAGCATTGCAGGTAGCCAAAAACAGAAGTACACATTGTCAACAACCAAAAATAAGTGCTAAAGGGAAGAAACCATAAGAGCATGTAGTTAAGCAAATGACAATACACAACATGAATCTCTAAGTGCAAGTGTACCTGAAGGAAAGCAATAAAAATAGGATTAAATATAATACAACAGTTTAAATCAGCTACCACTAACCAACAAGAGCAACAGTCTAATGATGAGGTCGAGGATGAGGCCAAGGATGAGGATGAGGTCGAGGATGAGGCCAAGGATGAGGATGAGGCCGAGGATGAAGCCAAGGATGAGGCCGTGGCTGAGGCCGTGGATGAAGCCAAGGATGAGGATGAGGCCGTGGATGAAGCCAAGGATGATTATGAGACCGAGTATGAGGATGTTGTCATGTCTGGGTATTTCAGTAATAAGATTCGTCTCTTCAGCCCCCCTGAGCCAGCAGCATATTTGCAGTGTAATCAAAAGTGGCCTTTTGAAGGGAATTAGCATAATACGCTTTTTGGCCTGATTTGGTTAGTCATTCTGACATGCCATTGATCATTTAATAACCTGGGTATCACTGCAGAGGAGGCTGTATTACAATAAGCATACAGAGCAGACTTGCTGTGTGGAGAAGGTAGGACTCTCGTCCACTGCAGGTGTCTCTACAGTAGAGCAGCTACTGTAAGTCTCCCCTCAGTAGAGCAGATAGGTATATCCTCTACTGTAAGTCTCCCCTCAGTACAGCAGATAGGTATATCCTCTACTGTAGGTCTCCCCTCAGTACAGCAGATAGGCATATCCTCTACTGTAGGTCTCCCCTCAGGAGAGCAGATAGGTATATCCTCTACTGTAGGTCTCCCCTCAGTACAGCAGATAGGTATCTCCTTCTCTGTAAGTTTCTCCTCAGTAGAGCAGATACTGTAGGTCTCTCTTTAGTCAATTATCCTCAGTAAATCAGCCAGATGTCCTTTCCCCAGACCAGCTGATCTCTCTCTTCAGTCTGTGTTCCATCTGGTAAACAGTTTGTGACGTGCTGAGCATGCATGACCGACATTAACATCACCTTCACATCCAGTGAAACAAATGAGCATCATGCATCTGTCTCTGCTGGGCCTGAGGAACATGGCACATCTCAGGTCTGGGTACTACACAGCAGTCCCACTGCACATTTCATTGTTTTAATTCATTTGGCAGACAGTTTTATCCAAAGTAACCAATACATGGTGCTAATAAAAATATGAGCAGAAAATCAAGGATCAGAAGTATGTGGTGTATTTTGTTGGTCAGAGTCAAGGAATGGTCTGTATTTGCCAGGCACAGTGTAAGATTACTAAAATCTCTACTACAATACAAAAAAAATCAGTTTGGCGCACAATACTGTATGTCCTGGTGTGGTTAGTGTAATAGACTGTTGAATTAACCCTGTGTCGAGTCAACCCTCTCTACTGTGTAGTTTTAATCCTGTGTAGAGTTAACACAGTGTGCTGTGTAGAGTTAACCCTGTGTCGTGTTAGCCCTGTGTACTGTGTAGAGTTAACCCTGTCTACTGTGTAGAGTTAACCCTGTGTACTGTGTAGAGTTAACCCTGTGTATTGTGTAGAGTTAACCCTGTGTTTTGTTAACCCTGTGTACTGTGTAGAGTTAACCCTGTGTACCGTGTAGAGTTAAGCCTGTGTAGAGTTAACCCTGTGTACTGTGTAGAGTTAACCCTGTCTACTGTGTAGAGTTAACCCTGTGTAGAGTTAACCCTGTGTACTGTGTAGAGTTAACACTGTGTACTGTGTAGAGTTAACCCTGTGTACTTTGTACAGTTAACCCTGTGTACTGTGTAGAGTTAACCCTGTGTAGAGTTAACCCTGTGTAGAGTTAACCCTGTGTACTGTGTAGAGTTAACCCTGTCTACTGTGTAGAGTTAACCCTGTGTAGAGTTAACCCTGTGTGCTGTGTAGAGTTAACCCTGTGTAGAGTTAACCCTGTGTACACTGTAGAGTTAACCCTGTGTAGAGTTAACCCTGTGTACTGTTTAGAGTTAACCCTGTGTGCTGTGTAGAGTTAACCCTGTGTAGAGTTAACCCTGTGTACTGTGTAGAGTTAACCCTGTGTACTGTGTAGAGTTAACTCCCAGGTTGTTTGGGAGTCTGTAACAGTTGGTGTGTATGTAACACAGCATCTCTTAGGGTGGTTGCTGTAGAACACTCCATCTGTCTCTGGTGGGTTTGAGTCAGGGACAGAAGAACCTAGTGCCCAGTTCCACCTTCTCCTCATTCTGCAAAGCACAGAGCGGTGTTAGCTGCTGGGGAAGCATTAAAAAGAAATGGAATGCCGACGAGGACAAGAGAGAAAAGACAGGGATTTCTTTGATTTAGGGCCTTGTGTTCCTCTTCTTAGAGCTGTGGTTGTGTTGTGTACTATCACCAGGCCTGTCACTTAGCCAGCAGATAACTGATGTTCCTCTTCCCCCATAACCACAAGCTATCAGTCTGCCCCTGCTGCTGGAGACGCTCCTCGCAGAGTCCAAGTAAATTACATCTCTCTCTCTCTTCTCCTTTCTCTCTTTCTCCATTTGTCTCTCTCTCCCTCTCTCCACTTCTCTCCCTCTCTCTCTCTCTCTCTCTCTCTCTTTCTTCCTTTCTCCCTCTCTCTCTCTTTCTCTCTCTCTCTTCCTTCCTTCCTCTCCTCCTCTTCCATCTTGTCTCATAACTGGTCTGCTCTCGTCTCATAACCACGTCTCCTCCGGGGTTTGGAGGCTGCAGTGGACTGGGGGGACATGAGGGCCCGAGGCAGGTGGCATCGTTCAGGAGGTACCGTCACTCCACCAGGCCTCAGCTGGGAGCTGCACCTGGGGCCGTGGGGTGGGGGGAGATGTGAGAATGTGTGTGTAGGTGTGTCTATGTATGAGTGTTTGAGAGAATGTGTGTGTGTGCGAGAGAGAATGTATGTGTGTGTGTGTGTGAGGATGTGTGTGTGAGATGGGATGACCAAATACTGAGGCACATTGTGGACAGAGAACCCAGTGCACTGCTGGCTGAGAGAGTGCAGCAGTGTAATGGAATCTGCCCGACACCCAATTTCATTTTCTCCACCCTGCCCCCACCTCCCCATCCCCTGCCCACCTCCCCCGCTCCCCTCTCTTCAGGGGAGTCTGGGGAGAACGTCATGCCTCGTCCTGCAGCGTTGGAGATGGATGCTCGCCATCCAGATAGATGTTAGGCCAAACGGGGGGAGAGACAGGTCAAGCTGAACTGGTCGTTGCTGCTGTTGCTCTGATGGATCGTGATGACAGCTTACCGATCTAAACCTGATCAATGCCCTGACCGCAACACTCCACTACCACAGGTCTGGTCTGCGTAGATCTGTCCATCTGTCTCTCCATATGTCTATCTATCTGTCTGTCTGTTCGTGTGTCTGTCTGTCTGTCTGTCTGTCTGTCTGTCTGTCAGTCTGTCCATGTATCTGTCAGTCAATCTGTCCATTTTTCTGTCTATATATCCATCTGTCCATTCATACATCTCTATGCATCTATTTAGGGCATTTAATCGATTAGTATTTACTCGGTTATGTGGGTTGGTTAGGATGTTTGTTATGTAGGTTGGTAATGTGGGTTAGTTATCTGGGTTGGTTAGGTGGCTGGTTGTGTGGTTGGTTATGAGGGCTATCATATTAATAATGATGTGTGGGGTTCAAGAATTCCAACAAGCTGATCTACACCCTACTGCAGACAAGACACCATCTGTAACATCTGAATTCCAGCCTTAATTAAGAAACTAAAATAGAACAGTAGATTGGTGTGTGTAAGTGTGTGTGTGTATGAGTGTGTGAGTAAGGGTGTGTGTATATGAGTGTGTGAGTATGAGTGTGTGTGCTTGTTAAGGTGCTGTCTTCTGGTTTAATTGCAGGAGCAAGGGAGGAGGAGCAGGACAGGAGGAGGAAGAGAGGTGGAAAAGAGGAGAGGAGGAGGGGTGGAGGTCGGGAGGTGGGAGGGGTGGAGGATGGGGGGAGGGGTGGAAGAGGAGGTGGGAGGGAGTATGGGAGGAGGGGTGGAGGAGGTGGGTAGGATGGAGAGAGGATGGGAGGAGGAGGAATAGAGGTGGGGAGGATGGAGAGAGGATGGGAGGAGGAGGAATAGAGGTGGGGAGGAGGGAGAGAGGATGGGAGGAGGAGGAATAGAGGATGGGATGAGGAGGAATAGAGGTGGGGAGGAGGAGGAATAGAGGTGGGGAGGATGGAGAGAGGATGGGAGGAGGAGGAATAGAGGTGGGGAGGAGGGAGAGAGGATGGGAGGAGGAGGAATAGAGGATGGGAGGAGGAGGAATAGAGGTGGGGAGGATGGAGAGAGGATGGGAGGAGGAGGAATAGAGGTGGGGAGGATGGAGAGAGGATGGGAGGAGGAGGAATAGAGGATGGGAGGAGGAGGAATAGAGGTGGGGAGGATGGAGAGAGGATGGGAGGAGGAGGAATAGAGGTGGGGAGGATGGAGAGAGGATGGGAGGAGGAGGAATAGAGGATGGGAGGAGGAGGAATAGAGGTGGGGAGGATGGAGGATGGGAGGAGAAGGAATAGAGGTGGGGAGGAGGGAGAGAGGATGGGAGGAGGAGGAATTGAGGTGGGGAGGATGGAGAGAGGATGGGAGAAGGAGGAATAGAGGTGGGGAGGAGGGAGGGAGCAACAGAGGTGGGAGGAGGAACAGGTAGCTAGAGTTCCTCTTCTCATCATCACAGTGTGCCTCCATGCCTGGACGGGTATATATTGTTTAGTTTCCAACACGTCATGTGACTGCAGATGTAGCAGACTAACATCAGCATCCTGGTGTGCTCCTGTGCAGGGTGGGGGTGGGTGGGTCCATTCACAAGCTATTTGTCACATTTAAGCACGACTCATTTAATCATTCCCTTAAATGCAGATTCATAACTTCTTCAGCTCCTTTAAGACATCTGCATGTATGCGGAATAGTAATCGTTACACCAGAGTACTTCAACATGGGAAGAAATGTATCTGAATAGTTGCATATTCCTTGGACATCGACCTAGTGATAACATTTTATATTGTCTAATAAAGGCAATGACATGTCATCAAGTCATCACATGTCATCACATGATCTTGATGTTCCCCAGGACTCTCCTCCAGAAGTTCCCTTCCGACACCAAATAAATACGTGAGGGCTCCTTGCACCCCCTCTTCTTCATAAAGTCATGTAACAATGTGTTTATTTCACAGATGCTTTAAACAAAAGCGATTTACAGTCCAGGGGGGACTTGAAACTACTACCTTGATCTGGGACAGAATGTTACGTCTCCCATCAGCCTTGCTGAAGTCAGGGGTCATGCCCCACAAGACTCAGCAGCAGGGGATGACATCAGGGGATGGAGTCAGGGGATGGAGTCAGGGGATGGAGTCAGGGGATGGAGTCAGGGGATGATGTCAGGGGATGGAGTCAGGGGATGGAGTCAGGGGATGGAGTCAGGGGATGGAGTCAGGGGATGGAGTCAGGGGATGGAGTCAGGGGATGATGTCAGAGGATGAAGTCCGGGTTCAGATATTTCAATCAACAGCTCAGGCTTTTGATAGTTGATACGGTACCAGTCTCACATAAACTGGTGCTATTCCTGTGTGGCTGTCTGGCTCTACTGTCCGCTGCTTTTGTCTGGCTCTGCTGTCCGCTGCTCTTGTCTGGCTCTGCTGTCTGCTGCTCTTGTCTGGCTCTACTGTCCGCTGCTCTTTTCTGGCTCTGCTGTCTGCTGCTTTTGTCTGGCTCTGCTGTCCGCTGCTCTTGTCTGGTTCTGCTGTCCCTTGCTCTTGTCTGGCTCTGCTGTCCCCTGCTCTTGTCTGGCTCTGCTGTCCGCTGCTTTTGTCTGGTTCTGCTGTCCCTTGCTCTTGTCTGGCTCTGCTGTCCCCTGCTCTTGTCTGGCTTTGCTTTCCGCTGCTCTTGTCTGGCTCAGCTGTCCCCTGCTCTTGTCTGGCTCTGCTGTCCGCTGCTCTTGTCTGGCTCAGCTGTCCGCTGCTCTTGTCTGGCTGTGCTCTCTCCTGCTTCTGTCTGAGGGGATTGTTAGTCTCCCTGTGATGACCTCCCAATAAGCCTTTCTTACATCAAGAGTTAGAAAGGGCCTGCAGCCTCAGCAGGTTGTGCTGTGGAGTCATTCATGGCTTTAATTAATAACATGGGAATTAAAACTCCAGGGCAAAATAAAATGTATTAATTATTCAGTAATTTTTCTTCTTTGCAGAACAGAAATAGAGAATATTAAAGATGATCTTATCAAGAATTAAAACCAGAGCATCAAAACATTCTACAGAGAATAAAGAAGAAATTGTGACAAAACTAATTGGACAGCTCCTCTGTTCATGGTTTATCTAAGAATGGCTGAACAACATCCTCAAACATACAGTCACCCTAGAAACACAATCAAACATACTGTCACCCTAGAAACGCAATCAAACATGCAGTCACCCTAGAAACACAATCAAACCTACAGTCACCCTAGCAACACACTCAGACATACAGTCACCCTAGCAACACACTCAAACATGCAGTCACCCTAGCAACACACTCAAACATGCAGTTACCCTAGCAACACACTTAAACATACAGTCACCCTAGCAACACACTCAAACATGCAGTCACCTTAGCAACACACTCAAACACGCAGTTACCCTAGCAACACATTTAAACATACAGTCACCCTAGCAACAAACTCAAACATGCTGTCACCTTAGCAACACACTCAAACACGCAGTCCCCCTAGCAAGACACTCAAACATACAGTCACCTTAGCAACACACTCAAACACGCAGTCCCCCTAGCAAGACACTCAAACATACAGTCACCTTAGCAACACACTCAAACATACAGTCACCCAGAATGACAGGAGACACAGTCAGGGGAGCGAGTTGCGCTTTCAATATGTGTTTGAGGGAGCGGTCGTGGGGAAAGTGGGAGTTCCACCCAAAAAGGTGGGAGGATACGTGTAAAGTGCGCCTAATTATATATTCTGCGATATTTACAAAGACTGCCAGTAAGAGTGCGCCTCTATTCTGCAGGGGAAATTCCCTGCCTCTTAAGAGCAGGTGCAAACCAGGAGCGTGTGTACAAATGTACCTTATTCAATGGCAGCAGTGATCCGAGCAAGGCGAAGACATAGGCCAATTTTTTCCGAAGGGGTTGGATGAACTTCATGTTCGTATGCTACATGTTTTGGTTATCTCGTTGTTTATGACCATTGACCAATGCACTTTTGTAAAGCTCTCTCTTGGAAGTTGCTTTGGATGAAACTGAAAGCGTCTGCTAAATGCATAAATGTAGGGGAGACTGGGTATGGTTGTAACACTTTTTTCTTCAGCACCTAAAACAACCTTTCTTTTTTAGCTACACGTCTGAAACTTTTAGGCAAAGAACCCATATTTGCCATACAAATGGCAACAATTTTAATTTCTTCAACTATATCACAGACTTGTGAGATGATGACAACTACAACGTGGTCCTTTGTTACAACCAACCCCACTACCGGGGTAGGCTGTAACACATACTGGGGTAAGTTGTAACAGGTAGACAAAATGCACAAAAAACAAGTGATATGCCACAACAACAGTTTTATTTTAAATGAATGGCTGCAACAATTAAATGTGTGAATATGGGGAGTGTCTGCATATTGTGTGTTTGTGCATGCACAAGTGTGCGTTGGTGTGTGCATGTCAGTACATGCACATTCATATGTATATATCTGATGTTTTTCCCTTTTCGACGCTCCTCCTCTTCCAATGCCTGCTTCACTGGTGTATCAGTGAGGAGTTCCAAGCGCATCTTCTTCCTATTCCTACCTGTCTCTTTGGTTGTAACACTTTAAAAACCTGTGTTACAACCATCCCCGCCACTGTCACCCATTGTTTAGCTTGCTGTACTGGCATGGTGCTTTGAAATTAGCAGGAGGTTGATGCACCATTCTTTACTAGAGAAACTATAGTTTGACCTGATAAAACTCATACATATCTACAACGGTAGACGTAGAAGTTTTTACCTCTGAATTACATTTTCTGCTGTAGCTTCAGGAGAGATAGCAACACAAACTGGAAAACCTCCATGTGGGATCGTAAAGGAAACCTGAGGAAACTGAAACTGTCACATGACTCCTATCTTATCCCTAATTCATGGAATTGCTAGTGTTACAACCCTCCCCGTGTTACAACCAAACCCTGTGTCTCCCCTACATGTAAATGATCTGCCCTGCAATATGTTCAGGTTTGCTGTTACTTCATGCACGTCACTAAATTCAAGCTTGCGCTTTCTTTTTCCCGTAGGAAGATCCATAATAGAAACACACGGGCCCATTGTTCTATTAGATGTTGGCGGGGAATAAAAACACACAAGACCAACTAACTAAAGAGCAAGGGTTCTTTATCTGATAGATTTATATGACAACCGAACAGGTACACAAGCTAAACCTATCCCAAAACTGTAGCCCAAATAGCCGCGCATCAGAAAATAAAATGAATAGTAGGTAAGCTTTCAGCAGTACAAAACTTACAAAAGTAGTGGTGATACTGAGAGTAGACAAATACAAAACATCATTAGTACACCACTAACATCAAATACATAAAACCAAAATATACACCAGTATGTTCAAAGAAATAATACCAACACGTACATGCTCTTAACACTGTCTGTACTCCCCACCTGCTTCAAGAGGACCACCATCATCCCTGTGCCCAAGAACACCAAGGTCACATGTCTGAACGACTATCGGCCAATAGCACTGACCTCTGTCATCATGAAGTGCTTAGAGCGGCTAGTCAAATCATTCATCTGCTCCTCGCTGCCCCCCACACTGGACCCTATGCAGTTTGCATACCGGTCCAACAGGTCTACAGACGATGCCATCGCTCTGACTATGCACACCGCTCTCTCCCACCTGGACAAGGGGAATACATATGTGAGGATGCTGTTCATTGACTACAGCTCTGCATTCAACACCATCATCCCCTCCAGACTGGTCTCCAAGCTTGTGGACCTGGGACTAAGCACCTCCCTCTGCAAGTGGATCTTCCACTTCCTGACGGGGAGGCCACAGGTGGTGAGAATCGGTGACCGCACCTCATCTGTACTGATCACCAACACAGGCACCCCTCAGGGCTGTGTGCTCAGCCCTCTCCTGTTCTCCTTGTTCACCTACGACTGTGCGGCAACGCACAGCTCCAACCTCCTCGTTAAGTTTGCTGACGACACAACCATCGTGGGCCTCATCTCTGACAGTGACGAGTCAGCCTACAGAGAGGAGGTTGACACCCTGACATCATGGTGTCAGGACAACAACCTCTCTCTTAACATCAGCAAGACCAAGGAGATGATTGTGGACTATAGGAGGCGGCAGGAGGAGGAGCATGCACCCCTACTCATCAATGGTTCGGAAGTGGAGAAGGTCAGCTGCTTCAAGTTCCTCGGGGTGAACATCAGCAATGATCTCACCTGGTCTGTTCACACGGACAAGGTGGTCAAAGCGGCCCATAAGCGCCTCTTCTTCCTCAGGAGACTGAAGAAGTTTGGTATGGACTCAGTCATCCTCACTAACTTTTACAGATGCACTATAGAGAGCATTCTGACTGTATCACAGTGTAATATGGGAGCTGCACAGACCGGGACCGCAAGGCCCTACGAAGTGTGGTCCGTTCTGCTGAGTTCATCATCGGCAGGAAGCTCCCAGCCCTACAGGACACCTACCACACACGTTTCCTAAGGAAAGCCAGCAGGATTCTAAGAGACTGTTCCCACCCATCCTTCAGTCTCTTTACCCCGTTGCCTTCTGGCAGGCGTTACCGCAGCATCCGGTCACGCACATGCAGACTGGACAACAGTTTCTACCCAAGGGTCATCAGGCTTCTCAATGGACACTGATATGGACATTGCTTTACTGCACACTAGTCACTTATACACTGTCACTTTCAGCTACTGGTTGCTCTTTCAGTTACATTGCACTACTGTACCTCACTGTACCTCGCCACCAGGCTCCTGTTTGGTCATTGACATAGTCACTGATCTGCAAATTTGCACTATTGCACTGTACTCCACTTAGGTTAGAATAGGTTATAGGGTTGAAACTTTTTTTGTGCATTAGGGTTAGTATAGCGTACAATTTATTTGTATCTGTAATTTAGGAAGTTTTAGTGTTAGGGTTAGTATAGTCGTTTATTTATTGCTATCTGTATATTTAGGAAGTTTCACTTATTTAAGCTCAGCATAGATGTAAATTTGTTCCGTGTACTTATATGTTATGTTATGCCAGGTGCTTGCGTTGTCTTGTCTTAAGAATTTCAGTGCCCAGTCTAACCTTGTGTTGTTCTGTGTACCTGACAAATAAAAGACTTGAACTTGAACACGCACACATCTCGATCCTCAACATGTGTGCTCACAGGATACCAGTATGGCTAAATCTGCTAGGTGAAACGTGACACAGTTCACCTTAACACAGCCTGGATACAACTTAATTTCCTAGCCAAATACATGAACTTCTCAACCTGGCTGCCAGCCCAATTTAGCCCCGCCCACAAAAACTATTTGGTCGGGAAGTTGGGTCTGGGGAAGCTCGGTTGGGGAAAAACTATGTCCGAACAGGAGCTGTTCGGACCAATGAAATTGTCAGGGCGGGCTTTATATGATGATGGACAGATGATCAACAGTAACGTAATCAACCACGTCACCAAAGAGCGCTTGGGTTGAATTCGTTTTCAACATATTACTTTGCTCTGATTGGTTGTAGGTCTATTCAATTGAGCGAAGAGGCATTTGTTTAACGAGTTCGGTTAAAACACGCCCATACTCACAGCCCAACGGAGAGTTATCAGACTGATATTCTGACTAGAATTATGAGTATGACAACGTCAGGCTATGAACTTCTACTTTAACTACATCACCTCACATTATTCACTCCATAAACCAAAACGGGGATTGCATTTTACAAATGTACACTTAAATTAATGACACTCACGAATGGCAGAACGACTGGGCTAATTCACGTGGCCAAAATCTACATTCACATTCTACATTCAAATTTTTTTACAAAACAAACTCATCCATTCATAGTAATCAAATATATACTGCATTGCAATTACAATATTTCAAGACAAATGTCCCACTTACAAGCAATATTAATCAAGAACCACCAACTCTCCCTCCAGTCAGCCACCTTCTCTGATGCACCACGTTCTCAATCCTGTCCAATTACCCAGAATTCACTACAAAACCAATCAAGGAACTACCCCCTGATGTCAATGCCGGTTTATCTGGCATTTAAAGGAGACATGTCCCATTACAACTGTGAAGAAATGAACTACCTCAAAATATGACCCGGTTACATAGAGGTGCAATAATTGCGCTTGAGGGCGGAGTATGCACTGATTGCCTAATGAGTGTCAGGTTTGATAAATACTACGCAAAATTAGGTAGCATAGCGGGCGCTATTACCGAACTCGCATAAACAGACGCAGCGTAAACTGCGCATGTGTTAGTAAATGAGGGCCTCAGTCTCAACAGGACCTGTAAGGCTCCTCCATATCAGCAGCTTCTTCACGTTCACCACTGGAGCTTGTGCAGCACTTCTACCATCAAATTGTAATGTAACTGAACTCTCAAGCTGAAAGCTGAGCAATGCTGTCATGCAAATTGTATCCAACCCTCCATTGTTTATCATAATCTTTCAATGTGAGAACAACAAAATAAGACCAATGAGAAAGTGTGCAGTGAATCCTTACAAACCTCTCAGGACATATTCAGACTCTTCTGTGTCTCCATTTTAACCCGCGCCAAAACAGACAAGCTCTGGTGAAATTTGATAGAGTCTATTGTTCTGTCAGAGAGGCTTTTATACAGATTTATCTGCAGCAATGACCAAGGAGAGATTTAAGTTCCTTGAAGTCTGCCTCCCCCTTCTCCCCCGCCTCCCGTGCTGAGCCCCAACACCAGGATCCTCTAAGCCCCTGACGCTCAGAGTGAGCCCCAGAATGGAGGGAGAAAACCGGCCAACACATGAGATTTGTTCGGCTCTCCTCTGCTGGACCGGGTGTGTCCAGACACAGACTAGAGAAGCTGAGATTCAGACACTCCTCTCTCCCGCGCTTCAATCCACTCTCCTCCTCAGCTCTTCTTTTCTCTTTCCCCTCTTCTCCTCCCCTCTCCTCTTTCCTCCTCAACTCACCTCTCCTCCTATCTTGATTTTGTATCTCTCTGTTCCTCTTAGCTCCTTTTTTATGGTCTCTCTTCCTCTTTCCTCCTCTTTCTTCCTTTCAGGTCTTGGCCACACAGAAACACCAGAGCTAAATGGTTTACCTCCATACACACCTGTGTATCTACAAACAAAGCTAAAGAATTGCTGGAAAACATACCATTGAAGAAGTGTTTACATGTATTTGCGAGCTGGCCTCTACAGAGGGCTTCCATTGTCCTTGGATGTCAAAGACTGTAATTATTATAAAGTAGAAATATTGACTTTTATTGAGGACATCTGTTGAACATTTACAGTAAATGTTAAAAAGCTGTGTAATGCTGTTAGTTGAGAGAACAGTCTGACATATAATTTTATTGTGGATTTTAAAGAATAATGTTGTTTTGTTGAATTGAATTACATTCTGTATTAAATTCAATCAGTGAATTTCAGCTTGTGCTCAAAAGACATTAGAGCAGGGTTGGGTTTTTACCAGGCCTCAAATGAAAATGTTGCCTCTTGCAACTCTGGGACATGTGGCTGTGTTTTCTTTGGAAAATGAGCCAACCAAATCACCTTTTTTTCTTGCAAACAAAAGAAAACTAATATTGAGGTTCACTGGACTGTAGCGAGAAATATAACAATATGCTCTGTTTATTTTCCAGGGCGAGACACAGGGGGGATGAAGATGCAGCTCATTACTGAGCAGCTGGACGCAGCTTCCACATCCCTGTGGAGAGCCACAACACAGCTAGCCTCTCCCTACTAGCCACAACACAGCTAGCCTCTCCCTGCTAGCCACAACACAGCTAGCCTCTCCCCTGCTAGCCACAACACAGCTAGCCTCTCCCTGCTAGCCACAACACAGCTAGCCTCTCCCCTGCTAGCCACAACACAGCTAGCCTCTCCCTGCTAGCCACAACACAGCTAGCGTCTCCCTGCTATCCACAACACAGCTAGCCACAACACAGCTAGCCTCTCGCTGCTAGCCACAACACAGCTAGCCTCTCTCTTCTTGCCACAACACATCCCTCCCCCATCCACCCATCCCCATCCCTCCCTTCTTCCTTCGCTCATCCATCCCTCATCCCTCCCTTTATCTTTCCCTCATCCCTCCCTCCACACCTCTCTCTCCTGTCTTCTCTCAGCATCTCCACAGCTGCTTCATGTCAACCTGCCCATGTGTTACAGTGTGTCAGAGGCTGTGTGCGCGTGTGTACATGCATGTGCTTGTGTGTGATTGGTGTATGCCTGTATTTGTGTCTGCGTGTGGTGTGTGTATGTGTGTGGTGTGTGTGTGTCAGATGGTATGTGTTATTGTGATTCCTGTCTAGGGCTTCTCTGTTCAAAATTCTGCTCAAGATGCTCTGGAACTCTCTGGAGTGCTCTGGAGGTTTGAGGGATGGGTGAAAAGACACCCGGGTGGGGTTGTGGTTAAGGAGGGTGGAGGGGTGGTGAAGGTGGGGGGATGGGGGAGGGTGGGGGTGTGGTGAAGGTGGGGGGAAGAGGGAAGCATCTGACACCAGCAGCATCAGAGCCGTCACTGTGCAGGATCAGCAGAGCATGAACCTCTCACAACCCAGAGAAGTCCGACAAGAGGACAGTTTCTCTCTCACTGTCTCTCCCACTCCACACCTACCTCTCTTTACCCCTCCTCTCTCCCTCCACACTTCCCTCTCTCTACCCCTCCTCTCTCCCACTCCACACCTACCTCTCTCTACCCCTCCTCTCTCCCTCCACACTTCCCTCTTTCTCTACCCCTCCTCTCTCCCTCCACACCTCTCTTTCCCTCCTCTCTCCCTCCACTCCTCTCTCTCTCCTTCCCTCTTTCTTCGGCTACACTTCCTTCCCTCTCTTTCCCTCCTCTCTCCCACTACACTTCCTTCCCTCTCTCTCTCCCCCTCTCTCTCTCATTTCTCTCAGCCTCCTCACTAGTTATTCCTGTTTCTGCCCCAGCAGTCAGGTGCCATGCCTGTCTCCCCAGTCCCTGCCACCTCCTACACACACAACACACTCTCACTGTGGCATCCATGCTCTCCTCCTGCTGTCTCCTCCTCTCCTCTCCCCAGCCCCCGCCCTCCCCTCATCTCCTCCTCTCCCCAGCCCCAGCCCCCGCCCTCCCCTCATCTCCTCCTCTCCCCAGCCCCCACTCTCCCCTCATCTCCTCCTCTCCCCAGCCCCCACCTCCCCTCATCTCCTCCTCTCCCCAGCCCCCACCCTCATCTCCTCTCCCCAGCCCCCACCCTCCCCTCATCTCCTCCTCTCCCCAGCCCCCCCCCTCCCCTCATCTCCCCAGCCCCCCCCTCCCCTTATCTCCCCAGCCCCCACCCTCCCCTCATCTCCTCCTCTCCCCAGCCCCCACTCTCCCCTCATCTCCTCCTCTCCCCAGCCCCCACCCTCCCCTCATCTCCTCCTCTCCCCAGCCCCCACCCTCCCCTCATCTCCTCCTCTCCCCAGCCTCCACCCTCCCCTCATCTCCTCCTCTCCTGCAGCCTGGAGGGCATGCTGGTGTGGAGTCCCTTCATGACATTCATATTATTTTCTCTGTATCCAGCTATGACTGATTAAGATCCAGATGGCCCTCTCTACAGACACAAATACACACACACACACACACACACACACACACACACAGAGTAACACACGCATACACACAGAAGAAAACACACACACCCCTAAGGGACCCTAATTTGTGGGCCTCAGTCTGACTCATTGCCAAGATTGAAAATGAAACACAAAAATGCTCCAATTAGTCAGACAGTGTGAGACTTGCCCTTTTTAGTGTGCAAGTTTCCTGTCAAACATGGTAATACTGTAAGTCTCCAGCAGACATTCTCTTTGAACTGAATAACTGTCCAGTTACCTTTTAAACACTGGTCCCAGATCAGCAGTAAGTTTGGTGAAGTAACCTTACGCCTGCTGTGGGTGGTCATACAAAAATATTATAATTAGAAACTTAAACAAATAACTCCAGCGTAATGAGAGAAACATTTTGTTCCTGCTCTGTTATGGATGAGATCATATCTCATCCATAACAGAGCAGGAACAATGGTCTCCATATACCCAACAATCAAACACACACTCATCACACACCGTCAGTGCTGCCTCACCTTATGAAGAACTCTTCTGTATCATCTATGATAGTATTGTTCTGAGTGCAAAACTGACTCTGCTCTGAGTCTGAGATTTAAAGTTGGGAGAGAGCCTTCTTACTGTAAAGTACCCACCACAAGCCCCCCACCCCCCAACCCCCCACCGCCTACTCACACAAAACACACACAAAAGAGGTTGGGTACAAAGGGGATTTGAAGGGATGAAAACTGCAATTTATATGAAAATACTGAAGTGTGGGAGCAATTTGAACTGTTGGCATGGCATTCTAGAATTCTAGTATCCTGTGCATTCTACAGGTCTAGGGTCATTATGCATTAGCATCCTAGTGTAGCCGGCATAGATCGATTAAGTTGACTCCTCAGGTATGTGTACAGGCCCCTCGCGCCAGAGCATCTTTAGCTTTTTGTTGGCGTAGCTGGTAGTGTTCTCTCTTGGGATGATGAGGTGGCGGACAAACAACAGCAGAGTGTACCTCCGACAGGTGAGCAACCTCGTCTGTTACACTAACAGATCCTTCCAAAATGAAAGCCTTTGAATGATTGCTGTTGCTAAGCGCTCTGCATCACTATATCTTTACCTAGAGTCCCCTGAACTGAAATAACTTGAAGCTATGTATAAGATGTATATATATGAAGCTCTGGATAAGAGCGTCTGCTAAATGACTAAATGTAGCTAATGAGGGAAAACTGTTTTAGCTGGTCAAATTTTCCTTAACTTCGAACATCTTCTTGTGATAGGCCTGGAGATGGAGTAATGATGATGACGTGAGGATTGTGGTGTGTGTGTGTTTGTGTAAAAGAGAGAGGGAGACATAGACAAAGACAGTGTTGCTACGTGATGTTCCATGCTAGATGTTACTACGTGATGTTCCATGCAAGATGTTGCTACGTGATGCTACATGCTAGATGTTGCCACGTGATGCTTCATGCTACATGTTACTAAGTGGTGTTACTAAGTGGTGCTCCATGCTAGATGTTGCTACATGGTGCTCCATGCTCCATGTAGCTATGTGGTGTTACATGCTTCATGTTGCTACATGGTGCTCCATGCTCCACGTTGCTACGTGGTGCTACATGCTTCATGTTGCTGTGTGGTGCTCCATGCTTCATGTTGCTACGTGATGTTCCATGCTAGATGTTACTACGTGGTGCTCCATGTTGCTACATGGTGCTACATGCTTCATGTTGCTACGTGGTGCTACATGCTTCATGTTGCTATGTGGTGCTACATGCTTCATGTTGCTACGTGTTGCTCCATGTTAGATGCTGCTAGGTGGTACGTTGATATACTTAGTTGATATACTTTATAGTTGATATACTTTTAAGAAGTATGCTTTGAAAATAGTTAACTTTTGATATACTTTTAAGAAGTATGCTTAGATAATAGTTCACTATTGATATATTTTTAAGAAGTACACTTAGAAAATAGTTCACTTTTGATATACTTTTAAGTATGCTTTGAAAATAGTTCACTTTTGATATACTTTTAAGAAGTATGCTTCAAAACAGAAAATGGTATACATTTCCTCTGGAGTAGGATGTACGTTTTCTATTATTATACAGCAAAAACTGTCAAAATACATACATTACAGGTAAACATTTTTAAACCCATCTTATTCTAATTATTAATGTCTAGGAAAATCTATTATGCATTGCACTTTTAATCTTTTTTGGTATTAAAGCTGTAACCTTAATTACTGCCAAAACATTTCAAAGCCCTATATTCTTATACTAATAATTATCAATCGGAGTATTAATGGAAAAAAGCAACTTGAGAAAGAAGCATTGCAGTATGCATTGAAATGCAGTGAATAAATGAAGATAGCGTGGCTCATTGGCTGGTCAATTCCCATAATGCAAGGCGATTTATATTGTCAAAATTTGCTGATAAATGTGCCGTTTGATCGAAATACAAATGTAAATTCATGAATTTCGTTTTTTAAATGTGTCTGCTTAGAATGTAGTGTTTTGATGCGTGGTAATTGTCATTGTTGTGCTGGTTTACCATTGTAACCTTTAGTTAAATGACTGTTACGTTTGATCAGAAAAGCTGGATTTCTATGATATGAGTGCATACGCAGAAATGAGCTTCATACAGTTAATAATCTGCAGTGTCACTTGGCAAGGGCCTCCGCTCTCGTCAACTGACGCAGGATCGGTGGCGTTTGAGGGGCCACTAAACATTTAAATATTTTAGTAATTCATAGTAATGGACATTTATTAAGTTTACTTCTTGAAGTACTTAGATTGATTGAAAGTGCACTTGAAAGTATATCAAAGGATACTTTGAGGTACTTTACGAAGTATCCTTCATGAACTGAAAGTGCACTACACAGGTTACTTTAGAGTATTCAAAGGTATACTTTGAAGTACTTTAGGAAGTATACTTGATGAACTGAAATTGCACTACACAGGTTACTTTACAGTATTCAAAAGTAAACCTCAAATACACTATAAGTGTACTTTAAAGTGTACTAAATTACCTAAAAAGTGGGCCAATTCAGTTTACTCAGTACAAAAATAGTATATAAATAAGTACACTGCTAGTATACTTTAAGTACCATGATAATAGTATACCTTTTATACATAAGTATACTTACAAATTGAACTTGAAGTATTCTTCTTTTTCGTAAGGGTTATGCTAGGTAACTTAACCCGGAAACTAACTAAAGCTAGCTACCGTTTCAGAAGAATAACTTATGCTGTGGGGGCCGTTGGAAATATTAAGAACTCACGCAGCTAAAGACTAAAAAGGATTTCCTTTGTTGTCAGTGCAGGTACAGAGAGATGGAGAGCAGATCATATTCTTCATAAACACTGCCAGTACCTTGGTATAACACCAGAACAACAGTTCAGTCAGGCTGTCTTGAAAATTCATTTGAACTTCCCCCGTCTCTCCGGGAGTTCTGACATACAAACTGAGCTAGCCTAAGGACACACATAGGAAGAATCACACTCACACACACACTGAGGGTTCATACACACACTGAGGAGGAAGGATCACAGCGTTACACACTGATTCAGGGCCTTGCTGAGGAAAGACCAGCCTCACCTACCAGACTGGGAGAGACCAGCCTCACCTACCAGACTGGGAGAGACCAGCCTCACCTACCAGACTGGGAGAGACCATCCTCACCTACCAGACTGGGAGAGACCAGCCTCACCTACGAGACTGGGGAGAGACCAGCCTCACCTACCAGACTGGGAGAGACCATCCACACCTACCAGACTAGGAGAGACCATCCTCACCTACCAGACTGGGAGAGACCGGCCTCACCTACCAGACTGAGAAGAGACCAACCTCACCTACCAGACTGGGAGAGACCAGCCTCATCTACCAGACTGGGAGAGACCAGCCTCACCTACCAGACTGGGAGAGACCAGCCTCACTTACCAGACAGGGAGAGACCAGTCTCACCGACCAGACTGAGAAGAGACCAGCCTCACTTACCAGACAGGGAGAGACCATCCTCACCGACCAGACTGAGAAGAGACCATCCTCACCTACCAGACTGAGGAGAGACCAGCCTTACCTACCAGACTGGGAAAGACCATCCTGACCTACCAGACTGGGAGAGACCATCCTCACAGACCAGACTGAGAAAAGACCAGCCTCACCTACCAGACTGGGGAGAGACCAGCCTCATTTAGGCTGGTTGCTGGTTTGGGGTATTTTGATATTGAACATTGTGCATCCTGTGTTCCTAGAGGAAGAGTGGGCGGAGTGGTTCATTAATCTGTGAGATTGGAACAGTCAGAACATTCCAGCGCCCCTCTCCCTCCCGCGCCACCGTGGCTGAAACAGCTCTGCCTGCTGAGGGACCATCACTTGTGCTTTTCAATTACTAAAATATTCCCTGACACTGTGCTGCCTTGCCTGCTATATCTTCTAAAGCAGAAATCCTGCAGCACATCAGTCCCCACATCTAGTGGAGCTAGAAGATGGTGGGCATCTGTCAGCACCAAAGCACCTTTACGGAGGGGACTACATCAGTCAAACTACCAGCTTCTAGAACACATGCATTACCAGCTTCTAGAACACATGCATTACCAGCTTCTAGAACACATGCATTACCATCTTCTAGAACACATATACTACCAGGTTCACCAGTTTGTAGAAGGTTTTAGATCACTATATAATTCCTTAGATTATTCTGGTTTTATCAGATAATAGGCTGGCTTTGAATTCAGTCCTTAATGTATTTAACATTAGTATTTACAGAGGCCGGGTTTCCCAGATTTGTGAAGAAGCTCTTAGAACGTTCCTAAGAAGCTCTTAGCGTTAAGAGCTTCATAACGAATCTGGGAAACCCGGCCAGAGACAGTATCTTGAGACTTTATATTACTTTAGGGGTAAAATTGTGCATACTTCCACAATCTGATAAAAGATTGCATTTAAATCCCTACAAAACTAAACTGTTGAATTGGTGCACCAATTCCACAAATAAACACACACCCAGACGCACACCTTAACCTATTTGGTCGTTTCTGTGTGTCCCTATAAATAAGGTATAAGTGTGTGTTAAAGATTTTTCACAGCTGCTCCGGCCTGCCAGCAGATAAATCATTAACTCATTTCACAGGGAGCAAAAGCAGATCCCTGTATTTACAGAGAGAGGCAGTTTATCTTTCCTAACATGATGGGAGCAGGCTGACGAGCCAGCCCACATCTAGCTGCTATTACCCTACTCTCACTGCTCTGACTTCACATCCATCTCTACCTGGCTCCCCCCCACTCTCTCTCCGTATCTCTCTCCCACTCTCTCTCTGTATCTCTCTCCCCCTCTCTCTGTATCTCTCTCTCCCTTTCTCTTTCTGTCAATCTCTCTCTCTCCCCTTCTCTGTATATCTCTCTCACTTTGTCTCTTTCTGTCTCTCTTCCTCTCCTCTACTTGCTTCTCCTTCATATTTAAAGATCATCTGTTGACGAGAGTACGTAGTACACCGATACTGGGAGAGTTTCCACAGCGATGACAGGAGAAAGATTCACTTCGTCATGGAGACGGGAGATTGAAATCTCCTATTTGACAGGTCGATCAATGTGGGCCGAGGTCCTTTTCAACTCCTCTCCTCCCTCCTCTGCTCCTCACCTCTCCTCCCTCCTCTGCTCCTCACCTCTCCTCCTCACCTCTGCTCCTCACCTCTGCTCCTCACCTCTCCTCCTCACCTCTCCTCCTCCCACTCCCACCCTTCCTGTCTCCTCGTTCTTCTCCCTCCTCTCCTCCTCCTCATGTCTCCGTCTCCTACCTTCTCCTCCTCTCTTCCTCTGCTCCTTCATACTTCCTTCTTGTTCTCCTGCCTGTCTACCGTTGGTCGTATTTACCATCCTTCTTGTTTTCATGTCTCAGCGCCTGGACAAGTCCATTAGGCAGCAGACAGTCTAATGGCTGATGGCCAGTGATGGACAACCCTCTGGCTGCTGAGAGGAAACCAGGAGGGGAGCAGATCTCTTCCCTCTCAATCTCCCCCTACACAGGAAGCAGGAAGTAGATGTCCTATCCTGGCTGTCAGGGACTTCCCAGTGTCCTCCTGGTATCATCCTTTTACAACCATGTGGGCTTCGCTTCTCCTCCAGAACCTACCAGGGGGTTTCCTGTCAGTGAAGGGACTGTTTAGAAGAAGGATGGGAGATTCCTCCTGCTGCTGTGTGGGACAACAGATGAGGGACAGAGAGACAAAGAAAGGGACAGAGGGAGGGAGAGATAGAGAGTGGGGCAGCAAGGTAATGATGAAAGGAGCAGAAAAAACATTAAAGACATGAAGAAGAAGATAAAGATGATACACACACACCTCACTCACACACTCACGCACCTCACACACACACATCATTCACATACACCTCATACACACACACTTATGGTGTATGGAGTACATAGAGCTCTGGTAAGGCCAGATGGTTGGTGTCCATACTGCAGATTAGATTGAAGTAAATATTAAAACAGTTAAGCCAGATTGTTTGAGGCTCAAGGCTTTCCCTGGTGATTCTATGAATGTCACACCGTGGTTCTGGATCAATGTGTCAGCACCTCCTGGTTTACCCACAGGGTTTACGAGGATTAATGTCTGGCAAAGCCATTCTGTAACTAACTACATGTATGGTGCAGGCTATCACAAAGACATCAGAGCTGAAACAGTGGATCAGTGTGTCCTTCAGACCCTGCTGTCCATGGGTTCTCAACACAAACAACACTTCAGACAGACAGACTGTCACAGCAATCTGTGTCACCTCATCCAACCTGCACAGAAACATATCATCAAATACCCCCTGGTCCAGTCCCACTAGCTCTTTACCAATTGGTCCAGTCAAACAACACTCCAAACTAAAATGTAATCCCAAATGCAAGTGTAATCCGTTGGTAAATCCAAGGAGCTAATGATCGTGTGCTTTGAACTTTCATACTGTCATTGTGTCTTCTGACACTCCCATTTTGGGTAGAGGAATACCTTTATCTTCTCCAAAGCTACATTCCCGTATTTCTTTGATTAAATGCCGCCCTCAAATAAACGCCGACCACGAATAATTGGCACACCAAAAATGAACATTATGTAATAAACGCTGCAGCGTTTAATTGAAGAAATACAGTAGCCTATCTCTCTCCCTCCCTTGCTCCCTCCTTTTATCTCTTTCTCTCTCTCTTACATTCACATATATTTCAAACACTCACATACAGAGAGACACTCACGGTAACTTATACATAGGTGTAATTACACCACACACACTCACATGTTCATGTTGTATTGGTGTAATATACTGTAGTTGGCAAAGCAAGACAAGAATACGTACAATAGACCTGAAAGCACGTGTGCAGTCTAAAAGTAGACGCCATTGACTTCAAGACTTCTGCCTCCCATGACCACAATTACATCGAAATGCACCCCCCCCCCACACCCACGCTAACAAATGTTAACTGGTGAAAGCGATGAACATTAGAATTGATTACATTTCTCTACATTTGAAATATGTAAGTCAAAGCAGTATGTTAATCGGTGGGTCTGGGATCAACAGTTATGTCTGGGTATGGTTCTGGGATCTGAAGTGATGTCTGGACACCTTGCAAGGGAAGCAAGCTTCCCCCGTCTGGTCTAAAGCAGAAGTTTTCAAACTTTTTGGGGGGCGACCCACATTTTAAAAATGACAAACCATTGCGACCTAAATTATACGAAAAAGGGTGTTTGCAAATATACAATTTCCCTATTGTTATTATTTATTTGTACACGTTTTAACAGAATAATTTGTTCTAATTGTCATAAGTAATAATATTGACACCACAGCTGCCCTGCAAATGCATGCACAGTCTGTGTTTGATGCGATGCTAGTTCGTGAGTTTGATACTTAATGCCCGCGTAGCGCGCAAGCCAACTTTGTGGGCGTTTATTTGAGCGTAAAATTGTTTTTGAAGCTGTATGTAAAATAAACATAGCCGTTTTTTTATTTGTAAAACCTTGTCTAGGTGATATATTCAGACATCCCAAGTCTCCCGGAAGTTCTGGGAGTCTCCCGCATTTCAATAGCGGCTCCCGGACACCTGCAAATGCTATACAATCTCTCGGATTTCGGGGACTTTGTATCTAGAGCGAGCGCGAGACTGTGCAATGGCCAAACAAGTCGAAACAAGTGCATATCACGCGTCTTAATTGCGTCCCCGGGAGGGGGGGGGGGGACACCTACCGGAAATGAGTCTCTGCAGGTTGGGATGTCTGTATATTTTTGTCTCTTAATTTTTCAGCCCCACCCTTACGTTTCTTTGCCTGGTTTTTCATTGTTATTCTTCCCCCGGTGCTCCCGATGGCCAGTCACTGTGGGGCTGTGCCCCTGGTGGTGGATTTTCAAGTCGTCTAATTTTAAATTGTCGTGCTGTCAGGGGATGTTGCAGCACCCTCAGCACCCCTAGGTATGTATTTATTGGGGTAGGCTTGCCTTCGGCGAGCACAAACCAATGTTGTCTCTTATATATATTTATTTATTATTGTTTATTTTCGCGCCCCTAAGGCTCACTCAATATTTGGACTACATCCACAACGCCTGTGTCAAAATGTTCGTCTTGGTCTCGTTTGGGTTGTTTGTATTAGGATTTACGTTCCGTTGCACAGTTTAGTTGTTTTTGTGGCGACAAAGTGCCTTCAGTCAACGAAGGGTAATCTGTGCTAGCTACGTCACCACGTCAACACACGTTAGCAACGACGCATGAATACAACATGATAGAGACGTTTTAGCACTCAAATTGGAGCTTGGATTACGAGTGAAATATACCACCCCAAAAAAATCCCAACCATTTGGCTTTGTTGAGAAAGCGATTTCGAGTGGAACTGCAATCTCGGATTTTTGATTTAGGTTGTGAAAGTCTTTGTAATTTGAGCGAGTGTGGGTCACCCATGAGACCGCCTAGTCTTTTAGTCTAGTATTTTCGCAGCTAATTTTATAGTTCAATTTTACACAAAAAAACTGAAAGAGGGAAATGTTATGACGATGTGACTATTGTGAAGACAGCCAGGTGGTGAGATTTTAATGTAGGTTGCTGTAAAAACTTTGATTTGTTTGGTATGTGAGAGCCCCATCAGCCTCCATTGACGATTGCGGCAGCTGTTGTCGATCTGAGTCTGATGAGTATTTTCTTAATTTCGTACCAGGGTCAATTCTACATCCAAATGGAGAGCAGTGTTTTAAAGATATGGCGATTGTGAAGACAGCCAGCGGGTCAGCATATTTTTGTGATTTGTGTAAAACTTGGAATTTGATTGAGACTGCGTCTTGTTTTGACGTTAGCCTCTGAGTCACAGACTCGGCTTCGCCCACTGGCAGTGTGTAGTAGTACGTTTATTAAATTTAGTCATTTAGTAGACGCTCCTATCCAGAACGACTTACAGTAAGTACAGGGACATTCAGGCAAGTAGGGCAAAGTGCCTTGCCCAACGACACAACGTCGTTTGGCACAGCCAGGAATCGAACCAGCGACCTTCTGATTACTAGCCCAATTCCCTAACCGCTCAGCCATCTGACTCTTGTAGTAGGCTACAATCCTGTCTTCAATGCCAGAGCTCTGGCTTAACTTTATTATGTCTTATTACACAGCTGTTCTTAATGCTGTAGAATGCTTCATTCACTTGAATGGGGCTTTCCAACGTTCTGCGGTGAACATATTTTCTCATATTTGACCATTGCTTTGCATATTTGACCGCTGTCAAGGGAAGTGGCCTTTTTGCCTTGGATTCACGTCTTTCGTTGCTCTCCGCAAGTAATCCGGTAACTTTTCAACCCCAGCGTACTCTGTTGCTTAGCGACGTCAGCTGATTGAAAGCCTAAATAATGTTCAAAGTCTATGAAGTTCAACGTCTTTGGCGAACTATTTATCTGCTGATCAACAATATGAATGGTAACAAATACTCCGCTTCGCGTCGGGGTGCAATTTCGCCCTGTCGGGGCTTATTTTCTCGATAATGACCGGCGTTCTATACATTATCCCTTACAAAAGAAACGTTCTCATTTCCGGCTAGCAACAGCAGCTAGCTTGCCTCTAGCAAACTGCTTTTGAATTAGCCATGTCCCCCTAAATTAATATCGAACATATTTACATTTTGGGGGGCTTATTTTCAGTTAGCAGACGGTACTATTTGAATCGCAATTCCATCTGAAATACTGCCAGTGACATATGGAGCTAAAAAGCTGACAAATATTTCTGAATTTGAATTTGAAAGATCTGAAATATTTTACTGTTGAATACATAATATATGAATTATTTGTATGCCGAATTTAATAAAACTGAATTATTTTGATCCAAAAATACATTTTTTAAAAATTCAGATTGCAGGAATTCAGATTCTTTAAATTCAGATTGCTAAAATTCATATTGCGAAAATTCAGATTTTGTCTGAACTAGACCAAAGGTGAAACAGCTTGCTTTCACAGGAAAAAGTAGACAATTTCAGAACGACCGAACTTTACCTCAAAACAAACTGAGTTGCTAGTTGGAGGAAGACCACACATACATATCTGGGATAGCACACATACTTCCCGATGTGTAGAAGATACATCGGCAAGATCTAGTATGGAGATAGTTGGCATTTGATCGAAACTGACTTCCAGACGATATGTGGACGATGAATCAAATCACACCTGGCCGCACTACAGATATATCCTGTTAACCATATATAACTTCTTATATCTATGCTGTTAAATACTATGTCCGATCTCTCAGACAGCAAATATTTAATTATCCATAACCGATCTGAAATGTCACTTAGGAAATGAACATAGCCTATAGGCTGAACATTGACTTTGATAGGAATAAGGAGACAATGAAAAATATGCTTGACCATCCAAAATTGGCTATTAGTAATACAGTAGCTAGCTAGTGTGACTTGATTCAACCTGGATTTTCTGTGTGGGTATTATAATTAAGAGACACAATTGAAGTTCATGATTTTATATCAGGTTGGATGTTGATGCCATCAAGCTCTTAAAAGAACTCCAACACAGAAAAGAGAACAACGGAACATAAATGTATAGGCTACAGCTTTGCCAGTTGTTCCGTGTCTTCCATCGGTCTCCGCTGCCCTCCGACTCAGTCTCGACTCACTTGGTAAAAGTAACTGCCGATTTTGGCAGAGGAGAAGACACAAGTTTTTACAAGTTTCATAAGCACTTGCTCCATACTCTTCCTCCAACGAGCAACTCTTAGCTTTTGTTCTGAGATAAAATTCGATCAGAGAATAGTCAGTCTAGATTCTGTCGTTCTGAAATCGTTTACTCTTCCCTGTGAAAGCAAGTGGTTTCACCTTTGGCATAGTTCAGACAAAATCTGAATTTCCGCCATCTGAATTTCAGCAATCTGAATTTCAAGAATCTGAATTCACGCAATCTGAATTTCAGCAATCTGAATTTTAGAAATGTGTATTTCTGGATCAAAATAATTCAGTTTTGTTAAATTCGGCATACAAATAATTCAGATATTATATATTTAACAGTAAAATATTTCAGTTTTATAAAATTCGACATACAAATATTTCAGATCTTTCACATTCAAATTCAGATACTTTTGTCAGCTGTCTAGCTCCATAGTGACAACGTTGTTACAGTAGCTTGTTTCAAAGGGGGTTCTTGTTTCAAAGGGTGTTCTTAATGAATTATGTAATATGAGTAGGCTAAATGCTTGAAAATATCACTAGAGGGGAAAACGGACCCACCTGCAACCGACGCAAGCAAGCACACCCTACAATTTCCCCAGAAATTGTACCCTTTCTAGTTTAAACAAGATTGAAGCTCATGATTCGTACCCGATGTTTCTGGTTGGACTCTGTTGACGTGTCTGGCTTTGGCACACTTCTTCTTTTAGTACCTTTCGACTTACAAACTCCGAAACTAGACACACTCGACACAGGCATCAGACAGCTTTTTCAAACTAGCGTCCGTGGAGAAGCCAACTTCTGATAGGGTGGGCCGACTGCTTGCCTTTATGTGATTCGTCAAGATCCAAGATAAGTCACGTAGTGCTAGAGCCCTCTGGGTAGTGTAGTTTATGTAACGTTAGGGTCATTACTAATCTCTCTGACACTTTCTCTGTCAGTGGTAGAGTACTGGGCCGGCTACATGCGAGAAGTAGCAGTACGCAAGCACTTCGAGCACTGCATATGACAAAATAATTATGAAAAAATATTTGCCGACCCATTTGTCATCCCCGACCCAGACTTTGAAAAACATTGGTCTAAAGCAGGGGTCGGCAAGTAACTTGGGCCACGGGCCAGTATTTTTCCTCGCCACTAGACGGCGGGCCAGAGTCTGGGTTACTGCCTATTTAGACGCTGCGATAGGTGCCCTTGCGATACGTGCACTCGCAACAACTAGGCCTACATGGAGAATGGGTAGGTCTACTACAAATAGCTAACGATAATAAACCATGTGCATGAGCCCATTGGTGGTCTGTTAACGAACTGTATCAACATGGTCGTCACTGTCATCCCAACGTGGTGGGTCGTCATCGTTGGTGCACATAAATACTGTCTCATCAAGTGAGAATAGGATTACTAGGACCTAGTCAAGGTTTTAATGTGAGGTGAAATCGGAACTTCACATTAATGCGAGCAAAAATTTAATTTTTTACCTGGCTTTTTCAGTTCCTCCTGGGATCTTATCCCTTCCATTTTTATTTTTTTTTCGCTTCAGCTTAATCTAGCTAACTCCCTCCACAACAATAAATTATGGTTTGTGTTTGAGAAACATGCGCGACAACTGAATTGCACTTTTTAATGCACGGTCTGATCATGCGCTTAATTAGATTAAAACACAATGTAGCCTATTAGCTTACTTTTCAGTCACACAGTAACTTAACAAACTTAAGGCATATCCTGTTATTCGGTGTGTGAAAAAAACAAAAAGAAAGCAGGCGATCTTCTGGCCCAATTTATAAGCGGGCAAAGCGGCCCACCGTGAATTCTCCCTATTCTCCCGATGGCCATTCCGGGCCTGAAACTATAAATTAATAAGCAATGTCGTGGGGGGTGCTATCGGGGTGCTTTGGTCTTTCTTGGGGGTGCTGAAGCACCTGCTAGCCCCTTCCTAGCGCTGCCATAGAGAGCGCTGCCCATGATTACTAACCATAACTGTGCTTTCACCTCAGGCGATCTGTCAGCCGTGAGGTGTAGCGATCATATGGTAGCGATGACATGGCGAAAAAATACTTCAGAAAAGTCAATAAGTGTATTCGACTTCATGCAGCGACGGCAGCGCCGACAGCCGGCTGCCTTGAAGCTGAGAATGCCATTGGTTACTTCAAGTCAACCGGGCTGCAGGCGACGCCGGCGCTGCATGAAGTCGACAACATCTAATGACACCATACCCAGTTTCCGGTTTCAAAATAAAAGTCGACGGGGAAAAAAACGTTATAAAAAATATATCATTGGAAATATTTTGACGGGCCAAATAAAATCGCTGGCGGGCCACAATTGGCCCGCGGGCCGCCTGTTGCCGACCCCTGGTCTAAAGGGTTAGGCTCTGAAGAAGAGTCAGTATGCCTAGACACTATAGAAAACACACACTTACACAATTTATACACACTGCAACACACACACACACACAGTCTACTGTCAATCATCACTCTGCAAACCACGTCTACACCCACTGGAATACACACACTGTCAGGCTGAGATCCCTCCACTGCAGATCAAAGATACTGTTCACACACACTCACTTGCTGGAACACACACTCACACACTGGAACACATACTCACACACTCAACCCAACAACCACACTGCAGACCACGTCTGCACACAGTTTAGGATTCCATCTGCATCCTGACCCTGTCAGAACTTTGAGTGTTGATGTGACCTGTGTGATCATGTGACCTGTGTGGT
This sequence comes from Hypomesus transpacificus, assembly GCF_021917145.1. Lineage (NCBI taxonomy): Eukaryota > Metazoa > Chordata > Actinopteri > Osmeriformes > Osmeridae > Hypomesus > Hypomesus transpacificus. Next base: position 2,208,310 of record NC_061070.1, on the reverse strand, counting down.
CATGTGACCTGTCACGAAAGTTTGCACAGACAAGGAGTTTGCTTTGGTAGGAAGGTGCATACAATAAACATATAGGAATCTTAAATTTAGATATATGGTCTAACTATACTAAGGATACATAAACTAGCAATACTAAGTGGAATGCAATTAAAATAAAATATACAATAAAATATAAGTTGCCATAAAATAAAATATAAGTTGCCAATTTACAGTATAAAATACCTGTGACCTGTGTGATCATGTGACCTGTGTGATCATGTAATCAGGCCTGATTGTCACATTGGAACCACTACACTTCATCCTTGCTATCTGTGTGGTTGCTAAGTGAAGAATACTAAGCTTTACTGGTGAGTGTGATGGTGTGTGTATGATGGTGTATGTGATGGTGTGTGTGTGTGTGTGTATTTGTGTTCAACAGCAAGGACATCAACAATGTAGTTGTGTAAAGAACAGCATGATTCACTGAGAAACCTATTCTAGCCAATCAGGAGCCAGTTTCTGTCCCTGAACCTCCCTGTTGCAGCTCAGTACTACAGAGAACCCTAACCCTAACAGGAATGTCTCGTAACCTGATGACACGGACACACACAGCTGCTGTCGCTGCCATAGAGAAGCTTGCTTCCTCACATGCATGTGTGTGTTTCAGAACAACACAAACACATTCATCTAGTATTTCGGCTCAGCTGAAACACAACAGTAAAGTACAGACACATGGAGTCCCCTGCCAAGCCTGCCAAACTCATCCCAGCCTCTCTGCTGATGACTGGAGAGAGACCAGCCTCAGGTCCATTTTCATTCTGTATTTATGTAGCCGACACTTTAATCCAGAGCAACCTACAAATAGTGTCCATAGAAAGTAAAGCAGAGAATCAAGGATCAGAAGTGCAGAGTTCTAACAGTATTGTGGTGGTCAAAGGAATGGTCTGTGTTTACAAGTCACAATGCAAAGCAACCCCATCTCAGCTACCAGGCACTGTGAACAGTAATACAGACATCTTTTAACTACTGCACACAACACAGACCAAGCCTGGGCTAGACTCTGCACCTCCATACAACACAGACCAGGCCTGGGCAAGACTCTGCACCTCCATACAACACAGACCAGGCCTGGGCAAGACTCTGCACCTCCATACAACACAGACCAGGCCTGGGCAAGACTCTGCACCTCCATACAACACAGACTGGGCCTGGGCTAGACTCTGCACCTCCATACAACACAGACCAAGCCTGCGCTAGACTCTGCACCTCCATACAACACAGACCTAGCCTGCGCTAGACTCTGCACCTCCATACAACACAGACCAAGCCTGCGCTGGACTCTGCACCTCCATACAACACAGACCGGGCCTGGGCTAGACTCTGCACCTCCATACAACACAGACCAAGCCTGGGCTAGACTCTGCACCTCCATACAACACAGACCAGGCCTGCACCTCCATATCTCATAAATATGTTCACATGTTTCCGTTCTGCTCCAGTTTTCCATCTCCCCCAGCCTCCCCCCCACCTCGCCTCCTCCCCAAAAGCAGAGAGAAGGTGAGAGCGAGAGAGAGAGAAAGAGAGGGGGTGAGAGAGAAAGACAGAGAGAGAGAAAAAGAGAGAGGGGGGTGAAAGAGAGAGATAAAGAGAGGGTGATAGAGCAAGACAGATAAAGAAAAAGAGAGAGGGGGGTGAAAGACAGAGAGAGACAGAGAGAGCAGAGTCGAGGGTAGAGACAGGGTTGGAATAGGTGAGGGAGCAGGATTTAAATGTCACTAAAGAGAGGCACTCTCCCTCATATTCCTCCTCTCCCTTTGCTTCCTCTACTCTTTCTTCTCTCCTTTCTCTACTCTTTCTTTTCTCCTTCATCCTTCACCGCTCTCTCCTCCTCTTCTTCCTTCCTCTCCTCTTCCTCCTTTTCCTCTTTTCTTCTGTCTCTGCCTCACCGCACCTCTCTCTCCACCATCTTCACTCCCTCCTTTCTTTCTCTGTCTCCTCCTGTCCTTCCCTCTTCCACTCTTCCCCTCCCTCTATCATGCCCCCCTTCTCCCTTCTCTCTCCTCCCTTCACACTCCTGTGGCTCTCTCTTCTCTCACTAGGTGTGATTGGCAGGTACATAGAAGCTATGTACCCCGCTCAGACAGCGTGTCAGTGTGTGTAGCAGTGGATTCCAGATTCCTGAAGTGAACGTGACCCCAGGAAGGATATAAATCCTCTCCTCCACCCAGCTCCACCCCTAATTTCTTCCACCAAGCTACCTTTCTGTCTCAGTCTCTATCTCTCTGTCTCTCTCTCTGTCTCTCTCTGTCTCTCTCTGTCTCTCTGCGTGCTGTCAGAGCAGTAGGCCTAATGCTGAGCCTGGCTGTTGAGGTTAATTGTTTATTAACAGCCAGGGCGGTAATGATGGTTATCCAAGGTAAGAGTGCAGCCAGAGCTTCCAGCACTGGGCTGCTGTCCAGCCCAGCCTCCCCTGAATGTCATTACAGACCCAGCATGCCGGCTGGTGCTCCGGCCCCCGGGCCCTGGCAGGGCAGGGTGGACACACTGCCTGCCTCAGAGGGGCTCTGCTCCGGGGCTCTGGGATGGCAGGGTGGACACACTGTAGCCTGGAAGTCATGGGAGAGTATAATGACTGTTCAGTTCACTTGGCACAGTGTGGTATGTGTGTGGGTGTGTGTGTGTGTGTGTACTTGGCACTTGCAGTTCCTATACCCTGAGAGGATGGAGTGTGTCCACTAGAGTTGAGGGCTGCTAAACGCAGTGAGAGGAGAACAGAGATGTCTGCAGACGCCAGCAGCCAAACATTCAAGGTTCCCTGGTTTGATAGGAGCAGAGTTCAGTAGTGTTCCACATAGCTAGCAGAGCATAGTTCATCCTCCTCTCTCCTCCTCCTCACTGCCTCCATTTCCTTATATCTTGCCCCTCCTCCTCCTTCTGTTCATTGTCCTTCTCTTCGTACTCCTCCAATCTTTGTTTGCTTCCATGTTTCTCGTTCTTCTTTTCCATCTCCTCTCCCTTCTCCTCTCCTTACACTCCCTCCTCCTCTTCCTCCTTTCCCTTCCCCTTCTTCCTCCTCCTCCTCTTCCCCCTCTTCCTCCTCTTCGTTCCCCCCTCACTCTCACTACACCCTCACTCAGGACGCTCACCACACCCTCACTCAGGACGTTCACTCTCACCACACCCTCACTCAGGATGCTCCTTGTAACCACACCCTCATTCAGAATGTTCATTTGAGAGAATCACTGTTAACATTTCTCATTGAGTGGATGTTGGGTGAGCAACATCTGCCTGCTAATTACCTCCCGGGCCCAACTTTTTCCCCCAGTCCGCCCCTGTGTGCCACCTACTGTTAAGGACATGAAGTTTGCGGTATTGCACAAAAACACAAACAAGGACGTTGATGTAAATGTTAAAAGATATAAAAAGCTCCTTTACTTCAATAATTATCTTCTTAATTTGTAGACTATCTCCTTTTTCAGACACGTGAATGATTGTTTTGATGGAATTCTGCGAGTTTAGAAGCATGAGAAGTGAGAAAGTTACTGTGGTAATTTTTTTAACAATATCAATCCTGTTGCTGTGTTCGTCTGTTTGTTGAGATTGGGAGAAAAAAAGTTGTCCACAATCAAGATATGTACATTTCCTATAAAAACGGGACAACGGGATGACTGGGTTGCTGCTGTAAAGAATAGCTCACTCGTAGTGCTTTAAAAAGGTTGTTTGGAAGGGAATTTCAAATTATGCCGAGCAACAGTGGTGATGCGTCTTGGCTTAGGTAACTGAAATTAATTTGCGCAACAGGCAAGGGATCCACTTGAACAGTCAATGTAGTTCATTGGAGATTAGTCAGTTGTGAATCTGACCCTTCCATGAATAGACTACAAGTAGCTAGCTTCTGTGGTGAACCTGGCTTGTTTTGCAGTGGTTTACACAGTCTCGCTAAACAGATGATCGGAGGGTTGTGATGGGCTCAAATAAACAGGCATTGCTATGTTTTACAACCGGAGGATTGATCCGAAAACTATTAAAAAAATCTGAAATCAGAAAGGGATTTATTTGCCATGAAAGTTTGCACAGACAAGGAATTTACTTTGGCAGGAAGGTGCATACAATAAACATATCGGAACCAAAAATTAAAATATGTGGACTATCAATACTAAGGGTACATAAACTAGCAGTACTAAGTGGAATTAGAATCAAACAAAATGTACAATAAAATAAAATATAAGTTGCTAAATAAAAATATGAAAATTCAAAAAATACAAATATTACAAAAGATACAAATGTACAAGGTAGAATTGTGTAGATGTAATGTGTTTTTAGCAGGAAGTCATTTACAGTCAGTGTGGACCCTTGGCCTTGTTGAAGAGGCCAACAGCGGAAGGGAAAAGAAAACTGTTTTTGTGGCGTGGAGTATTGGTCCTGATGGACCGCAGCCTTCTGCCAGAGGGGAGTGACAAACAGGGAGTGTCCAGGGTGGGAGGAGTCGACCACAATCTTCCTCGCTCGCCTCAGGGTCCTCGAGGTGTGCAGGTCCTCGAGGGAAGGCAGATTGCAGCCAATCACCTTCTCAGCAGTGTGGATGATAAACTGCAGCCTGCTCTTGTCCTTGGAAGTGGCAGCAGCGTACCAGACGGTGATGGAGGAGGTGAAGATAGACTCAATGATGGCTGAGTAGAAATGCACCACCATTGTCTTTGGCAGGTTGAATTTCTTCAGCTGCCAAAGGAAGTACATCCTCTGTTGTGCTTTCTTGATGAGGGAGCTGATGTTCAGTTCCCACTTGAGGTCCTGGGAGAGGATAGTGCCCAGGAAGTGGAAGAACTCCACAGTGTTGACTGGGGAGTCATTCAGGGTGATGGGGGTGAGTGGGGCTGTGTTCTTCCTGAAGTCCACAACCATCTCCACTGTCTTGAGAGCATTGAGCTCTAGGTTGATCTGGCTGCACCAGGTCACCAGGTTGGCCGCTTCCCACTTATAATCAGACTCGTCTCCACCAGAGATGAGCCCAATAAGGAAGGTGTCGTCCGCAAACTTCAGGAGTTTGACGGACGGATGACTGGAGGTGCAGCTGTTGGTGTACAGGGAGAAGAGCAGAGGAGAAAAGGACACAGCCCTGAGGAGATCCGGTGCTGATGGACCGGGAGTCAGATACCCCCTTTCCACCAAAGTGAACCGGGAGCTTGTTCGGAGCTGGTGCTAGAGCCAGTTCGGAGCTGGTTCAAGAACGGAGCTTACTAAGAACCGGTTTGCTTTTCCACGGGCGAGAGCCACCACAGAGCCACGTCATTACGTCACTGTATACGTCTCATATTTCCAAGCAACGCTAGCGCGGTAGCGCCAAACACAACATCAACAATGGCGGACATTTCGTTGCTGTTGTTGCTCATGGTTTTGCGAACCTATATCGGCATCCAAACACGGCGCATCCGACGTGTTTGTTCAACTCGCCATTTGTATAGACTAATTATCACCGTACGTCACACAACTGTCAAGCAGTCTCAACTGCGCATTTCGGTTGTAAAAGACGAACTTCTCCCCGGTCTATTACACTTGGAGTGTCGATCAGGTCATCATATATCTCTGGCCACTGAATTGCAGGGCTTGATATTAACTTTGAGGCTCTTGGCCTTCGGACAAATACATTTACGTTTCACTTGTCTATGCACAAAATTCACTTGACCCGATACCCTTAAATAGCCTGACCAAGTGATCAGCCAAAACTAGCCTGGCTAACGGAGGTCGCTTACTCAGGCAAATGATGAATTAAACAGGCTTGGTTAAAGAAATCCGAGATGCTGACTATCTTCATCAGGCTCGTATCTACATTCGGCAGTCCTCCCTAACGTTTCTGGTGTAAAATTGAGTGAATCACAACATTGTGCACACTGCCAGTGAGACTGAGGCTCACGTCAAAACAGTGTAACGGGGACGCAGTCTCACTCATGGCCAGTATGAACAAATCAGAAAAACAATCGGACCAGCTGGCTAAAAGCAGAATTCCCATATCTCTTGAAAGCTGTCCTTCTCGACTTTTAAAATGTAAAATTGACTGTTAAACTGTAAAATTATGAACTGTTAAATTATGAACTTAGTGACATGACGAAGACATGGTTGCCACTCGACTATGCGGTCTGTACCGGGCAACATTCTCACTCAAATTTCAAGACTTTCGTGACCCAAATCAAAATTCTGATGCGACAGATCAATGGGTAATCGCTTTATCTTTTAAATGCTGTCCTCGTCGACCTTTTTGGTATTTTTAAATTTAACTATTTGTATTATCCGTGTGGTCCTTTTTCCATTAAAAATTCTATCCTTTCCCGGTTTTCACATTGCGCGCGCATCCCGAATGTTTACATTACAATCGAGAATAATAAAAGTCGGATCAAATTTACAAATTAGCAGTTTCATCAATAAAATAAGCTTATTTTCAGCAACTACACTGCCCACTTCTCGATACATTTTCATTCAGATTCTGATTTACAAGTACCGTTTAGCTGAAATATGAATTGTAAAAACTTTGCAATGGCGGCCAAAGCGTTTTGTTGGTCACGGTAACCCCGCCCCAAGCGGTTCTTTGTTGGTTCGTAAACTAGACCAGCTCCGAAGTGGTGCTCGTTGCGAACCACGTACGAACCACTTTTCCAGTTCCCAGTCTGTCGAAAGAGGAAGAACTGGTTCGCGATAAGGCACCGGCTCCGAACCGGCTCCTAAAATGCGTTGGTGGAAAAGGGGTAAGAGACTTGTGTTCCCAGCTTAACGCACTGCTTCCTGTCAGACAGGAAGTCTGTGATCCACCTGCAGGTGGAATCGGGCACGTTCAACTGGGAGAGCTTGTCCTGAAGCAGGGCAGGGATGACGGTGTTGAAGGCAGAGCTGAAGTCCACAAACAGGATCCTGGCGTAGGATGCTGAGGGGGTCCAGGAGAGAATCTGTGATGGATTTGAGGTGTGCCAGCACCAGGCGCTCAAACAACTTCATCACCACAGAGGTCAGGGCGACGGGTCTGTAGTCATTAAGTCCTGTTGGCCTGGGCTTTTTGGGTACAGGGATGATGGTGGAGGACTTGAGACAGGCTGGCACATGGCATGTCTCCAGGGAGGTGTTGAAGATGTAGGTAAACACCTGAGACAGCTGTGCTAATTAGCTTTCTGCTCCAATGCCTATAAAAAGTATTCACCCCTCTTGGATGTTTTCCCTTTTTGTTGCTTTAATACATGAAATCATGGTCCATATAATTTGGCTTTTTTGACAAGAATTTGCAAAAAAAAAAAAAAGCTTCTTTCATGTCAAAGTTAAAACAGATTTTTATAAACTAATGTCAATTAATTAAAAATATAGAGTGTAAAATAAGTGTTTGCTTAAATATTCCCCTTTGAAGTGACTTACCTAATTCAACAGAGGTGCAGGTAGTTGATAGCCTGGCTGCCAGCCCAACTTAGCCCCGCCCACAAAAGAATTTGGTCGGGGATTTGGGTCTGGGGTAGCTTGGTTGGGGAAAAACGATATCCAAACAGGAGCTGTTCAGACCAATCCAATTGTCAGTGAGGGCTTTATACGATGATGGACAGATGATCAACAGTAACGTACTCAACCGCGTCACCAAAGAGCGCTTGGGTTGAATTCGTTTTCAACAAACAACATACTACGTTGCTCTGATTGGTTGTAGGTATATCCAATTGAGCGAAGAGGCATTTGTTTTACGAGTTCGGTTGAAACACGCCCCATACTCACAGCCTAACAGAGAGTTCTCAGACTCATATTCTGACTAGAATTATGAGTATGACAACGTCAGGCTAGCTAGTTGAGCCAGCAATGTCATAATTAGTGAAATGGAGATCACTTGTGTGCATTTGACGTGTGTCATGTGATTGTAGTATAAAAACACCCGTGTCTGGGAGGTCCAGTCTCTGGTTCATCAGTATTCCTGCTACAATTGCAAACATGAAGACAAAAGAACACTCAAAGCCACTCAGAGAAAAGATCTTTATATTGCATCACTTTGGTGTTACTCATATTTGACCAAGTAAATATCCGTCAGTGCTTATTTTAACCTGTAGTGACGGAAACACACAACGTCCTGTCGCCTGATATCATGCTTACTAGATTAACATTGAGTTCAATTTAGCAAATAGAAAGAAGGCAGAGGCATGCAAAATGGGTGGAGGGCCACCACCATCACCTCTGACCTCTGCTCTCCTTTTAATCCGTGCGTTTGGTGAGTCCAAGCACATATTTCGGATAAAAAGTAACACAGCTGTAGAGGCGAAGGACAGACAGTTGGCGTGGGAAAGAATTGCTGATTGAGTCAATGCGTAAGTTTGAATGTATTCCATAAATCGAACATTTAATGTCCGTTCAAATTACAGGTGAAAAAGTGGTGGAATTGTAATTTAATCAAATGCAATGTTCATATTTAGGTACAATCCCACAGGCGTGAAGCGCACTTGGCAACAACTGAAAATGAAATATAAAAACATAATTCAAACAGGTAAGGAATTTTTTGCCTTTTGGCCTATAGGTTCATGATTGTAGCCTCCATCACTTTGGTATCATATTTGACATACTAAGTGAATATCCTCATTGCCTATTTTATCCTGTAGTGGCGGAAACACTCAATGTCCTGTCGCCTGATATCTTGCTTAAATTAACATTGAGTTGAATTTAGCAAATGGAATGAAAGCAAAGGCACGCAAAACGGGTGGAGGGCACCATCACCTCTGACCTCTGCAGAAGAGCTGGCTCTGAGCCACAACATTGGTCGTCCAGTGGCTGAAGGCATCCCTGGAGGAAGCTCATCAGAGCCAATCCCCCCCCACACCAGTGCCTACATAAGATGTAGGTATGTGACATATAATGTTGGTGTTTTCATTTTCCACTCTGGTCCACTTCTAGTCACTGATGGTGTAATTCATGTCGTTGAGCCTCCTGCAAGCCTCTGCACAACAGTACCCCTTCCACTTGTAAGAAGACCACTCAACACTGCATTATGCATAGTAGTGGTGACTAGTGTTGTTTTTGGCGGCCTGTTTTAATGAGTTTTAGTCTAGTCTTGTCAGGTGATAAAAGGTTCGTTGGCGACAATATTCAGTCATAATTTTTGTTGACAAAAGCAACACTAGTGGCGACTATACTGAAACAATACTTTTCATCACAGGATGATGATGAGGAAGATGATGACTCATTGACTGCTGCCGCAGACGGGATGCAGAGGCCTACATATATGTTAGCTACTGATAGTTCTCTCTCCATGTACTTTATTTACAGTCTTGGGTGGAATTGACAGTTTAAAATGTACACTGAAGTGATTAGAGTAATGAATGTATAAACTAAATGCACAGTCTCATCCTGTTGAACAGAACATGGATGAGCCTTGCCAGGAGAGAGGTCCATCAACCTCCACAGCACAGCTACAGACAGTGAGAGGTTCAGTAAATGGCAGGTGAATTCTGTGTGTGGAACTGGGATTTAATGTCATCCTAATGTATTCCCAGTTACCAGTTAAGGACTTGAACAAACTCCATTTGTTAAAACAAATGTAGAAAACTGACCAAGAGATGGTGTATTTGGGATGGAAGATAAAGAAGACGGATCTAGAAATTGAATTGCTAGAACACCAGCTGCAGGTGGGTGCATGGTCACAGGTGAGTGAGTGTTAATTGTCAGAACAATATATTAATATTAATTGTTGCATTTCTGTTTGTAGGCAATAAAGAAGACCAAATGAAATGGTAATGATTTGTGTCAGGGTTGGTGGAAGTGTGTGCGGCACAGTATGTCTCTGACTGCTCTTCCATCTTGGACATCTGCAGAGTGGAGGGGATGGTCGAACCCAAGGTCGTATTGTACGGCAGGGTGTTGCTCTCCTCTAATAGTGGCAATATTATGGAGAACAACACATGCAACAATATTGTCACCTGCCCTCCCTGGGGTTACCCTCAGTGTACGTAGGCACTGGAACCGGGCTTTAAGAATACCTATGGTCATCTCCACCCAGGCTCTTGTCCTGCAGTGGGCCACATTGTACCACTGCTGAGGGCCCGGATCAGGGTCATGGTAAGGGGTCATGAGAGTGGGCTGGCATGGGTACCCTCTATCACCGAGCAGGTGGCCATGAAACTCTCCTGTAATTATATAATGGGTACATTTGAGTGTGGTAGAAGAGGGAGACAAGGGAATGATATTTGTTCAAAGCTTAACCATTTGCCACTCTGTTGCTCAGGGTAGACTCATGATATATTCTTGCGTTGTGAACCAAGCCAGGCCATTTGGCTTCCACATCTGATATTTAAGTGCTGTCACATATGATCTTGGCAGTGCAGAGAAGACAGATATTAGCTGCAATATGTTAAAAGTTGTGATGTGTCGTGGCCTGCTGTCGCACCTTCTTTTTGTTCTTTTCTGACCTGCTCACCAGGTCCATCCTTCCTCTGTTTCTTTTCTGTATGGGGCATGGGAGGGGGTTTTGTACATCATGTTTTAAGAAAAAAACACTTGAACAAATGAATGTCTCCACATAAATAAAATCCAAGTTTGGAACGACAACTGTCTGGCCTGCTGTGTCCTCTTTTAAATATGTTTTCACCCGCTTGGGTCGTAACACTGCAATAACTGCACAACATTTAGATGGGTGAAACTGAAGACCTTCAGCAAACTTGTGGAGACATCGGAATCTCATTTTCCATCTGCCAAGAGTCCTCTCAATGACACTCCTGGCCACACGGTGAGCTTCGTTGTACTTCTCCTCAGCCTCGTTGTGGGGGTTGGTGACAGGAGTGAAAAGGTATGGCCTCAGGGGATACCCACTGTCCCCGAGAAGCAGCCATCCATCCCTGGAAGCTTGTGCCTCCTGGCCAACAGAGGCCAGATGGCTGCTGCCTGGCCATCTTGCCACAAGATCTGTGATGAGACCCTGATGGTCACAGATAACCTGGCAATTGATGGCAGCATAACCTTTCCTGCAAAAATAAACATGGTCTTCATTGGAAGGGATGGGAATGCGGGTGCCATCAATTACCCCAATGACTTGGGGGATATTGTTTGAGAAAGTCCTGCACCGCAGACTTGTCCCCTCTGGTTGTGGTTTGGGATGTGGTTTGGGATGTGGCAAAGTAATGCTGATGTTGCAGCCTCCACTGATCTTGATACTGAGGCCTGGGAGAGCCTATGTCCCATCTCCAAGAACCTCCAGAACTACCAGTGGCATAGAACCTTAACACTGCCAGGAGCTGGGTTGCATGGGGCAGTGCAAAGGACCTCCTGTCATCTGCAGGTCTGCTTTATGTTCAGGAGCATCAAGATATCAGTCCTCCTCAGCTCATCCAGGATGTCCAGTGGATTCATTGTTGTCCTTACAAAGGCATTGAGTCTGACCAGCTTACTGCTGGGCCGCCGTCGCTCTCTCTCAAACGTATGATTTGCTGTATTGCAGCCTTGTTCCGTTTGAGAAGTAGGCTAGACCTTTCCTTTATATACCTTGAGAATGTAATGGACGGGTCTGTATGTCAATTAAACTGATTAGAGTCATCTGACACATCTTACATGCATAATGAGTATAATTTATCAACCATAAATTAAAGTTGATTATTCATGTCAGAATCAATGATTACATGTTGAAGACATGGGGTGTTCATTACTTATGTGTTTGTCATTTCTGGCCAATGTGAGAATCATGATATTGCAAACATGGTCTTGAAAAGCTGTTTGCCTATTATTGCAAGATTGTAGATATACTCAACACTAGAAAATAAGACAGTAAATATGTTGGAGATTGAGATGCTTGTATTTGTACATTAAATTATTTAGGCTGCTAGCTGGGACATGGCATGTGTGATACCATTTATAAGCATGGTTTTTAACCTTGTAGTTCAATGAAGTAGTAAATATAGGAATAGTTAAAGACCCAGGCACAAGGTATTCGAAAAATATAGGTTTTTATTAGAGTTTGTTCTCCCTGCTTCTGCTCCTTACTTGAATCTATAAGAAGAAAAAAAAAACACATTTAAAGATGGGACAGGGAACACTGAATATATGATACAATACAATACACAATTCAGACTTCACTTAATTAAAATAAACATTGTATGCTTAGGCTGTAAGGTAACCTAAATGTGACATTAGCTTGTTTGTTGGGCAGAAGAATAGGCACAGAAATGGAGGGCCTTGTGAACTTCATCTCCTCAAACAGGAGCTTCCTCTCCTCAATTTGGAGACGAGCCCTCTTGATCTCCAAGACTTCCTCTTGGAATTTAGCATCTGTTGTCGCTGATTCCTTGAGGGTTTGTTGGATGTTGGTCTTTGTGGATGGTTATCTTCTATCTTTCCAGCTCCACCAGATCCTGGCTGCAAGCACAGGTGGCCTCATAATTGGTTGCGGTTCGGACCGCAGGGGAGACCAGGGGGGACCGGGAGAGACCTGGGGGTCCGGGAGAGACCTGGGGGGACCGGGAGAGACCTGGGGGACCGGGAGAAACCAGGGGAGACCAGGGGGGACCGGGAGAGACCTGGGGGTCCGGGAGAGACCAGGGGAGCCAAGGGGGGACCAGGGGGGACCGGGAGAGACTAGGGGGGACCAGTGAAAACCGGGAGAGACTAGGGGAGACCAGACATTCAGGCTCATTTGCTCTTCCCTCGTCTGAGATGCTTATCACTGTGGGCAAAACACCCCCACAGATATCCACCCTCCCCGGTGATGTCATCAGTGGAAGTGACACCCATGATATTTCTTGCCCTCTCCTCCTCTGGTGACAGACACGTGGCAGAGCTAGGGCCACCGCCAGTTTGGCTTAGAGAAGACCTAATTGCTTCTGCCTTTTTATGGGAAAGACTGATGTCATCAGATGTAATTTCCCCCTCTCTTGACCCCACTGACTGACGTAATTTCGTTCCGTAATTACGTACATCTTGTTAACCTTTAAATATGTGAGTTAAAAAAAATTCAGACGGTCCCCACAGCGTAAGTTATTTTTTAGAAACGAAGCTAGCTAGCTTTAGTTAGCTTCCTTTACCTAGTTACCCAGCATAATACTTGTAGCACTGTTACTACCTGCTAGTGTTACTTGTTAGCCTCCTCATTAGTACATTTTGAAGCCTAACTATAGTTTGTCATATAGTTTTTGTCTATCGTAAAATATTCAGTTGGATTGTTTGAAACGTGCGACCCTACGCAGTGAGACCCGCATTTGAACGATCGCATATGTGCAATGCTACTCCTTAACGGTTACGAGGGTTCTCCTTACTAGCATGCTCGGGAAAGCATGCTAGTAAGGAGCAAACACACCTGGTCTATACAGTAACCTAAATACTCACATCTGGTCTATATGGTAATCCAGGTTCTCACACCTGGTCTGTAATGTATATTTGAATACCACAAATACCCCTGGTCTGTACAATACCCCAGACACCCCTGGTCTAGACGTCTCTCCAACTTGTCATCAGAGTCTGCTCCTGTGAACTGGTGTCTGTGTCCTAAAAGCCAGTGAAGCCCAGAGGAGAGAAAGCTTTTAAGAGGAGACATGCGGTCCATTAAGATACAACCACCCACTCCTTAAAGGACGGCCGAGGACAGCAAGCAAGGCAACTCCTTCATCCTCCTCTCCCTCCTCCTCCTCTAACGTCTCCCACTTCCTCCTCCCCCTCTCCCTCCTCCCCTTCTCGCTCCCCCTCTCCCTCCTCCCCTTCTTGCTCCCCCTCTCCCTCCTCCCCCCTCTCTCTCCTGTGTGGCCTCTCTCTCATCGGTCCCTCAGATTTTTTTGATGTTGTCGTGTCCTTGTCCCCACAGTGATCTCTCGTGTCAAGATCACATTAAGCGTCTTCAGCGTTGGTGTGTGTGAGATGCTGATTTTCTCTCATTCTCTCCATCCTTCCAGCCCCCTCCCCTCCACCCTCCCTCCCACTTGAGCTCAGTGTGATCACACAGAGCTGTCACTCTGCAGCTGTGATCAAAGCTGCAGTCTCCAGATGGAACCACCAGACTCTCCTCTCTGCCGACAGCAGACCTCTAAACCAGATGACCAAGGAATGCTAAAGCCCTCTCATTCATAATGGAGCACCGTCAACCAATGACCTGCCCCCCCCCTCCCCCCGCCTCTCCAGGAGCACCTCAACCTAGGGCCTGGGAGACAGAGCATCAATAATGCATTCTGGGAGAACAGACAGCCTGCTTGGTTTGAAACGCCCTGTTGATGTGGCGCAATGTCGTACACTAAATCTTCGAGTTTTTTGTGAAGGTGTGTGGTATTGGTGGTGGTGGTGATGATGATGTGGTGGTGGGGTGTTGGCGCAGGGCTGAGTCGGAGCGAACAGGCAGGGTGCAGGTGTGTCTTGAAAGGCTGTCTCTCCTCTCTGCTCACTAACCACCTGAGAGGCACTCTGAGACAGCAGCCGCTGGCCCATGGAGAACATATGGACACCAGGAAATTATTTGTGCAAATCCTCGCCTATAAAAAAGGAAACTAATAAAGGGGGCTTAGCGAAGCAAGCTCCATTTTACAGAACATTACACCTTGAGACAGTGACAGAGAGAGAGGGGAGGAGAGAGGGGGTGAGTGTGTGTGAGAGAGAAGGATGGAGAGAGAGAGGTATAGGTAGAATGGGGTGCTGTTGTTGTGAATGGATGAACACCCCTGTCTCTCTGTTGTTTATCTTGTCCCAGACTGGCTGTCTATTATAGCTGCAGTCGCCAGTAGGAAATACTCTTCCTTGTCTACCTCCTCAACCTCCTCTATCACCGCCTCTACATCCTCTACCACCTCCTCTACATCCTCTTCTAACTCCTCTACCACCTCCTATACCTCTTCCTTCTCTACCTCCTCTATCACCGCCTCTATCTGTTGTACCTCCTCTACTACCTCCTATATCACCTCCTCAACCTCCACCTCCTCTTCTACCTCCTCTATCACCTCCTCTACCTCCTCCTCCACTTCCTCCTCCTCTACCTCCTCTTCCGCTCCCTCCTCCTCTGGGTAAGCAGAGTGTAATGTGGCTTCTTCTGTGGGAGAGAACTCCGTTCTAGTTGGCTCCGTCTCCACAGCAACGGAAGAGTCTGCTCTAGTCGGGACCTTGGGATGAAGCAGCTCTATGTTTACATAGCACGGAGCCAGCCACGGGCACACACACACCTAACCCTAACCCACACAAACACCCCTAACCCACACTATGACACACACACACCTAACCCACACTATGACACACCCCTAACCCACACTATGACACTCACCTAACCCACACTATGACACACCCCTAACCCACACTATGACACACCCCTAACCCACACTATGACACACCCCTAACCCACACTATGACACACACACACCTAACCCTAACCCACACTATGACACACCCCTAACCCACACTATGACACTCACCTAACCCACACTATGACACACCCCTAACCCACACTATGACACTCACCTAACCCACACTATGACACACCCCTAACCCACACTATGACACACCCCTAACCCACACTATGACACACCCCTAACCCACACTATGACACACACACACCTAACCCTAACCCACACTATGACACACCCCTAACCCACACTATGACACTCACCTAACCCACACTATGACACACCCCTAACCCACACTATGACACTCACCTAACCCACACTATGACACACCCCTAACCCACACTATGACACACCCCTAACCCACACTATGACACACACACACCTAACCCTAACCCACACTATGACACACCCCTAACCCACACTATGACACTCACCTAACCCACACTATGACACACCCCTAACCCACACTATGACACTCACCTAACCCACACTATGACACACCCCTAACCCACACTATGACACACCCCTAACCCACACTATGACACACACACACCTAACCCTAACCCACACTATGACACACCCCTAACCCACACTATGACACACCCCTAACCCACACTATGACACACCCCTAACCCACACTATGACACTCACCTAACCCACACTATGACACACACACAATCACACACAATAACCAACACACAAATTAAACAATTACAAACACGCTTCCACACTCAAACACAAATATACACATGCTCACTTACACACAAACACATGCACGCATGCACATCCACTCCTCTCCTCACTCCCTTTTTCAAATTTTTTCATCAATTTTTCTCTCTTACTCTGTTCTCTCTCTCTTTCCCTCTTTCTTTCCTCTCTCTCTAGAATCCAGTTTGCTCACAGTATTTGTATTTTGCAGGACTGAAAGTGAACCACACCGTGGAGGAAAAACATGCACTTGTAACTGGTGTGAATCGATGAAACTCACTCCTCAGCTATGTAATGGGCTACCCGCGTCAATGAATAGGTAGCTTTTCTTTGGCGTAGCTGGTAGTGGTTGCACTTGGCAGTCCAGAGGTGGCAGGTTCGACTCCCGATGGCAGCGAACGACGGCCCTGGCGGAGCAAGACCACGTCCGTTGCAGACATTTACATTTATGCATTTAGCAGACGCTTTTATCCAAAGCGACTTCCAAGAGAGAACTTTACAAAAGAGCATAGGTCACTGATCATAACAACGAGGTAGTCCCAAACATTGCAAGCAGCCAAAACATAAAGCATACATTGTGAAAAAACTAAACAAGTGCCAAAAGGGAAGACCCATAAGAGCATGCAGTTATACAAGTTACAAATTAAAAACAACATGAACCACAAAAAGTGCAGGACTGTACCTGTAGAAAAACAATCAGCAGTAAAATATTTCACAGCGAGTACAAGACTTAACTTCCTTATAACTAACCTACAAGAGCAACAAGTCACTCAACAAGAGTCATTGTGATCCTGGAGGAAACTATCAGGTCCAGCCAAGCATTCCTAAGTGCCGTTGTACTCCCAGAACAAGTGCGTCTTGAGCCTTTTCTTGAAGGTGGGGAGACAGTCAGTGTCCCTGATGGAGGTGGGGAGCTGGTTCCACCATTGGGGGGCCAGGCAGGAGAAGAGCTTGTGTTGGGACCAGGCGGTCTTAAGCAGTGGGACCACCAGGCGGTTGTCTGAAGAAGACCGTAGGTGACGGGTGGGGGTGTAAGGTTGCAGGAGAGACTTGATGTAGTCGGGTGCAGTCCCGTTCACTGCTCAGAAGGTCAGTACCAGGGTCTTGAATCTGATACGGGCGTTGATGGGTAGCCAGTGGAGAGATGAGGAGCGGGGGAACATGGGAGTGTCTGGGTAGATTGTAGACCAGGCGGGCCGCTGCGTTCTGAATCCTCTGAAGAGGGCGGGTTGCACATGCTGGGAGACCAGCGAGCAGCGAGTTACATTTACATTACATTTAGTCATTTAAGCAGACGCTCTTATCCAGAGCGACTTACAGTAAGTACAGGGACATTCCCCCCGAGGCAAGTAGGGTGAAGTGCCTTGCCCAAGGACACAACGTCATTTGGCACGGCGGGGAATCGATCCGGCACCCTTCTGATTACTAGCCGACTCCCTCACCGCTCAGCTATCTGACTCAACTCTACTGTGTTGCAGTAGTCCAACTTGGAGAGGACCAGTGCTTGGACTAGCAGCTGGGTGGAGTGCTCAGATAGGTATCTCCTGATCTTACGGATGTTGTAGAGGGTGAATCTACAAGACCGGGAGACTGCAGCAATGTGGGCCGTGAGGGAGAGCTCGTCATCCATGGTAACCCCAAGGTTCCTGGCAGAGGATGAAGGGGCCACCGTCGCAGATCCCAGGGTGATTGACAGATCGTGGGAGATGGAGGGTATACCCGTTACATTGGTGCCATGACCCGGATCTCACAAGGTTAGCGCCAGCCAACCGCCGGAGCGAGTTTCAGAGGGGTGAATGTAACCGGTGTGAATCGGTGAAACTCACTCCTCAGGTATGTAATGGGCTACCCGCGTCATCGAAGAGCTAGCTTTTCTTTGGCGTAGTTAGTAGTGGTTGCGCTTGGCAGGCCACAAGGTGGCAGGTTCGACTCCCGATGGCAGCGAACGATGGCCCTGGCGGAGCAAGACCACGTCCGTTGCATACCCGTTACACACTTTCACAGCCGAACAGGAGACTGACATTGTGAATATGGTTCATGAAAACAACACTATCACACTCCGACAGATACAAACCAGGATCCTAGTTAACCATGCCACATTTAGAAACATCCAGACCGTCAGCCTCTCTACACTGGACTGTGTTCTCCGCAGGAATGCCATGCAGATGAAACAAGTGTACAGGGTCCCGTTCGACAGGAGCGGTGTCGCGACCCCCTTGAACTTGTTGTCCCTGTCTGTCTGGTTTGTTCTGTGTTTTGTCTTGCGTTCCTGAACGTACCCCGTTCCGGTTTCCAGGCAACGCACCTGCTCTCACCTGTTCCTCTTCAGCAATAAACACACCTGGGGCCTCATATATAAAACGTTGCGTACGCACAAAAAGCTTGCGTACGCTGGTTTTCACGCACACTTAGTGATGTATAAAGATTTACTTGACGTGAGAATGTGCGGGCCGTCACGGAAACTTTTGAGCAGACGTGAGAATGTGCGGACCGTCCGCAAAGTCTTGGCTGGCTCTGTAACATGGCAAATTCGAACTGAAAAGTGCCGAAACTCACCAAATATTACAGAATAAAGTTTCCACAACTACGTTTATGACGTTCACTATTCAAAAAACATAAACATTTAAGTTTGATCATTAATGTGGATGATCAAATCAAAATGCCAAAACCCAAAACGGGAAATGCTATATAGCCTTCGGTTTAATCCGCCACCATTTAATAACTTCTGTTAAACTTGAGGGTGTCAAACAAACGACAAAATTACTCACGCTATAAGTCACGCTAACCTTATAGCTGCCATGCTGTTACGATGCGCCACCACTCGTTTCTTCATTTAAAGTTTTACATCGGACCATTTCTTCTTAATTTCTGCCATGGTCCGGTTCACTGAACCCACAGCATTTATGGCCCTATAATAATAATAATAACAATTTAATTTGTAATGCACTTTACATTTAGCTAAATCTCAAAGTGATACAGGTTAAAAACAAGAAAAGGCGCAAATAGTGACAGTTTTCAACTCCGCCGACTTTCTTTCGTCGCTAATACCTGATGACAGGCCGCCAAACAGGCCACATTTTCTCGCCTTCACACTCGGTTGTCAGAACCTCGATCTCACAATCACCGTATTTTTTTCGAATAAACGCAGCGGAGTTTAACGTTCATTTTTGGTGCAGCGTTTATTTGAGGGCGGCGTTTAATCGAAGAAATACGGTAATTCAGACAAAGAAATGACCTCAGGAGTGCATTTACAGTCCATCTGCATATTAATTTATGGGAGGAGGCAAGGCGGGGTCAGTGGCTCGTTCACGTGCGGTCAATCTCACGTTTATTGTGATTTATAAAGGAAAGGTGCGCAGGACCTGGCGTACGACCGGTTTTATACATGTGAATATTTCTGTGCGTAGGTACCTTTCGAGTTTTGGCCGTACGCCAACTTCCGGTATGAAATCTGCGGAATCCTTTATACATGAGGCCCCAGGTCCTGATCATCATCACTACACTACTTAAGCTGTGGCCTGACATCCAGTCCCTGCCAGATCGTTAGTTGTTCTCGTATGTTGAGCATGTCAGCCTATAAAATTTATAATTACTAGTCTGTGTTTTCTTTTCTTAACTCTCTTCACCCTGGAATTCCCTTCACTCCCGCGTGGCCACCAGTAACCACTGACCTGCATGTTCGGCACCACCATTGCCTCCCATCACCTGTACTCACCTGTCTTCACATATGGCAACACATCTTCAGTCATTTTTGTATCACCAATAAACATGGCCTTTTTCACCACCTACCTGTCCAGGTCTGTGTCTGGGTTCAGTCACTGGGACCCACAGACCACATCAACAAGTTACGGCGAGACGTTCTGCTTGTAAGTCCCATACATTCAGCACATGTACAATGTTACAGATTACAGGTACAATACATGCATGTATTGTACCTGTAATTCAATATTGTTCCTTTTCTACAGTGTTTTCACAGTAGCCCATTGTGTTGACCTATGTGTGTCCATACCATAATTTGCATTCTCATGCTGTCTGTTTCAGCGGATCCAGGAGCATGACAGACATTAATGACTGCTTCCGCAGAAATGGCTGCAGAGAATTATGTATGGTAGCTAGCTATTGGTAGTTTAGCCTGGCTCTGCCCTCCTACGTACTTCCGCTCAATTTGGATTTTGCTTCTGTACTAGGTCTGGGAGTTTGACTTTGAAGTCGGTTTTCAGAAACATTTTTTTGTAGGTCCAATCAGCGAACAGAGGGAGTGTTTGAGAACGATGACGTTAATGTCGTGCACTAGTTTGAGTAGTTCAGTAATGGCGGCGGAGAAAGATGCGAGCGAAACTATTCTGCGGTTGTGGCAACGCTGCCGAATATCCATAAGTAAAAGCCGGAGCAAGAACATTCCTTGCTGAGTTTTGTTGGTGGCCATGATGTTGTGGCCCTCCTCCCCACGGGGTTCGGGAAAAGTTTGATTTTCCAGCTACGGCAGGTAGCTCCGTTACAGTAGTGGTGAAGGAGTTGGCTAAAGCGAACGCTTGCGATTGGTTATGGCAAATCAGAGTGGCTCTGGGCAGATCCAATAGTTTTAAACTTCAACAGAAGACCCGCCTTCAAGGAAGTTAACGTTTGTCAATGTAGCGATCCTAGACCCTCTGTACAAATGAAATGTACGAGGGTCTGGTTAGGACCAGGCTACTGGTAGTTCTCTCTCCATGTACTTTTATTTACAAGCTTGTGTGGAATTGTCAGTTACACTGACATTATGAGAATAATGGATATAAAAACGATTTGCACATTCTGACAACAGGTCATGGATGCTGTATACAGTGAGATGTTCATTTAATGGCAGGTGAATTCTACATGTGGAACTGTGAAATGATCGCTCAGCTGAACCAGGAAAGGATATCCCATGTCTGCCAATACTAGCTGGCTCAGAAAGTGGGAGGGGATAGGTAGAACGCAGAGTAAGCAGGTAAGTTACCATGGAAACTTCCCAAAAGGTTTTGTAACCTCTCTTTCTGGAACGTAATCCTTGGAGTAAGCCTCTTTTCAAGGTTAAACAACTCGAAGTTTTCACTAAACCCGCCACCTGGAATACCCCACTGGACATCATTTCAGATCTCCTTCACTACCAAAATCAAATATAAATTAAGATTGCAACAAAGAAATCAATACAGAAATTATCAGAACATCATACAACCATTCAGTAGACGTCAGTCTCGTCTAAGACAGTCTATACCAGGCCCTGGTTGTGCTCTTCCTCTCCAGGTTAGGGGATTAGCATTTCTCTCCAGGTCAGGGAGTGATAAACCTTATTTAACCAAACAAAGGGAACAAGGAAAGAGGAGAGGGACAAGGGAGAGGATTTAGAATGTGTGGTGGCGCTCAGAAGGGCCAGAGCTAGGGTAACTGATGAAATACTGTAAATGGCATCTATATTGCATATTTCTGTAATTTTACTGTAATGTCCTGTTGCAAATTAGACCTTTACTGCAGAAATTCTGTTTTTCATAAACCATAGGTTCTATAAAGCTACTCTGAGATGGATCATTCTTTTTATTTTCTGAATTTCTGCAGCAAAAGAAACAAAATGTGTGCAGTTACTAAACCCAACAAAACTCAAGTGTAGAGAGGCTTCAAAAGAAACTGCATGGAAAAACACATTCTATGATTTACATTTACATTTATTCATTTAGCAGACACTTTTATCCTAAGCGACTTCCAAGAGAGAGCTTTACAAAGTGCATAGGTCACTGATGATAACAAAAAGATAGCCCCACAGCATTGCGGGTAGTCAAAAACAAGAAGTACACATTGTGAACAACCAAAAACAAATTGTGCTAAAGGGAAGAAACCATAAGAGCATGTAGTTAAACAAGTTACAATTACACAACATGAATCTCTAAGTGCAAGTGGGTTTCGAAGTCAGGCAACTGTGACGGCCACTCTAGAATATTCCATTTCTTCTTCTGAATCCAAGTCTTGGTGGACTTTTGCTTGGGATCATTGGGCCTCATTCTCGAACGCAGTTAAGAAAAATTTAAGACGGAATTTCTTCTGAATTGGATTTAGAAAAACATTTGGCATTCATGAAAGTTTTCTCATCTGGTGTCCATAAACTTCAGAAGACTTTCCAGTCATAAATTGCCCAGAGTTGTCTCAAATGTGATTCCTTAAAAAAACATAAGATGGCCAATCGCATTTAAGTAAACTCTGCGTGTTAGAAGTGTTAATGAATTTGTGAGAAATCGTTAGTGATTGCGTTCACATCAACTCTACAGACATTCTCGGATTAAAATAATTATAATAATTTACATTGCTTAGTGTGCACACTGTTAGATCCAGTGGAGAACAATTCCACTGCTCACCTTACTGGTCTTATGTTGTATGTGACAAATAAAACCTTTAACTTGCATTTGGACATCATAAATTCAACCAGGCCATCCAATTATCATTGATCACTCGAACTATTTAAAGGGACAAGTGCGCATTTTAGCCATACAATATGGCACAATTACTGTTGCTAGAGCAAATTGCTGATCGTGCGCTGAGGAGGGAGCGCCTGTACCGCGACCATCTGGACCTTTTCGCAGTGAGCGATGAGTTTTTCATTGGACGCTTTAGGCTTCCGAGACCTGTCCTCTTGGACCTATGCAACACACTGGAGCCAGCACTGAGGAGCCGGACCAGACGCTCCAACCCAGTGCCACCACACGTCCAGGTGCTGTCTGCATTGGGCTTTTAAGCCACTGGGACATTTCAGAGGGAGCTGGGAGACAGGTTGGGCATTTCACAGCCATCAATCACCCGTAGCCTCCAAAGGGTGGTTAATGATTTTGTCAAACTGGTCCCAGAATATATCTGCTTCCTGTATAGCGAGATGGAGCAGATCCCAGTGAAGAGGGCATTTTATGCCATTGCTGGTCTGCCAAACACCATCGGTGCACTAGACTGCACTCACGTGCACATCAAGGCATCTTCTCCAGATCCGTTCCCCTATTTAAATAGGAAACGGTATCATTCCATAAATGGGCAGATAATCTGCGATACCCAGGACCACCTTCTCAACGTGGTCTCCTGCTTCCCAGGAGATGCACATGACTCCTACATCTTTTCAAACAGCGCTGTGGGTGTGCACCTCGAGCAAGGAGACGCTGGAGACTCGTGGCTAATTGGTAAGTATCTGTGCGGAATTGATTGCTCCAGCAACAGTAGGCCTCTATTCTTCTAATTACTTGTTTTATTAGGAGATCGATGATCTCTCTGTTAACTTTGGCTATTCTTTTTTTGGCCTCCGATTTCACATCGGCCCATTTCTTTTTTACTTCAGCCACTGTTCCTTCAACTTTGAACTTGCCAACTATGCTTCCGACTGTATCTCTAGGGACATTCAGTGCTCCTGCTATCTTTTTGTATCCCTTTCCTTGTTTTTGCAAGGCAAAAACACCGATCTCTGAACTTTTTGGACAATTCTTTTGATTTAGTCATATTTATAACATGCAATCAAACGTCACTCTCAACAAAACCCTAGCCAGTCCAGGTATTTATGTGTTCTATCTCAAGCACACCTGAACTAATGAAGCCCTTGATTAGTTGCACCAGGTGTGCTTGATACAGGGAGTTGAATCATTTCAAAGGGTGCTCTACTAAGTACTGAAGATCAAGGCCGTAGCCATGGAGTAAACATTGGGGTAGACTTAATATTATTTTTTATTATAATTCCGGACAGCGTGCGTGGTTGCCGTAGTAGACATGGTGTATTGTTTAGTGTATTTTTGTGTTATGAAAATTGTTATAGCGATTGTAAAAAACTGTAACGTGCTCAAAATCAAACAATGCTTTGTGATCATAAACACAGCAAATCAATATATAAACACTATGGAGCAATCATTAAACACAACACAACAAAATTGAGAACACAGTATCCAGGGCATGTAGTTACATATAAAGACAAATATGTTTATGTATACAAAGTAAATGCATTTAGCAATAAAGAAAATTAAAAAAAAGGATTTTGAAACACTGGATTTTGGTGTTTCAACACCCATTGACACTTTCCTGATTCCTGACTATGTTTAGCCTGTGTTCTGCACCTCTCTTTTGCCAAACTTCTCTGGAGAAGGGGATCCCTCACTGAATTGCTCCACCCAAGGTTTCTTAAATTTTTTCTCCTCTAGTGAGTTTTTCTGGGAGTTTTTCCTTGTCTTCCTTGAGGGTTGAGGTTGGCTGAGGGGCAGTTCTATGGGCGTATGTGAAGCCCTCTGCTTGTAAAGGGCTATACAAACACTATAAATTTGATTTGAAAATATTACAGCAATCATTACAACTTAGTACTGTCAACAAAGAACAAAGAAAAAATGGGGTAAAAACCTTATGCTGTGCTGGATCCAGCCTTGAAAACACTCCACGCCTATGTCACCACAGGCCAATTCCAATGCCTGTAGGAGATTTACCCTGGTATATGGGTTTCGGTCATAGTCCTTCCACCGCCACACAGAGACAAATTATTCAATTGGGTTGAGCAAAGGGCTGTATGGTGAAAGGCAAACATTTACAGTAAAAAATGCTGGTTGATGTTGAACTATTCTCGTATACGGACACCACGGTGAAAGCTGACATTGTCCCAAACCAGGATTAGAAACAAGTGTGAACAATTTTGAGTCATTGTGTTTTAAAGATGACAACTGTGTTGTAGTTGTGTTTACTGTTTGCCGCCTGTGTTTACCATTTTGCAGCAGAAGTGCATCACAGTGCAAAATGGTTTAAGTGAATGAGAATGTGTTTAGAATTTTTCCAAAAGAGTGTCTGATCGACAAATGGGTTAGTTCACTGAACATTTGATTCAGAGAATGGGGTTTAGTGTTTTAGCAATTGTGAAAAACTGTAATATAATTCTGTGGTAACTTTATGATTGGTTGCCGTGATTCAGATAGGTAGGGCACAGCAGGAGGGTTACAGAGTCTCATATGTCTACTTTGAACATGGAAATGAACCTCATTCCCATTCATACTGACTGGCCCAGTACAGACTCTATTACACTCAGAGGGCAGTGACTCAAATCTCACCCTCTAAGAATAACAGGAGAAGAGGAGAAATGGGTAGAACAGGCAGGAGGAGAGGAACGTGAGGAAGAAATAGATGAGAGGAGGAAGGAGGAGGAGACGGATAGAGAGGAGGAAGAAATAGAGAGGAGGGAGGAGATAGAGGAGGGAGGAGATTGAAAGAGGAGGGAGGAGATAGAGAGAGGAGGGAGGAGATAGAGAGAGGAGGGAGGACACAGAGGATGGAGGAGGAAATAGAGAGAGGAGGGGGGAGGAAGAGATATAGAGAGGAGGGAGGAGAAGATGGAGGGAGGAGGAGATAGAGAGAGGAGGGAGGAGATAGAGAGAGGAGGGAGGACACAGAGGATGGAGGAGGAAATAGAGAGAGGAGGGGGGAGGAAGAGATATAGAGAGGAGGGAGGAGAAGATGGAGGGAGGAGGAGATAGAGAGAGGAGGGAGGAGATAGAAAGAGGAGGGAGGAGATAGAGAGGAGGGAGGAGATAGAGAGAGGAGGGAGGAGGAGACAGAGGATGGAGGAGGAAATAGAGAGAAGAGGGGGGAGGAAGAGATATAGAGAGGAGGGAGGAGAAGATAGAGAGAGGAGGGAGGAGGAGATAGAGAGAGGAGGGAGGAGGAGATAGAGAGAGGAGGGCGGAGATAGAGGGAGGAGGAGACAGAGAGGAGGGGGGAGGAGATAGAGAGGAAGTAGGAGGAGATAGAGAGGAGGTAGGAGGAGATAGAGAGAGGAGGGAGGAGGAGACAGAGAGGAGGGAGTAGGAGACAGAGAGGAGGGAGGAGATAGAGAGAGGAGGGAGGAGATAGAAAGAGGAGGGAGGAGATAGAGAGAGGAGGGAGGAGATAGAGAGAGGAGGGAGGAGGACACAGAGGATGGAGGAGGAAATAGAGAGAGGAGGGGGGAGGAAGAGATATAGAGAGGAGGGAGGAGAAGATGGAGGGAGGAGGAGATAGAGAGAGGAGAGAGGAGGGAGGAGATAGAGAGAGGAGGGAGGAGGAGACAGAGGATGGAGGAGGAAATAGAGAGAGGAGGGGGGAGGAAGAGATATAGAGAGGAGGGAGGAGAAGATAGAGAGAGGAGGGAGGAGGAGATAGAGAGAGGAGGGAGGAGGAGATAGAGAGAGGAGGAGGGAGGAGGAGATAGAGAGAGGAGGGAGGAGGAGGAGATAGAGAGAGGAGGGAGGAGGAGATAGAGAGAGGAGGGCGGAGATAGAGGGAGGAGGAGACAGAGAGGAGGGGGGAGGAGATAGAGAGGAAGTAGGAGGAGATAGAGAGGAGGTAGGAGGAGATAGAGAGAGGAGGGAGGAGGAGACAGAGAGGAGGGAGGAGATAGAGAGGAAGGAGGAGGAGATAGAAAGAGGAGGGAGGGGGAGATAGAGAGGAAGGAGGAGGAGATAGAGAGGAGGGAGGAGATAGAGAGAGGAGGGAAGAGGAGACAGAGAGAGGAAGGAAGAGGAGACAGATAGAGAGGAGGGGGGAGGAGGAGACAGATGGAGAGGAGGGGGGAGGAGGAGACAGAGAGAGGAGGTAGGAGGAAGGGATAAAAACGAAGGAGGAGGAGGAGATAGAGAGGAGGGGGGAGGAGATAGAGAGGAGGGAGGAGGAGACAGAGAGAGGAGGGAGGAGGAGATAGAGGAAGGAGGAGGAGATAAAAAAGGAGGAGATAAAGGGAGTAGGAGATAGAAAGGAGGAGATATAGGAGGGAGGAGGAGATAGATAGTTAAAGAAAAGATCATCTTAAAAAAAATAGGATGAAGAAAATGTTGTTATAATCCTACTGTTCTGTTGTTGTAGGTGTCTTGTTGAGATGCCAGGCTGCTGTTAGTCAACGTCTCTCTGGGCTGTGTTGCCAGGCCTGGTTTTAGCAGCTCCACAACAGCAGAGTGACAGCTGGGTCACCCTGTCTGTTCAGCTGTCTCTGAAGAACATGGCACCCCTGTCACACACACACACTAACAACACACACACACACCCCTGTCACACACACACACACTAACAACACACACACACACCCCTGTCACACACACACACACTAACAACACACACACCCGTCACACACTAACAACACACACACACACCCGTCACACACACACACTAACAACACACACACACTCGTCACACACACACACTAACAACACACACACACTCGTCACACACACACAAACTAACAACACACACAGACACTAACAACACACACCGACACTAACAACACACAGACACACCCCTGTCACACACAAACTAACAACACACACACATGCACATCCTATGTAGAGCAGGAGCACAGAATACATACTTCAGAGTCCAATCAGGCTTTGACACTGTGTGATCAGGTGACCAGTCAGAGACCCAGCTACACCCCATGAGGCTGATTGCCTTTATTCTAGAGGCTGCTTAAACAGGAGGAGGCCTGATTAGAGGCTGGGGTAGAGGCTGGGTTAGGGCCTTGGTTAGAGGCTGGCTTAGAGGGTATAGTCCTAAACATGGTTACCAGTTGCTAGTGTGCAGGAGACTGTTGAATTGCTTGGCAATTTGTGTTGGCTGAGCCAAATCAATGATTAAATAAACAAATAAATCATTATCTGTTAATGTTGACTAATAAATGTCTCTTGTAGAACTGTTGTATCAAAGCTGTATCCCACTGGAGGTGATGTTGCTGTTACAGTGAATATCAGCATGGCTGGGTTAATCTCCAGCCTCATACAGCAAACCACAGGCAGGCCTGCAGGTAGTCACCATAACTACACTCACTCGTGCTGAAATCTAACAGCTCGCTAAACAGTCTGGCTGGAGCCCTGCACTGAGTTAGAGACCAGAATCTTCCCGCTCTGCACACACACACATACACACACACACACACACACACACTGGCAGAGATTCTCCTAAGCCACAGACCGGAGAGACATTGGCCTGTGGTGGTTAATCACTCTGCATATTAACTGTAGATGAAGACGTATCAGTCTCATAACATTGCCTAGCCTGCCACCAACACCGAGGTGATGTTTATTCACATCTAGATAATTACATCTGCATTGCCTATGAGGAGCACACTGGAGATGCCTGTATGCCTACTGTCCTCTCCCAATAACAGCCTGTTGATGGGCCTCACGCTCAGAAACAGACCTTCGGGAGAATCAGCCACATGTTCTGTGTTCATTAAAAGATGAATGAGACCCAGGGCGTGTGGAAAAGAGGAATGGCCTCTGATATCAACTGTATTCCATATCTAAATGACTTCCTCACTGAGGCTGATGCCTCTTTCATGGCTGTAATAAAGCTATTAGCTGAATTATCCCTGGCTGGGCTGTCTGCCTGCCCTGCTGGGAGAGAGGCTGTCTGGAGGCAGGGCTGGGATAGGAGGCTGGAGGCAGGGCTGGGGTGAGAGCTGGGGCTGGAGGCAGGGCTGGGATAGGAGGCTGGAGGCAGGGCTGGGATAGGAGGCTGGAGGCAGGGCTGTGGTAAGAGGTAGGGCTGGGGCTGGAGGCAGGACTGGGGTGAGAGCTGGGGCTGGAGGCAGGGCTGGGGTGAGAGGGAGGGCTGGAGGCAGTGCTGGGATAGGAGGCTGGAGGCAGGGCTGGGGTGAGAGCTGGGGCTGGAGGAAGAGGTGGGGCTGGAGGCAGGGCTGGGGTGAGAGGTGGGGCTGGAGGCAGGGCTGTGGTAAGAGGTGGGGCTGGAGGCAGGGCTGGGATAGGAGGCTGGAGGATAGGCTGGGGTGAGAGGGAGGGCTGGGGCTGGAGGCAGTGCTGGGGTAAGAGGTAGGGCTGGAGGCAGTGCTGGGGTAAGAGGTAGGGCTGGAGGCAGTGCTGGGATAGGAGGCTGGAGGCAGGGCTGGGGTGAGAGCTGGGGCTGGAGGCAGGGCTGGGGTAAGAGGTGGGGCTGGAGGCAGGGCTGGGGTAAGAGGTGGGGCTGGAGGCAGGGCTGGGGTAAGAGGTGGGGCTGGAGGCAGGACTGTGGTGAGAGGTAGGGCTTGGGTAGGAGGCAGGGCTGGCTCCTCTAACCCCCCCCCCCCAACCTTGTCCTGTACTCTGGTCCAGGTGTCCAGCCTTGCCCCTCCCCCACCCCCGAGTCCCAGACTGCTGGATTAGGAATACTAACTGATGTCTTGTCATTGTTTCATCAGAATCAGAAAGGGTTTCATTCGCCAGGAAAGTTTGCACAGACAAGGAATTTACTTTGGCAGGAAGGTGCATACATTCAACATATAAGAGTAAATCTTAAATAAACAAATAGACAAGTCTAACTATACTATACAAGGTGCAGAGCCTAATTAACTAATCCTAACTAAGACTAAGGGGACAGGTATGTAAAATAAACTAAATATAAAGTATAAAATAGCTATAATGTACACTATAAATACAAAAATACAAAAAGGGTACTTAGTGCCAATGACATGGGTGCAAAGATGGCATGAGTGCAATAAATGGCAAAGATTTAAAGTCTTAAGGTCTGTGGTTTTAAACACTGTGGTCCTCATGTATGTACATTTGCAAACGTAACGTTATTAGCCCCATGGCCAACATGCAGAAAACGCGGTGATACTTCAGTTTACGTCGTACTTATGAAACCTGCAGGTCATCGGGTAATCAGCGCCTTTCTCCGCCCACTATACCGTACATTGCGAGCATTTAAACACGCAATTGAATGGGCCTCCTTCTCTCTTTCTATCATGGATCAGCCACCAAAGTCAAAACAGCGATGACTGTTTGAAATGATCCTGATGCCAATATTTGTAATGTAGCGAGGAGTTCAGCAACTGCTGGAATGGAATGTAAGCGCTGAGTCGGAGATTCTATGTAATCTTTGATTTCTTCCAGTAAATATATTATTGCATGGCTGCTTAATCTGTCACTCAACTCAAAAAGTGTGATCCTTGTGGCAAAAATCCTTTGGCCTGTCTTCGTCTTGCTCGGGTTATTGCTGCCATTTCACCAGAAGGCATATGCGCATCATGGTTTTCACCTGCTTTTAACGCTGCTTTTAGGCAGATACTTTTTACCGCAAAATAGAGGTGCGCTTTTACAGGAGGTTTTTTATATATATTAGATTTTTTAAATTGTTATATTTTTTAATTGTTTAGTTATTAGAATTAGTTTAACCATTGTACTTTTTAACTTAATTTAAGACCCGTATATGTTTATTGTTTGCACCTTCCTGCCACAGTAAATTCCATGTTTGTGTAACATACATGGCGAATAAACCGCATTCTGATTGGGATGGGAGAAGAAACCCACCCAAATTAGCTTCGGTTAAACAGGCGTGGGAGGAAATTGCCACAATTGTTACAAATCCAGTTCACCTACATAGAGATTTCTCATGAAAATCGTTTTAAACATTGTTGCACCTGGCTCACGGATGTAATCAGGAAGAGAGACGTCAGCACAACTGGAACGGTTAACAACGTTTAATTGGCAACCCGGTAACAGACAAAGGTTATGGTTCTCCCTAGCCTGGTGGGCAGCTCAGGTCGAACTAACTCCACCCATCCCTGGAACAGGCACTTGAAGCCTCAAGCCTTCCCAGGTCCAGGTGTGTCCACTTAGCCCTGATGAGCCACCAGCATCACACCCACCAGTCCTGGCCAGCATGGTCGCACAGGGAAGGGCCGTCACCACCCCCCCCCCCCCCCCCCCCCCCCCAGGGTCCCTAGGCCGTCACCCGCCCCCCCAGGGTCCCTAGGCCACCCGCCCCCCCAGGGTCCCTAGCCACCCGCCCCCCCAGGGTCCCCCCCCCCCCCCCCCCCCCCCCCCCCCAGGGTCCCTAGGCCCCACCCCCCAGGGTCCCTAGGCCCCCCCCCACCCACCAGCGTCCTGAGCACATCCTCCAGGCCCACCCTCTCTGGTTTAACTCCCTGGACACTTTTTTTCCCCGGTCAGCCCCCGGCTGCATCTATGTTAGCACGTCACGTTTGATGTGGTAATTTCATACATAAGTTCGAAGACTCGTTATCGCCCCCTATGGTTCAATTCAACTTAATCAACCACGTCACTAAAGAGCGCTTGGGTTAAATTTGTTTTCAACAAACAACATATTACACTGCTCTGATTGGTTGTAGGTCTATCCAATTTAGCGAAGAGGCATTTTTTTCCGGGTTCGGTTGAAACACGTCCCATACTCACTGCCCAACGGAGCGGTTTCAGACTCATATTCTGACTATGAGTATGACAACGTCAGGCTAGTATTTTAGTAGTGTTTGTGAAAGGCAAACGATCTTCTACGGTGTGTATGAGGTGAGCTTGAATTATGGCCTACTCAGCCCCTCATACCTGTCTTGCAGGAGCAAACCCACCACCACTGAGCTGCTTGGTGAAACTGTATTGATTACACTGCTTCAGCAGAGTAATCTTTATCAACTTACCCACTAAATAGGACTTTTCATCACCCATTGTTTTAGTGTTCCAGATGAAAGGGTGATATATAAGGTACCAGGCTAAACAGAGGTTTTCTGTATTTGTGTGTGTGCATGTGTGGGTGTGTGTGTGTGTGTGGGGGTGCTCATTAGTGTGTCTGTGTGTGTGGGGTGTACATGTGTGTGTGTGAGGGGGTATGTGTGTGTGTGTGAGAGGGGTTGTATGTGTGTATGTGTGAGGGGGGTGGGGTGTCTTTGTGTGTGTGTTATCATTAATCATTGTCAGCAGAGCAGAAGCTCTCAGGTCTGCTGTTTTCAGTGTTCCTCACTTCACCTTGTTCTAAACAGACTCCCCAAGCCTCTTTCCTGCTTCTAGAATCATCCCTACTCCCATGGCTCTCTCTCTGGCAGTGGGAGTTGGGAGCTACACTCACCCAGTAGCAAAACATTAGGTATGCCACTGGATCAGCTCAGATAGCTACCGCTCACCAGGATTGGGGTTAGTTCACTAAGGTGTGTGTGTGCATGTGTGTGTGTGGACTCCTAGCCACATGGTAGGAGAGGGGAGGAGAGGAGAGGGGAGGAGAAATAACAAAATGTATGTCTTTTTAATGTTTTGTTTTGAGCAGCTGTTAAATGCTCCTCTGGATCCAACACACATCTGGCTCCCTGCGGAACACACACTCCCACACATGTACACACAAACGCATAGAAGCATTTCAAAATACACAAAATCAGTAACTAAAACACCAGCACATGAGAGGCGAGCTGATTGGCTCCCCAGGGCTGAGCGCTGTGATGAGACGTTAGGCTGCTGTGATGCTGTGTTAGTGATCTGCTGTGATGCTGTTAGTGATCTGCTGTGATGCTGTGTTAGTGATCTGCTGTGATACTGTTAGTGATCTGCTGTGATGCTGTGTTAGTGATCTGCTGTGATCTGCTGTTAGTGATCTGCTGTGATGCTGTGTTAGTGATCTGCTGTGATGCTGTGTTAGTGATATGCTGTGATGCTGTTAGTGATCTGCTGTGATGCTGTTTGTGATCTGCTGTGATGCTGTGTTAGTTATCTGCTGTGATGCTGTGTTAGTGATCTGCTGTGATGCTGTTAGTGATCTGCTGTGATGCTGTTAGTGATCTGCTGTGATGCTGTGTTAGTGATCTGCTGTAATGCTGTGTTAGTGATCTGCTGTGATGCTGTTAGTGATCTGCTGCGATGCTGTCAGTGATCTGCTGTGATGCTGTTAGTGATCTGCTGTGATGCTGTGTTAGTGATCTGCTGTGATGCTGTTAGTGATCTGCTGTGATGCTGTTAGTGATCTGCTGTGATGCTGTGTTAGTGATCTGCTGTGATGCTGTGTTAGTGATCTGCTGTGTTAGTGATCTGCTGTGATGCTGTATTAGTGATCTGCTGTGATGCTGTGTTAGTGATCTGCTGTGATGCTGTTAGTGATCTGCTGCGATGCTGTCAGTGATCTGCTGTGATGCTGTGTTAGTGATCTGCTGTGATGCTGTTAGTGATCTGCTGTGATGCTGTGTTAGTGATCTGCTGTGATGCTGTCTTAGTGATCTGCTGTGATGCTGTGTTAGTGATCTGCTGTGATGCTGTGTTAGTGATCTGCTGTGATGTTGACTGTGAGTGTCTGTTGCAGGAACATGGGGCTGTGGTAGCAGATGACCTGATTCTAGTTGCAGTGTTCATCCATGGAGCTGCAGTATTCATAAACACCATGGTGACACACTCCGTATGACGCAAATGGACCTGGACCTTTGGTCAGGGTAGTAACTGTAGAGGTCAGGGGTCACAGCTGTATTGTAGAGGTCACGGGTCAGAGCTGTGCTGTAGAGGTTAGGGGTCACAGCTGTAGAGGTTAGGGGTCACAGCTGCACTGTAGGGGTCACAGCTGTAGAGGTTAGGGGTCACAGCTGCATTGTAGGGGTCAGGGGTCACAGCTGTAGAGGTTAGGGGTCACAGCTGCACTGTAGGGGTCAGGGGTCACAGCCTTCCTGTACGGGTCAGAGGTCACAGCTCCTCTGTAGGGGTTAGAGGTCAGGGAACTAACTATGGGTTGCTAGCACCACAGAGGAGAAACAAAACAACAGTTTGACTCTTGGTTGTTTTGCAGCCACACAGAGGCACGTTCTAGCAGCTGGCCGGAGGACTCCCATAAAGCATGCAGGTCAGTCCTTCTGCTGGCGCCTGGAAGTTATGTTGCCCTCCGCCCCACAAAGATAGCTTCAGGAAGCAGTAAAACAAGATATATACCTCAAGATAGGAGGCAATATTTCACAGCTGCCTGTGTTCCCCGACATGGGACAGAAGAGAGAGGGAGAGATGGACAGAAGAGAGGGAGATAGAGAGAGAGGGAGAGAACAGAGAGGGAGAGAGGGACAGAAGAGAGAGGGGGAGAGGGACAGAAGAGAGAGGAAGAGAGAGACAGGAGAGACAGGGAGAGATGGTGTGGGATGGTAGAGGATGTCATCAATCTTATTCCTCTGCCACTGCCAGAGACGGAGAGTGTAATAGGATGTGGTACTGTTGCATCTTGGGATAGTGTGTAGTAACGTTGCATCATGTAGTGATGTGTGTGTATTAAAAACATTTTTATTGCTTACATGCATTGGTCAAAACTGAAGTCACATTGTCAAAACTCTTCACACAGTCAGCAAAACAGAAGTGTTCGTGAACCAAACTGTGAATCATCTTTCGATGGTTTCACATAAATTGCATTCAATGACCAGATTCTCCAAAATCCATGAACTCTTTTCTCATTGATACTCCACCACCTGCAAAATACAACTGTATTTGAACCACATTGTTAGCAGCAAATGCTAACACATCGTTTTCAAAAATGTGGCAAATGATGGCAAATGTTGTGCAATCCTACAGTTGCCAGATTGAAATATATCGAAAATCTATATATTTGCTTTACAGTAAAACAGTTTTAAACTGGTTTCAGTTTTGACCAATGCATCTAAGCAATCGAAAAAAAACTGTAATGAGTGGTATTGTAAGTTTTTTAGAGCAGGGGTTAGTGTGTAGTGTGGTAATGTGTAGTAAGTAAAGTGTAGTGTGTTGGTGTTGTGTGATTGTATGTTGGTGTTTTCAGATGGCTGAGCGGTTAGGGAATCGGGTTATTAATCAGAAGGTTGCCGGATCGATTCCCAGCCGTGTCAAATGACTGTGTCCTTGGGCACTACTTACCTCGGGGGGAATGTCTCTGTACTTACTGTAAGTCGCTCTGGATAAGAGCGTCTGCTAAATGACTACATGTAAAAATGACTAAATGTAAATGTTGATTGATAGTATGTTGGTGTTGTGTGATAGTGTTGATTGATAGTATGTTGGTGTTGTGTGGTAGTGTGTTGGTGTTGTGTGATAGTGTTGTGTGATAGTATGTTGGTGTTGTGTGATAGTCACCGTAGTTACATGGATTCGAATTACTGGCTTATTTGGACTGAAATAGAATGATCCCTTTCTTGTAAACACCTTTGTTCGAATAATTGCTGTCCGTCTACGATCCGATCGACACCCCGAGATAACTCAATCCGAGTCGGTTGATAATTCGGACATTGCATGCTTGTAAACGGTGAATTGGACTATGAACTGGACTCTGCGTCTCTGCGCATGTGTAACCCCCTGTATATTGTCTGCGTTTTGTTTATTTCTCAAGACGTCGGGAGATGTGTGTCCAGTTTGCCAGTTTTATTCACCTGGCACAAATTACAACAAGTTGGGACTTCGTAGTGCAGCAGAGTGGATCATAACATTCGATGCGTGACTCATCCTCTGAACTCTCAGCGTCAATTCAAGTTGAATTACAAAATACAATATCAATAGTAAATACAATATATAATAGAAATGTTGAAAGACAATACAAAACATGTACCCGGCACAAATTACAACAAGTTGGGACTTCGTAGTGCAGCAGAGTGGATCACAACATTCTATGCTAATGTTAGAGATGAAATGTTAGCTATCCACACGTTAGTTTGAACTTCGATGATATATACATTACGATGTGCATAATTACTAAAACAAACACTATTTATATAAGGACAGAATGTGGAACACCTTTTCATAATCAGTATGAATTTAAGACGTTCAATATTTGCATCTTAAGACAATAGTGTAGGAGCTCTCTTTGCACACAACTCACCGTGACTCATCCTCTGACCTCTGAGGAGAGCCACTCAGTTCAACATACATTATGGCTCATGCGCATGCTCAGTGTGGTTTAATAGCACAAAAAGTTTGCAAGTGGAACAAAACCAAATCTTCCCTGTTACACATGCTTGAGATCCCGCCGCTCTCCCTCTCAGGTCGTGACCTGGAAGTCGAAAAAGACGATAAGTTGTCGCTGCCGGGAGCCGGCCCGGCAGAAACAAACAACCCGAGCCAATAGCGCCGTTTTTATTCGCAGTACTCCTATTGTCATCCTGCACGAAATGTAGAGACGTAGCTTCACCTTGCTCTCCGTTCGCCGTCTTTCTCGAAATGTTGTTGTTGTTGGTAGTGGTGAAGAGGTCAAGCGGAAAGGGTTGTATCACCACTAGTTGTAATGAAAACAGCGCTACGTATCGTACTGGGATATGACATGCTTTCGGCCAATGATTCGATTTATTCACTGCCATATATATTCGGATAATAGCAGTTGCCCCAAAAATGTGCATTATCCGAATAAAGCTAGATTCGAAATGATACCATCATTTAAACGTAGTGAGTGTTGTGTGATAGTATGTTGGTGTTGTGTGTTGGTGTTGTGTGATAGTGTGCTGGTGTTGTGTGTTGGTGTTGTGTGATAGTGTGTTGGTGTTGTGTGATAGTGTGTTGGTGTTGTGTGATAGTGTGTTGGTGTTGTGTGATAGTGTTTTGGTGTTGTGTGATAGTGTGTTGGTGTTGTGTGATAGTGTTTTGGTGTTGTGTGATAGTGTGTTGGTGTTGTGTGTTGGTGTTCTGTGATAGTGTGTTGGTGTTGTGTGATAGTGTGTTGGTGTTGTGTGATAGTGTGTTGGTGTTGTGTGATAGTGTGTTTGTGTTGTGTGATAGTGTGTTGGTGTTGTGTGATAGTGTTTTGGTGTTGTGTGATAGTGTTTTGGTGTTGTGTGATAGTGTGTTGGTGTTGTGTGATAGTGTTTTGGTGTTGTGTGATAGTGTGTTGGTGTTGTGTGATAGTGTGTTGGTGTTGTGTGATAGTGTGTTTGTTAGTGTTGTGTGATAGTGTTTTGGTGTTGTGTGATAGTGTGTTTGTTAGTGTTGTGTGATAGTGTGTTGGTGTTGTGTGATAGTGTGTTGGTGTTGTGTGATAGTGTGTTGGTGTTGTGTGATAGTGTTTTGGTGTTGCTGGCTCTACCTTAATCTCCAGGCCAGACCTGCTGCCTCTGCAGTGATAAAGTGAGACATTTGCACACAGGCAAGATTACTGTCAAGGACAGAGATTAAAGTGGGTTCAGTGCGAGTTAGAATGAGGCTTCATTGATGGTAAACACACACACAGAGGCAGGGGGCTGGAGAGAGAAGGTGTGAGTTTATATTAGTTTATTGGAAATATATTTCATTCGTACCTGTAAGGGCATATTTTCACCTCAACACCCAGATCCAGCTTCCCCATCTTCAGTCCTCTCTCCCACTCTTTCCCTCTCTGAATCTCTCTCCTCTCGCCCTCCCTCTCTCTCCCTGTCTCTTTCTCTCAGCATTAATTATATCAACCTTAAGGATACTTTATCTTTTGCAAGTGCTAGCATAAACGGAACTATTTGACAGGTCATGATTTAGTAATCACCGTTTAATTGTGTACTACAATTAAGGCCTTAAAATATGTAATGATTAAAGACAGGAAATGTGAGGCAGACACTCATCATTGTGCCATGACACAAACTTTTTCAGCTATTTTTGTAACAATTATATACAATAAGGCCTTAAATGAAAAGGCACACTGTGATTTCATACAGATTTTAAAACCCAACTATTATGGAGGGTCCCCTAGCAACACTGACGATTCCATCAACAATCGTCTCTGTGAAAGACCCTCTAATAACCTCAGCATGTTAAATTTTTTCTCGATTGCTAACACGCAAAAATGATATATGTAATCCATCCTCACAAAACAATTTTTCCAATTCCCAGCAGAAAGACCATGTACCCCAGTCTTTAAACACAATTGACCCTTTTTGACACATTACTCAAGTTCATTCACACTTCTTTGCAAAAGTCTTAACACACCTCTCACTTTAAGACACCATTATCACCATTATGTCATTCAGAAAACACCGCCGTTTGATAAGTAAACCCAAACCAGTGCAATTCAAACACCCTTACCAACCAATTATCCATGTGTAAGCACTAACAAGCAAATATACTCAACAAGAAATCAGGGGTTTGGAATGAATACAAAGGTAACTCATCTGTAATTAGAAATCATGGATACAAATATCAGAGGAAGAGACAGAATTGTCAGAATGAGAGGAGGTGGACAAGGGAGAGGAAGAGGAAGAAGAACAACAATCTCAAATGAGATCCATGCCACACTATGACAGAACAACCTTCTCCAAGCCATGGAAGAAGCTTGTGGGGACATTGCTGTGGAGTCTTGTCAGGGATGGCTCAGGCATTCAAGGGCATTTTCCCTGCTGTTTGGCTTGAGAAAACATTGCCTGTGGTGTTGAGGTAAATCTCTGGCCTGACCCTGGTCAGAGACAGGATGCTGACCCTGAATGATCAGTACTGTTGCGTACACAAGCCCTGTAACCCAGGTGAAAATGCTTAGTTTATTTCTTTGTTTTCTTAGCCTTTGATCCCCAAATTACAATTTACAGTAATGAATTTGTGTTGTTGATACAATACTACTATTTGTAAACCGTGACCACAACAGTAACAAGATCTCAAAAGGCAATTGCTGTATAATGTAAATGGAAAATCAACAGCCTGTAAGAAGGACAATTGCAGTATTTGTGAATGTTATGATTTACATCATGTCAAACTCATGAGGTGGAACACATAAAACATTCAGGGACACGTTATAGTCAATGGTTCATGAAAACCTTTTTATAATCGTGTTTTCAATTCCTCCCAACAGTGTGTAAAAGGAATTCAGAAGGTTGAATTTATTTGAGGGCTTTGTGTGTATTTTATAAGCAAAGCTAGGTTTGTACGACAGATAATATGGTTTTGACCACAATGTTTGATTTGGGTCAAAAGTCAAGGGTTTGGGCAAAACAGTGTAAGTATGAAGATGTGTGTTTAGAGTTTGGAGAAAACAAAGTACACTTTCAAGAAATGTGTCTTAGCAATTGAGAAAAACTGTAGTATAGCAGTAAAAAAGGTTAGCATTAGGGGTGCAACAATTCAACAAGCCCACGGTTCGTTTTTTTGGGTCACGGTTTCGGTTTTGGTTCAGTTTTGTTTAGCAACTTAGGGGGAAGAAAAAAACATGACCATGTCAGTGTTCTCTCTGTATTTTCGGTGTATTTTCTGTATATCCAGCGAAGTGGGAGGTCCCGGAGCGCAGGAAGGGGGGTGGATCCGGCGACTCAACACAGGGGTTGGAAAAACCGAACACACTGCCGACATAGCTTGTCTGTTTGAAAACCTGCTTGTACATCAGGGCAATGTATATTTTAATTTCAAAACATGCACTGCATGGGTGTTAAAAATAAACACTGGAACAATTGTTTTTACAAGCAGCAATTATCCATCAGATTAAAACCAAAAAATACACTGGATGAGACAAACAGTCCATCATGTGACCATGACCATGTAAACAGCACAAGCTACTTGTGGGACTTATTTGAAAAAGTTAAGCACATTTTGTTGTCTGACATGTTTTCCCCTGAGGGAAACGAGGCTACCAGCTAGCCTACTTGTTAAAAACCCTCCCCAGATGTAATTTGCATAGGGCGGGGAGAAGATGCAATGCTCCTACCCCAATGTGTAACAAGGAAAATTAGACCATATGACAGGGAAGACTGGACACAGAGATATATATATATATGCAAAGGTTTATTGGCTGGTTAAACAACCTGGAGAAGGGTACAAGGGAACGGAGAGCGTTGCCAAATGAAAGAACGAAGTAAAAACCACCCTGTCTGCCTAACCACAAACTAACTAAACAAAAGTACAAGGGGTGGCACCCGCTCCTTACCTAATGTTTCTCCAACAGGTAAAGCTACCTACGTGATGGGAGGTGTAAACCCATGGGTAGCGTGCCTGTCCCCTTGTTCCTTGCCAGGGGGCCAAAAGAAAAGCTACACCGTGTGTAGACCAAGAGATAAACTAACCCTAACCCGCTGTAAGATGCCTCGAAATTGCTCATTCTCATCTGATAACCCTGGTTTGCAGAGCTGCACACTCAGTCATTTCAATGTGGGGAAAGACGGATATCGCGCCATAACACCAACAGCAGAATGTTATCCAAATAACAACAAAGCGTACAACACTGCGTTACAGAATGTGTATTCACACACATACTTGATGGTATCTACCTTTACATTAGCGACAGTACCTCATCTGTTAGCTGCAGAGCTAATGTTACAGCCAGATTCTAAGGGTAGTAAGCTAGGTAATCATATAGTAAGCAACAAAATGATATAGCGTTAGTTGACTTACTTGTCCGAAGTTTGTAGCTGGACCAAGGAGTACTGTTGGAGAAATTGAAGATGTAACACATTTATCCTGTATAAGAATGATTCTGTGTTCAGCATTCCTTGTGTGTAGAGAGAAGCCTACCCCCAAATCTGGACTTTGGGTAACATGAGGCATACGTAAACAAGGTGACCTGGGCTGACCACTCTCTCTTACTGGAGAGGCCATAAAAGATGTCTGGCCTTATCTGTGTTGGGTGAATCATGTGGTCAAGCTTACAGGGGTCAAAAGGCACACACACGCACACACTCAAACACGCACACACGCGCGCGCCAGGTCTATGCAAGGAGCCAATGAAGAAGAGCAATGGAACATATGCATGCCTTTGTCTTAACCAATGACTGTAAAGAGCGGTTCTGCTTAAATAGCTAGCAAGCGCAACATGCTAGCGGACAAACTTGTAGCACAATGGGGTGTGATGTTTTGTCTCCTTGTGGGCCGGCCACAAGCAATAAAGCTTTCTTAAACTTGTTCACCGACTGACTGTGCAATGCTTGATAGATTAATACTTCTGACACAATGGTCCTTCGAGCCGGATTTCAACATCCATTCCACCATCCAGAACCCAAGAACCAAGAACTAAAATCGTGCAGACGTGCATGACAATGGAGAACCTCGCAGCAAAAATGGCTGTTTAAAAAGAGGCCAGTTTTTTTTTGGGGGGGGGGGGGGGGGGGGGGGGGTGGAAAGGTGACGGAATTCTGGACTAGCTAAGAGGCACAGCTTTCGATGGACAAGGTAAGAATGAAATTGTATATATATATAGTCGAATTTTGTGCTCCAAATTGATTTTTAAAAACTCCATAGTGTAGTCATTAAAGCACTCTGGTCCCTATCAGCTAAGACCTGGTGGAAACCCAGTGCAGCGAGTGGGGCGTCATATTTACTGAGACCCGTGATCTGTGACGCATTGGGAGCAGATAGATCGGTGAAGTAAATAGACTGTATGTTTTGCTAAGAAATGGTGCCGGAAGTTCCGGGAAACAGAATCAGTTACGGCCTGACCGACCAGAACTGAGATATTTGAAATATATCTGAGTTTGGTGGTAGTTAAATACCTAACCAAATGGAAAGATTATTGCTGATTTCTGTGGGAATGCCATTGCAGTAAAACAGAGTTGGATGAAATACTCCGCTGTGAAGTCGTGAACTAAACTCACAATGGATCCTGACCTGTAAATGTATATTGGTTGAAATTGACATAATAACTGATCAATAACTGATGTTATTGCTGATGAATTGGGAATTGTAATTTACACATGGTAAAGGCGTTTGACATGCCATTAGAGAGTGGAGTTCTACATAAGTGTGTTTATTGTTGCTGAAATGTGTTTGTTTTGATAGATCTGGGTCTGGTGGTAGACACGTGCCTTACAAACATGTGTTATTAAATCCTAGCCAAACGAACAGGTTGAAAAGGCCTGGGCGACCAGGACTCAGATGTATGTGTGAACATAAGATAGGACTTTTCAGTGTACAATGCTGAATTTGGACTCTCGATTTTTAAGTTAAAGATAAATTAGACGTGCAGTTCTATCATCTACATTTGCT
Source organism: Hypomesus transpacificus (assembly GCF_021917145.1). Classification (NCBI taxonomy): domain Eukaryota; kingdom Metazoa; phylum Chordata; class Actinopteri; order Osmeriformes; family Osmeridae; genus Hypomesus; species Hypomesus transpacificus. The sequence goes on along the minus strand of NC_061070.1, from coordinate 2,166,738 downwards.
TAATTCAGATCCAGTTGTGAGATGGTGCAGGCTAATCACAGAAGCCACGTTTACTAACATATGGCGCCGGGGGTACCGGGAACAGTGTAGTAACCTATTTTGCTAAATCTGTAGAAAGCCGTTGAGGTAAATGGGCCGTCCACAGTCGTTGTGAGAAGACTACGGGATTAAATGACTCCGTGCGCACGTAAAAGATAGTACTAAATTAGTCGATGAGGACTAATTGTATAAACCGCGGACCTATTGTGTATATATAACCATGGTTAATTGTTTTAAAAGTTGTACAGAGGAATTGTGAAATGCTTTGAAATATGGAAACCAAAATTCGGGTTCAATGGTGAAATTGAAGTTTTGTTTGAGTACCGTTTTTTAAGTTAAAGAGTAGTGAGGAGAATGTGGTCATTTTTGTTTCAAATGTGTCTAAAAGAAGGCTGACATGATTCTAGTGAATTTGCCAGTCCGCTGTCTGTTGAACAAAGTCTTTTACAAATTGTTGGGATCTGAGAGGAAAAGATCCAAGCTGTGACTTTGTTAGCTAATAGCTAATGGCTAATGGTGAAAACATAGAGAAAGTGCATTTTGCCAGAGATTTTGCTCTGTCCTGAGACCAAGGAGAGTCCAGGAAGTTGAATTTGCAACTATGGCAACAACATTTGTAGCTAACAAACTTGCATACAGACTCAACAGCGATGGCGGCGGGTACAGGCTAGTAAAGGTATTGCAGCTTGACATTTGAGATCCAGATGAGTAACCTCATGACGCATGCGCAGACTAATAAGAAATTGAGAGATTGAAAATACGCAAATTTAGAGAAATAGATGAATTTGGAGCGAATTTACACATTAATTTGGTTACTTTTGAAATATATTAAGTGAAGAGTAGCCTATTTTGATACATTTGCTAACAAGGTTTTTGGTTGTTCGAGTACATTTTACATGAGTTTCAGAAATTCCGAGGAAAGGTGGGGGCTAAGCGTCCCGTTACGTTGAAGTTTTGCAAAGGTGATCCCAGAGGGTCATTCTGCATAATTATGTGAGTATTAATGCTGAGAGATGTGTCCGTTTGGAAGAATTCGAAGTTTGGTGGTTAACAAATGCATGATAAACATTTGTTGTAATTCCTAGCCAAACAGGGAGGTTTTTTGAAGCCTTTCCGACCAGAACTTGTATTTAAAAGCGGCATATCTTTGATGTGTTATGGTATTCAATAAGAATGCAGAAATTGAACCCCTGGTTTATAAATTGGTTCCAATACAATCGCAAGAGTTATAGAGCAAAATTAAGTGAATAGAAGGTAAACGCCAACCATCTGTGTTGTTCAAAGAGAGAAAAAAAAGGTTTTTGCTTGTTCCAGAGCGCGCTGTTTGTGTGATTCGAGTTTGAAGCAGGCGCTGATAGAAACAATGTGATAGATTTGAGTTATTCGAGTAAAACTAAGAGTAATTGAGAAAGTAACAAGAGAGTTGCATTAAATCATAATACAAACTACAAAATATTCAAATTAAATATCTTAATTTAGGGTTTTGGTCCGCAAAATTGAGATTTGAAGAATTGTACGTGCGTTACGCATGTTGAGAGCGTAATGGCTGGTAAATATAGACTTAAAGCATATTCAAAGGAGTATTCTCTGTATGCTTTGATAAGACATTTGAGAAGTTAAAGAATAAGGTTTGTGTTTTACGGGCTTATGATACTCTTGTTAAATTGTGAATTTAAAGGTTGAAAAGAAAAAGGGAGAATTTATATTTTCTTTTGTCTTAAGGACATTAAGACAGGTTGACGTGATTACGGAGCATAATACTGGCATGAGTGACTAAGGTCTGGGAGCAGTTTTAACTGTCCGAACATTGATTTGATGAAACAACATTATGATAACGATAGTTTAAAGCAAATTAAAATGTGGCTCAGAGAATTAGTAGAAGGCTAATTTTGAAATCAAAGGCGAAATTAAGTCAATAATTGCAACCTTGTGTGTTATGGGAACTTATAGGAAGTTTGTGTTTGGACAGGAAGGTTGTTTTTATTTGGCGAAGGAATGTGTTTTGTTTAAGGATTTGAGTTCATTTGAGATTGTAACTTTATTATCTACATCTGATTTTAATAACCACATGCACATCAAATATCCATTGACATGGAATCAATTGATGGCACTTTTCTAGTTGGGTTATTTTGAAGCTGTGTTTTTTTCACAAATGTTTTATTTGGGTTTGAGGAAAGGAAATATGAAAGATTTAGAAAGTGATTAGATGGTTACATGAAAGATTGGTTAGAGTGAACCATAAAAAGTTTATCAAATGAAGCAAGAGAACGTTTTGTGGATGTGAAGAGATGATTGGTTTAAACACGTTGATCTGAAAAGGGAAATATGCATATACTTTGAATGTATGGGAAAACATTTTAAGTCAAAATAGTAAAATGTAGGATTTTTAAGAGTTTTGATAAAGGTATTGGATACAATTTGGTTAAATTTTGGTTTAAATGAGAAAGAGAAAATAACTAAAATATACTTTTATTTTGAGTTTGATTGAAATATGATTTTAAGTTTTACTGGATGTTTTATTAGGAGCCTGACACAATGTTTTGGACAAACAGTTAGGCTGTGATAAGGTTGTATTAATAAATGTCTTTAGTGCATAAGGAGGGTTATTATAACCTTTGTTCTGAAATAATTTGGGATGACTCATAAGTCTGATAAATTGTGGTTATGATGGTTTGTGCTAATTAGCTTGTTTTGGACTGCAGCCAAAGCAAGTTATGAAGTTCTACCTATCTGAACTTTATGGAAAATATAGTTGAAAACATGTTTTGTTAAACACTACATTGGGAACATTATGTGGTCTATATTTTCATTTGAGAAACATACAGATTGAATTCTGGTTTGGGATAATGACAATGGTTTTATCATATCTTTGACAAAAAAGAGGTGTGATTTGGTTAAACAGAGAATTTAAAACTATATCGGTCTTAAACTTACCGGGTTTGAAAGAAAGAAAAGGTTTTTGGAGTGAAAGAAATTAGACTAACAGTTGATTTTGTTTAAAAGGGAACAAAGAAACAGATTTCTAGACATCAGTAATTGGAGTTGAATATCAAATGATGAGGTATTTTCTTGTTATACATGTTTGTTCAACAATGGATAAATAAGAGTTCTGAATAACTTGTGTTGGTTCTACTAGAAGTAATCCAAATTCCTGATGAAGTGGATCAAAAAGTTAACCGATTTTATATAAAATGATAACTAGAAAAGAGATCTTCTGCTAAATTCTGTTCCAGGTGAAGCAGTAAACCAAAGAGTGGATGAGTCAAACCAGGAGGTTGGGTATTGATTAAAGTTATCAAAAAGAAATAACTGGTCCAGCCCAGGTGGGAGGGACCGTATCAGGTACTACTCACCACACTCACTGCAGTCAAAATAGCAGAGAGGACGTTTTGGATGCATTTGTCACATTGTAAGTAAGGGACATTGATACAGGGACAGATTAGTTACACACCACAGTCTTGAGGCACAAGTCTGACTACAAAGGGGAGTCATTCTCTTAAAGAACGGCGCGTCTCAAACTCAGTGAAGAAATCAACGGCCAACAGAGACATAGGGTGTAGACTAAATAGGCTAAAAAGATAGGAGACAGTATGCAGGGAAAGGTAGAAAGGATGGGTGACCTATTTCCTCATCCGTAGTATTGTGACCTTTGTGGTACCATATGTAGCTTACTGTTGCTAATATTCATAATAGTCTTCCCTATACCATGGTTTGAAAAGGTGATTGCTCCTGTATGATGCCACTAGTGGAAACAATAAGACAGATAAAGACAACACCGCTGAGACGAGCAAAACGAACTAGTATTAAGAACTGGATTTAATAACTGAAAATTAGTGGTTGGAATGGATAATGTTTACTTTGCTGTTCCCTATGGTTAAAAGATGCAATATTTTAACCTCAGTGACTATCTACAAGGAAAGATGGCGATTATGAAGAATTTGTTTGGTCTACTAAAAGTTCATACTGATGACATTGATTTTATTTTTCTGGAAATGCTAAAGCAGATGTGACAGCAAAAGAGGCAGCCATACAGGTCTGTCTTAACATTAGGAAGGGTATAATGTGGATGGGACTGTCTTGAGGGATTATGCAACTTATGCAAGAAGTGTCACCAAAATGATGGGTTGTGTGAATTCACAGGAGGAACTTATATTACTGAAGAATCTATTTCGTTATGCTATAATATTGAGCCATGAGATTAATCATGTCTCAACAGGAGGGAGTGATAACGAAAGAGTGTTCACAGTATATGGATTTGCAAACTATTCAAGAAAACTTTAAGAAAAACTTTTTTAGCATACTTTGAGAGAGAACAAGATATGCATGAACTTTATTGAGCTAACGAAATGTTGTAAAGACTTAGGTATGGACCAACGACGAGTCAGTTGCTTTCAACTGACCTCTGTGAGAATGTAATTTTAATTACTGTGTAGTCTACTTTGTTCTGAAATTCGCAGACAGGAGAGAGATGCTGTCTCAATCCAGTGAGAGGTCCCTGACCCAAGGAGACTGGATTGTGGTGACGGATTTGACACGTTAAGTCCTGGAAAAGGACCCGAGGTGAACGGGGTCATTCCTGGCTAGTTTCAGAGAGGAAAACTCTGTGCTGTGCCTATAGTACAGTGCGTTGAGGTTGCCGTTTAGATAGATTACATTTTCTATGAGAAGATTACACAATCACCATGCACACAATCATGGCATCAGTTTCAGGAAATTGGACTTTGAGAAACAAGGGGAATTGTCTTGAGAATGACGTTCCGTTTTGGATGTTGAAATATGTAGGAACTACATGGTGCTATGACTACAGATATGATTTAACTGTTTAATTGATAACAATGCAAATGTTAAACAGATTCAGAAGTGTTGTTTTAATCTTGAGATACGTAAGAAACTTTTCTGTAGAATAAAATTTAGGTACAAACACTCCTATCATGATACGTTCTACCAGTTATGTAAAGATGTCCAGTTGATATGTTATGTTCCAGGGCAGAAGTTTGAATGTTTTGAGAACAGTTATTGACTGTCGGAAGAGGAGATAACAATACTGTGACCATGATACTACAATACTTCATTTATATGACTTGATTAAGTATTATTTGGGAGTTGCATTAAAGCTTGATGTTTTGCTTTTGAGAAACTTGGTTGCATCACAGAAAGTTGATATTAATTTGAAAACAGAAATTGAGAACATGTAAGGAGATTTCAGGAGATGTGCAAAAGTGATCTTTTGGATCACTGACTTGGAGAGAAATGCTTATCACCTAACCTGGAGAGGAAGAGCACAATCAGGGCCTGTCTTAGAAAAACCTGACTGACAGTCTACTGAATGTTTGATGGTTTTAGAGATGACCAGGTAGACAACAAGTAGGCATGTTCTTATATCCTGATAATTTCTGTATTGAATTCTTTGTTGCAATCTTTGTTTCTATTTGATTTTGTGTGAAGGAGATCTGAGATGAGGTCCAACTCATCAGACGTCAAATGACCATTCTGCTAAGTGATGACGGGTTTTACCCAATACCATGGGCTTCCGTCATGTCCAAGCATTCACACTGCTAGACTATAATGCTGTGTAGTCTTATTGAATATTACACATTTTTGATTTTTATGAATTATTTTTATTTTATGTATTTTTGATTTTATTGACTGTGTGTAGGCGTGGCTTTGGAATAACACATTTTATTCAGGATAAACAGGAGGGACATGTTGGAGAAATTGAAGATGTAACACATTTATCCTGTATAAGAATGATTCTGTGTTCAGCATTCCTTGTGTGTAGAGAGAAGCCTACCCCCAAATCTGGACTTTGGGTAACATGAGGCATACGTAAACAAGGTGACCTGGGCTGACCACTCTCTCTTACTGGAGAGGCCATAAAAGATGTCTGGCCTTATCTGTGTTGGGTGAATCATGTGGTCAAGCTTACAGGGGTCAAAAGGCACACACACGCACACACTCAAACACGCGCACACGCGCGCGCCAGGTCTATGCAAGGAGCCAATGAAGAAGAGCAATGGAACATTTGCATGCCTTTGTCTTAACCAATGACTGTAAAGAGCGGTTCTGCTTAAATAGCTAGCTAGCGCAACATGCTAGCGGACAAACTTGTAGCACAATGGGGTGTGATGTTTTGTCTCCTTGTGGGCCGGCCACAAGCAATAAAGCTTTCTTAAACTTGTTCACCGACTGACTGTGCAATGCTTGATAGATTAATACTTCTGACAAGTACTGATCCAGAATTTAATTTCAGACGGTCAGCAAGGCCAACTTCGTATAGGCGCAAGTTAAGGAAACAGTGGTGGCTGAAATGTTTGGTGCAGACATGCAAAACTTTGAGAGGTTGTGTTAGCGCTTTTCCAGCGAAAATCCAATTAAGATACTGGTTGTGCAGAGGCAACCAAGCTACCAAGCTACCCCAGACCCAACTTCCCGACCCAACTTCCCGACCCAACTTCCCGACCAAATTTCTTTGTGGGCGGGGCTAAATTGGACTGGCAGCCAGGCTAATAAACTAGAGAAATAAATGTAGTATGTAAATCCAAATTGTTCTTTCAAGAACGCCTTTTTCAGTGTCACATAACACAAAATGATGTGTCTTTCTAATGAATAGAACAGATAGTTTCTTATGCTGAGTGGTTATCTGATGGCTGAACAGACCAAACCCTGCAAGGACCTGCACACCACCACAACACTGCTGTTGTTTAATGACATTAGCAGCATCGCGAGGAAAACAGTCTCATAAAGGTTAGGTCAACACTGCCCTTGCCAAGTCCTGCCACAGACATTTCTGCTAGAGGGAGAGAGACACACAGAGAGAAGGGAAAGAGGGAGACACAGAGAAAAGAGAGAGAGAAAGAGATACAGGGAGGGAGGGAGGAAGGGAGGGAGGGGAAGCTCGGTAAATTTCAGTTTCTTAAGAATAAGGGGTAGAGAGGAAGAAAAGGAAGGAGGGAGAGAGAGGGTAATAATAAAAGAATGGTCAGAAAGAGAGGAGGAATTTAGTGAGGGAGGAGAGAGTTTTGCCGTGAGGGAAGATGGTGACTAGCAGAGACCTTTAACTTTAGCTGTTTTTAATAATGTCACTGATGATTCAGCCTCACGGGGATGGGGGAGGGTCATAGATGAACCATGACACACTAGGCAGGACATGAACAGCGATCTGAAAACCCAGCTCAGCTGCATCTCCTCGGTAACGGGGCTGCATGTCCTCAGTAACGAGGCTTCATCTCCTTGGTAACGGGGCTTCATCTCCCTCGGTAACGGGGCTGCATGTCCTCGGTAACAAGGCTGCATGTCCTCGGTAACGGGGCTGCATGTCCTCGGTAACAAGAGAGAGGGTAGCTCTCCAGACCAGACAGGACCCTCTCCAGACCAGACAGGACCCTCTCCAGACCAGACAGGACCCTCTCCAGACCAGACAGGACCCTCTCCAGACCAGACAGGACCCTCTCCAGACCAGACAGGACCCTCTCCAGACCAGACAGGACCCTCTCTAGACCAGACAGGACCCTCTCCAGACCAGACAGGACCCTCTCAAGACCAGACAGGACCCTCTCTAGACCAGACAGGACCCTCTCCAGACCAGACAGGACCCTCTCCAGACCAGAGAGGACCCTCTCCAAACCAGACAGGACCCTCTCCAGACCAGACAGGACCCTCTCCAGACCAGACAGGACCCTCTCCAGATCAGACAGGACCCTCTCCAGACCAGACAGGACCCTCTCCGGACCAGACAGGACCCTCTCCAGACCAGAGAGGACCCTCTCCAGACCAGACAGGACCTTCTCCAGGTCTAGACCCAGCCCTGCCGGTCCACAGGGATCATCCTTATGAGAGTGCAGTCATTATTATTCTCCAATCCTTTATTGGGCTTAAAAGATGCCAGCTCCCTAAGGAGGGTCTAGTCCTGTTTTAATCACAAAGGCTTGCAGTTAACATTTATGAGGGAAGGAAAATGAATAATTAACATTTAAATGCGTTGGCAAACTTGAGGTGCGGCCTGTACGCTCTCTCTTTTAACAGCTGCCAACTGCCTGCCTCAGTTACCCTCTCTCTCTTCCAGCCTGCCTCAGTTACCCTCTCTCTCTTCCAGCATGCCTCAGTTACCCTCTCTCTCTTCCAGCCTGCCTCAGTTACCCTCTCTCTCTTCCAGCCTGCCTCAGTTACCCTCTCTCTCTTCCAGCATGCCTCAGTTACCCTCTCTCTCTTCCAGCCTGCCTCAGTTACCATCTCTCTCTTCCAGCCTGCCTCAGTTACCCTCTCTCTCTTCCAGCCTGCCTCAGTTACCCTCTCTCTCTTCCAGCATGCCTCAGTCACCCCCTCCCTCCTCTCCACCTCTCTACACCTCTCTCCTCATCTGTCCTCCCCTCTTCTCCTCTTTCCTCCTCTCTCCTCCTCTCCTCCCCTCTCCTCCTCTCTCCACCTCTCCTCATCTCTCCTCCCTTCTCATCTCTCCTACCCTCTCCACCTCTCACCTCATCTCTCCTCCTCTTTCCTTCTCTCCTCCTCTCTCTTCCCCTCTCCTCCTCCTCTCCTCCTATCTCTCCTTCTCTCTCTCTTTGGTCATCTCTGTTTCTCAGCTCAGGATAGAAATGAGTTTAGCAACCTCACTGTTCCAACTTGGTTTCTCGTGCTGACTGTAGCTCTTCTGCATCTGAAAATCTGAATGCAATCAAGGGAAGCGATGAGGATTCAAACTGTTACCATGACAAGGAGGAGGGGGGTGGGAGTGTGATAGTCGGAGGGGAGGCCAGAGAGGTGGGCATGTGGAGGAGGGGGTTGTGGAGGGGATGGGGGAGAATTCCTTGAGGTCTCCTGAGGCAGCAGGGGAGGGGGAGGCAGGAGGAGGGGGGGGGGGGGAGTGTGTGGGGGGAGGGCCGAGGTGCACTGTCCCAGGGAGACAATGCCGACAGGAGCTGTTGTTGCCATGCCAACTTCAGACGGCGGTTTAGATATTCTACCTTTCATGAGCTTCTTCTGTCAAAGAGACACTTTTCACAACCCTCTAACACTCACTCACTCAGACACACACTCACACACACACACTCACTCCTTAACACTCACAACCCTTAACACCAACCTTTTCCTACATTGCACAATCATTTTTCAACACTTCCTATAAATGATATTTTTGCAGTACCCCTCTCTCATCCCTTTGACACAGAGAAACAGAAATGTTCTCAATCTCATTGTATTACTATAAATGAATCCTGACATTGAACTAGAGCAACCGTACAATACCAGTTTCCAACAGTACTAGCTGGGGACAAAATACTTGTCTGATTAAAATTATGCATTAAATGAATTGGGAGACAAGATGGAAATTAAATTGCACTGCAGCGTTAGAATTTATTTATATCCTGCTAACGTTGAGTCCATCTGTTCTGTTGGTTTATTCTACTGCTGGAGCTGCAGTGAGTGTGTGTGTGTGGATTAATTTTCCTGTGTGTATTTCTAGTCTGGGTGTGTAAGTGTGTGCACATGTGTGTGTGTATTTGTACAATACGTGTGTGTGTGCCTGAGTGTCTGCCTGTGTATGAGTGTGAGTGTGTGCATGAGTGTGTATGTGTGAAGGAGTTTGTATGTGTGTGACTGTATGTGTGTTAGAGTGTATGCATGAGTGAGTGTGTGTCTTTGTGCGTGAGTGTGTACGTGTGTGAATGTGTGTGTGTTAGAGTGTGCGTGTGTGTGCATGTGTGTGTGAACCCCACACACCATACACACCCCACACACCCACCACACACAACACACACCCCACACCCACAATATCCACCACCAGGGGCATCGTTGGACCCTTTCTACTGGGGCACGTGCCCCAGTATAAATCTGCTGTGCCCCAGTACAACCATTAATTTAGATTGATAATCCTGGACAAAATAAACGCAGTATCCCGATCAACGCTTGTAAAATCAAAGCAGTTTAACTGAATTCCATGTCAGTGCGCTCTTCTGAGCTTGCCAAATAGCCACTGCAGCACGCACACAGAAGTCCAGGTGTCAGATTCGGCAAACAAGTCAGAATTGATGTAGGCTAAGAAAACATTATAAAACTAAAGAACATTTCTAAATGATAGGCCTACCAATCATCTTATTTTTACTTAAACATAAAAACAATATTACATGAAGCTATGTTTTTGCTCAAATGAATGCGCAAAAAAATGTGCATGCTTGAATTAACTATTGATGTCCCTGACAAACTGATATAAAACTTGCGTCCCTGAACTGTTGTATAATGGGTTAAGCAAGGGGAGTTTCTATAGCCTAGTAGTGCATGAAAGTGAGCAAGCTTGAAAGGAAAAAAAGGGATATGAACATGGGCCTGTGCTCCAGTAGAGTTTTATGTCTAACAACGCCCCACACACTCCCCACACACACCCACCACACCCCAAACCCAGCCCACACACCCCAAACCCAGCCCACACACCCCACACACACCCCCCACACACCCCCCACATACCAACCACACACACCCCCACCACACCCCACACCCAGCCCACACACCCCACACACACCCACCACACTCCACACCCAGCCCACATACCAACCCCACACACACCCCACACACACCCACCACACCCAGCCCACACACACCCCACACACACCCACCACACACACTAGTGATCGGGTGGCGGAGCCGCAGTTTCGAGATCCTGCCTATACTGGCCCAACCGAATCACAAGCACACGCCCCCTGACCTTTTTACATAGCCTAACTGCTCAGATGCTAGAGCTAACAATCTTTTCCGCTGGTTGTACTGGGACTGAAGGCTTGTTAAAATAAGGCCAATACAACAACTAACCTTCCAGTCATTTCAGAAGTCACACATCTTAACCTACTATATAAAAAAATATATAATGTACCGTATTTCTTCGATTAAACGCCGACCTAGAATAAACGCTGCACCAAAAATGAACATTGTGTAATAAACGTCATCCCAGAAATACGATAGTAGCAGCATGTCATTTTAATGAACATTCTCGTGTTGCACTACAGGGGCCCCCGGCTAGCTAAATACGTTTCAAATATCACATCCACAACCTTACTTAGCAAATAACTCTAGCTAACAAGAGACTAGCTGTTAGTCGGCATTAAAAGGGAAGCTTAGGCCTACGAAAAAACGCCTTTTTATTTTTATAGACGCCTATTGCTATCGCCTGTCTAGATGATCCATTGAAAGAACTGACAGAGGCAGGTGCTTGCGTTAGCAAGCTAAACTAGTTTACAAGGCTACAGTAGGTAGGTGTGGGGGCTAATCTTCTTTACATCTTTACTAACCCTAGCCCTTTGAGGTTAGAGGTGAGGTCTCTCCCGATACACGTGTCCATAAAGCACTCACGGAGATGCGGTCGTAATAACAAAAAGGCGTTTATTGATCACAAACTCCGGTTTACTTCCCTAACAAATTAAGATATATAACTGAAACATCTAAGAAAACGATATTCATGCGATACTCATGCGACTGAAGAAACTGTTGCTCTTCACACTCTAACCTGTCAAAACAATTCCACTCCATTCTTGACACCTGTGCGGATGCGCAGTGGTCCAGCGTCAGGGAGGAGGATCCAATACATTTACGTGATCAGGTTAGTCCAGGTATTAAGCACTAAACATAGAATTCCCGTATACATTCATATCGTATTGTTTGTAGTACATGATAACTAATTAAATCAAATAGGGCCATCGATCAAATTTAATCTCCATGAGTTCATATTAATATTAGTGCACAAAACCCTAGCTACTGTTGGAGCCGTATCGATACGGTTTTCGCTATCTAGCTGTTCTTGCACTCCTTGCAAATCAGCGTTAATACAAGGCAGATGAGATAGAGGTAGGTAGTCTAGATAACTTTGACATTTGCTCATTGCTTAATCAGTGATTTAGAAGACCGTACTGTTCAAACTAGCTAAGGACATTTAACGTAGCGAACTAGCAATATTGTCTAGAGACACGTTAGCATGCTAGCACAGGTAGCCTTGAATACTGTATTTCTTATAAACGCCGCCCTCAAATAAACGCCCCCTCGAATAAACGCTGTATCAAAAATGAACATTTATGGCGGAAAAAACGCTGCAGCGTTTAATCGAAGAAATACGGTAATTTTTATTATATTTGAAATTAAACATAGCCTAACTATCACAACTTGGTAGTTATCCAAATCTTCTATCTTTGACTGGTGTGGCAGGGTGTAGCAGGTGTGTTAGGGTGTAGCAGGTGTGTTAGGGTGTAACTGGTGTGGCAGGGTGTGGTAGGGTGTAGCAGGTGTGGTAGGGTGTAACAGGTGTGGTAGGCTGTAGCAGGTGTGTTAGGGTGTAACTGGTGTGGCAGGGTGTGGTAGGGTGTAGCAGGTGTGGTAGGGTGTAACAGGTGTGGTAGGCTGTAGCATGTGTGTTAGGGTGTAACTGGTGTGGCAGGGTGTGGTAGGGTGTAGCAGGTGTGGCAGGGTGTAGCAGGTGTGGTAGGCTGTAGCAGGTGTGGCAGGGTGTAACAGGTGTGGTAGGCTGTAGCAGGTGTGGCAGGGTGTAACAGGTGTGTTAGGGTGTAACAGGTGAATGGTGATCCATCATGGCTGATTTGTAGTAAACAACAACCTGGAAAAGCTTGTTCATCTGGTTGTGTTGAGGACACCTGTGAAGTATATGTGTGTGTGTGTGTGTGTGTGTGTGTGTGATTATAATGGACATGTAGAGAATCCATCTCTGAGCCGAGGTCTGACGTTGTCTCAATGTTGTTCTCAAACATCCTCCTCCTCATCAGTCTCCATCACAGCAGCCATCGCCAGCACACCTGGCTGTCTACATCTGCATAATGACTGCTTTCATTAATACATCATTAGAGGCAACTCCAGGAATGCCAGTCCTCACCTACTGTAATGATGGATGCTGCTGCTAATGACACTTATAATTTATATAGCAATCACTGTTGTCAAGCTGCTGTTCTTAGCAGTGCACATCAGGACTGCTGCCTGTCACTGTGGATCAATCATGGCAACACTGTTCAGCAGAGGCAACACTATGAAAATGCAAGGCAACACTGTTCAGCAGAGGCAACACCATGAAACTGCAAGGCAACACTGTTAAGCAGAGGCAACACCATGAAATTGCAAGGCAACACTGTTCAGCAGAGGCAACACCATGAAACTCAATGACAAAACTTGACAGTAAGGTTATATTAACAACCACGAAACCACATAGCAACACTTCTATGTAGTTTCAAGAAGTTTTAAACTGTACTTACATACTGCTGTGTGGTCTCTCCTGACTGCAGTGTGGTCTCTCTCTCCCTAGACAGCTGTCTGGTCTCTCCATACAGCAACGTGATGTGTCTAGTTAGCGGTCTGGTCTCTCCAAAACACAGCCTGTACAACTGAACTGCCAGAGTGACTCACAGACAGCAGACAGTCAACATTTATTACAAATGTTTATTCCACCATAATTTCCCACTGTTTAGTTTCCTATCACACTGTTCTGGTCTTGCAGCCTTTTCCTGCTTCTAGTGAGTGTGGTGACCACAGCAGTCCATCACCTTTAGACGAGGAGACTCCTGATGGACCACACGCACATCCAGCTCCAACAAAATGATCTGCTTCTCTCATCGCCAGGCTGTTCTCTGAAGAGCCCTTCAGCCCAGTCCTCAGGGCCAAGCAGTGAATTGGGTTGTTGTCCAAGGACAACATTGGGCCAGTCGCTCTTCCCCCGAGCTCCTGTTTCCTCAGAGCCTCATTACTATTCAGCCACATGCTGCGCTGTCAAGTGACAATGAACGCAATTAAGCCGCCATGTTGTCATAGTAATCAGGGGGCAGGTGTTGTTCTTTCCAACGTGAAGGACCTGAGACTGAGAGAGAGAGAGAGAGGATGTGAAGGACTGGAGAGAGAGAGAGAGAGAGAGAGAGAGAGAGAGAGAGAGAGAGGATGTGAGGGACTGGAGAGAGAGAGATGTAGAGGATGGGAAGGACCTGAGACTGAGAGAGAGAGGATGTGAAGGACTGGAGAGAGAGAGAGAGAGAGAGAGAGAGAGAGAGAGAGAGAGAGACAGAGAGAGGATGTGAATGACCTGAGAGAGAGAGAGAGATAGGATATGAAGGACCTGAGAGAGGGAGAGAGGTATAGGATATGAAGGACCTGAGAGAGAGAGAGAGAGAGAGAGAGAGAGAGAGAGAGAGAGAGAGAGAGAGAGGTAGAGCAGTGTTTCCCAAACTTTTTTTCTGGGGACCCATATTTTAAAAGTCACAAGCCTTCACCACCCAAGCCAATAGACATTATTCGTAAATCACAAAATTAAGGTGGATTTGACCATTATTGAACAATAATGAGGAAATTCTATTGTTATTTTATTGTTATTTCAGAACTTGTAGGCCTTCTGCCATTGTTAATAAGCTATCTCAGACTGAGTGATCACTTCTCGCTGAACAATTGAACCAGCAATATTTAAAGAAGTTATCCAATAAGTGCCTAATTGGACATTAAATATAGGCTATAAAAAAAAAATCTTCTTATTTTCAACATTCAATTGAACCAGAAATATTGGAACAAATATGTAATAATTACAAAAAGATTACAAATTATACAAAACATGTACCATTTCAACATTGCTAATGGGATAGGCAGGCCTGTCTGCGTTTTTGTAGCGCGTTCCAGTCCGGGGTGCAGGAGGAAAGCGCAACACGCATATCAGGCGCAGCATTCAGTCTGTTTTTGTGCTTTGTCTTCATTTTTGTGAGCACAGAAAATCCCAATTCGCACATGTAGGCCCACGTAGTAGTGAAAGGAATAGGCATAGAAATACTGGCCCTACTGAGGACAGGATATTCTGACAAAATGCTTATCCAGAATGACGATAAGGTCACAGATCCATAGGGTCAGTGCGATTGCAGCTGAGCTGCAACATCACGGTTTCTTCTGCAGGACTAAGCGTCAACTCAAGCAAAGTATCAGGACTCTAAAATTCGAAGGGATTTTGCATCCTACTTTTATCATTCAGAATGGCATACCTCTCTGTTGGAAAATAGCAATCAAAGTTCTCAATAAGCGCAACGACATCGAGTTTGAATAAGCGCAGACGGCTGCTGGTCTTTCAAATAGGGGAAGCTCATTTTCGGCCCACATCATATATATTTTACATTAATTTTGTAGTTCTCTGGCTAGTTCACCCCTACGTTACTAGCCTAGCCTACTGTTTATTTACATTTATTCATTTAGACACTTTTATCCAAAGCGACTTCCAAGAGAGAGCTTTACAAAGTGCGATAGGTCACTGATAATAACAACAAGATAGCCCCAAAGCATTGCGGGTAGCCAAAACATGAAGCACACATTGTGAACAACCGAAATAAGTGCCAAAGGGAAGAACCATAAGAGCATGTAGTTAAACAAGTTACCATTAAACAACATGAATCACTATGAATGAATGAAGGAACGATCAACGAAACAATATTAAACTCGAAGAAAATGTGGGAATTAGGTTAAACTGAAACAAGGCATGTGGTGTAGCTATAATTCTATGAAATGTATGATGAAAATTTGCTAGCAACTTCGCCAAGCCAATACCAAGAAACGTTGCAGCAGTTTGTCTTTCGACTACACTTACAGAATCCGCAATGGGACTGAACTTGAATAGCTTTGGTGACTTTTTATAGTACAAAATTAGTTTCAATCAAAAGGAGATGCAGTCTTTCGACAGACCCTCCAATCATCACGCGGAAGCCCAGCGTCCAGGCCAGCCCACTCCTCCATTCACCCCCAGAGACGCTGAGCGTCCATGGGCGGGACATAATCGCATGTTTCGAAGTCTTTAAAAAAACTGTTTAAAACTGCCCCATTGAAGTCCATGGAAGCTGACCTTCAACATGGAAATGCACTCTGGCGCTACGGGAATGAATAAGAAGGAAATTAGTCAGTCGACCTGTTAATATATGTAGCTGATTCTGAATGAACTCGTCTTCGATATGAACGTGTTCTAACGCATTTAAAATGTTAACACAATAGTAAATATTTGACCATTAATTTGTTTAAGAAATCGCCACTGGCAGAGATGCAGATCGTGACAAGGCGACCCCAAAAGAATCTCTTGCGACCCACCTGAGGGTCGCGACCCAGTCTTTGGGAAACACTGAGGCAGAGGATATGAAGGACCTGAGAGAGAGAGAGAGAGAGAGAGAGAGAGAGAGAGAGAGAGAGAGAGAGGGAGAGAGGTAGAGGATATGAAGGACCTGAGAGAGAGAGAGAGAGAGAGAGAGAGAGAGAGAGGTAGAGAGAGAGGTAGAGGATATGAAGGACCTGAGAGAGGGAGAGAGAAAGAGAGAGAGAGAGAGGATGTGAAGGACCCGAGAGAGAGAGAGAGAGAGAGAGAGAGAGAGAGAGGGAGGGAGAGAGAGAGAGGGTAGAGTAGGAATAGGCACAGCTGTGACACAACCACAACAAACTGTTTTTCAGCCTTGTCCCAAGTCCCAATGTGATTTAAAACTGTGTGCTGCAGTCTTGTGCATCCACGTCGCTGAAACAGCTTCCTGCTAATAGAATGGTTCTGACAAGTACGACTGCAATAGTGAAGTAGAACCATCTAAACGTACATATTCTCGTCGCAGCACACCATCTTCCTTCAGCTGGAGGGAGCAGATGACCAGAGCCCTATACCACAAAGCCAGATTTAGGGTTAGGGAGGTAACTTCAGGTTTAATTCTGGATTTTCAGTGTCACAACGGTGGTTCACTTATTACCAGGATAGATCACCATGGTAACTAATGCTGCACACCTAACCTGCTCCATAGCAGGTTATGTTTGAGAAAACAGATCAACACGTATAAAAGCACCGCCGACTGACCAACCAAAATCGTCTTGGAAAATGACATCATCATTTGTTGAAGATCCCGTGGGTCTAATTGGATGGACAACTAATGTATTAAAGTCAAATCTACTACTGTCTCAATGAGTGATATTGAGAAGGCCATAAACTTACTCATTCACAGAGTTGGCAATTTTCTCCCAACATTCCTTTTTGTTTTGAAACAGTGTTGCCTCTTGTTTGAACTATGCTTTTAAACTGTTTGTATTTATTTAAAATTAATGTTTGCTTTTCTTCTGTAAAGTACGGCGCTCAAGACTGGTCCATGTTTGTAATTGGTCATATTTTGCAAACACGTCCCTTTTTTTGTGCACGCGCTCATCGCTCAAGTGGGGAAGCGCCTGGTGGTCCCACCGCTCAAGACCGCCCGGTCCCAACACAAGCTCTTCTCCTGTCTGGCCCCTCAATGGTGGAATCAACTCCCCACCTCCATCAGAGACACTGTCTCCCCACCTTCAAGAAAAGGCTGAAGACACACTTGTTCCGGGAGTACAACGGCACTTAGGAATGCATGGCTGGACCTGATGTTAGTTTCCTCCAGGATCACAATGACTCTTATTGAGTGAATTGTTGCTCTTGTAGGTTAGTTATAATGAAGTTAAGTCTTGTACTCGCTGTGAAATATTTTTCTGTTGATTGTTCTTCTACAGGTACAGTCCTGCACTTTTTGTGGTTCATGTTGTTTTAATTTGTAACTTGTATAACTGCATGCTCTTATGGGTCTTCCCTTTTGGCACTTGTTTAGTTTTTTCACAATGTATGCTTCATGTTTTGGCTGCTTGCAATGTTTGGGACTACCTTGTTGTTATGATCAGTGACCTATGCTCTTTTGTAAAGCTCTCTCTTGGAAGTCGCTTTGGATAAAAGCGTTTGCTAAATGCATAAATGTAAATGTAATTCTGGGCTGAGTTAAGGAGTTGATAACCACCGTTATCATGGTTGTTAGGCTTAGTGATGAAAGATAACGAGAATTGATCCCGGACGTGTTAAACTTAATTCGTACTACAGGGCCCTGGTCTAACAGTGCCCCCTAGTACAGGTCCCTGGTCTAACAGTAATCTAGTACAGGTCCCTGGTCTAACAGTGTCCAGTAGTACAGGGCCCTGGTCTAACAGTGCCCAGTAGTACAGGGCCCTGGTCTAACAGTGCCCCTAGTACAGGTCCCTGGTCTAACAGTGCCCAGTAGTACAGGACCCTGGTCTAACAGTACCCAGTAGTACAGGGCCCTGGTCTAACAGTGCCCCTAGTACAGGTCCCTGGTCTAACAGTACCCAGTAGTACAGGGCCCTGGTCTAACAGTGCCCAGTAGTACAGGTCCCTGGTCTAACAGTGCCCAGTAGTGCAGGGCCCTGGTCTAACACTGCCCAATAGTACAGGGCCCAGGTCTAACAGTGCCCAGAACCCTGGTCTAACAGTGCCCAGTAGTACAGGGCCCTGGTCTAACAGTGCCCAGTAGTACAGGTCCCTGGTCTAACAGTAATCTAGTACAGGGCCCTGGTCTAACAGTGCCCAGTAGTACAGGGCCCTGGTCTAACAGTGTCCAGTAGTACAGGTCCCTGGTCTAACAGTGCCCCTAGTACAGGTCCCTGGTCTAACAGTGCCCCTAGTACAGGTCCCTGGTCTAACAGTGTCCAGTAGTACAGGGCCCTGGTCTAACAGTGTCCAGTAGTACAGGTCCCTGGTCTAACAGTGCCCCTAGTACAGGGCCCTGGTCTAACAGTGCCCAGTAGTACAGGACCCTGGTCTAACAGTACCCAGTAGTACAGGGCCCTGGTCTAACAGTGCCCCTAGTACAGGTCCCTGGTCTAACAGTGCCCAGTAGTACAGGTCCCTGGTCTAACAGTGCCCAGTAGTGCAGGGCCCTGGTCTAACACTGCCCAATAGTACAGGGCCCAGGTCTAACAGTGCCCAGAACCCTGGTCTAACAGTGCCCAGTAGTACAGGGCCCTGGTCTAACAGTACCCAGTAGTACAGGGCCCTGGTCTAACAGTGCCCCTAGTACAGGTCCCTGGTCTAACAGTGCCCAGTAGTACAGGTCCCTGATCTAACAGTGCCCAGTAGTTCAGGTCCCTGGTCTAACAGTGCCCCTAGTACAGGTCCCTGGTCTAACAGTGCCCAGTAGTACAGGTCCCTGGTCTAACAGTGCCCAGTAGTACAGGGCCCTGGTCTAACAGTGCCCCTAGTACAGGGCCCTGGTCTAACACTGCCCAGTAGTACAGGTCCCTGGTCTAACAGTGCCCAGTAGTACAGGGCCCTGGTCTAACAGTGCCCAGTAGTACAGGGCCCTGGTCTAACAGTGCGCCTAGTACAGGTTCCTGGTCTAACAGTGCCCAGTAGTACAGGTCCCTGGTCTAACAGTGCTCCTAGTATAGGTCCCTGGTCTAACACTGCCCAGTAGTACAGGGCCCTGGTCTAACAGTGCCCAATAGGCCCACAAGGCCTTCTCTGTCTCAGGATGGACAGAACATTCACGTACATTCACAGCCCAGAATTCTGTAACCAGCTGTAACTCCCTCTAAGCTGTATAGCCCACCCTGTGTTCTGGACGGTATAGTCCACCCTGTGTTCTGGGCTGTATAGTCCACCCTGTGTTCTGGGCTGTATAGCCCACCCTGTGTTCTGGACTGTATAGTCCACCCTGTGTTCTGGGCTGTATAGTCAGAGAAGGATGTTCCATCACCTCACTGCTGAGGGAATACTGTTAGAATAACCCTTTAGCAAATTCAGCCAACCATGCTTATATTATATTGTAGCTAATGTGAACAATTTATGATCATTACTTGATATTGATTAGTCATTATTCACAGCAATGGTGTGGATCTGGAACAAGCCTGACATTGGTGACTTGGATAAATTAATGCACACGATTGGTAACCTGAGATTGAAAGTTAGCTATAAAATAAATATCTTTAATGAGTTACATGCAAATGAAAAATTATGCTGTTAGAAATTTAAAATGTAAAAGGAAACTATTCAAGGCCACCCCCTACACATTGTCTCATTCCCATCTCTAACCCTAACCCGCCATATTATTATCAATGCTTGTTATTTATAGGACGCCCTTCATGAGAAACCAAACCATCTCTGGTTCGAAATGTATCAATTTATCAGACTATTTCATCTAAAGCTGAGTTATACCCTCTACCATAGAGCTATACCCTCTACCTCTGAGCTATACCCTCTACCACTGAGCTATACCCTCTACCATAGAGCTATACCCTCTACCACTGAGCTATACCCTCTACCACTGAGCTATACCCTCTACCACTGTGCTATACCCTCTACCATAGAGCTATACCCTCTACCACTGAGTTAATCGCTCTACCACTGAGTTAATCGCTCTACCACTGAGCTATACCCTCTACCACTGTGCTATACCCTCTACCATAGAGCTATACCCTCTACCACTGAGTTAATCGCTCTACCACTGAGTTAATCGCTCTACCACTGAGCTATACCCTCTACCACTGTGCTATACCCTCTACCATAGAGCTATACCCTCTACCACTGAGTTAATCGCTCTACCACTGAGTTAATCGCTCTACCACTGAGTTACATCCTCTACCACTGAGCTATGGACCCTGGACACAGCTGGGGCACTCGGGGGCACCTGAACACAGCTGGGGCACTCTGAACACAGCTGGGTCACTCTGGGGCACCTGAACACATCTGGGTTACTCTGGGGGACCCTGAACACAGCTGGGGCACTCTGGGGCACCTGAACACAGCTGGGTTACTTTGGGGCAACCTGAACACAGCTAGGTCACTCTGGGGCACCCTGAACACAGCTGGGTCACTCTGGGGCACCCTGAACACAGCTGGGTCACTCTGGGGCACCCTGAACACAGTTGGGTTACTCTGGGGCACCCTGAACACAGCCGGGTCACTCTGGGGCACCCTGAACACAGCCGGGGTACTCTGGGGCACCTGAACACAGTTGAATCTGATGTAGATAACAAGCTACCGGTAACTAAATGTTGCTCCATAAATGTATAAACGATAGTAAAACCAAGTTATCAGTTATTTCTCTCTTTAATCCAGTAAAATCCTACATAATTGCAACCAAATATGTAGACAATAATCCTCTTCGAGGCCAAATGCATTTTATCTCGCCATCCATTGTAATATATTCAGTTACCCAAACGCCCCATGTCTGTGTCCATGAACAATCTACTTCCACAAAAACAAAACAAAGAAAAAGGAAAGCTGGCAGGTAATCACAGGGTCTGACCCTGCATGTGCTGGTCCTGATGAGCCTGACTGAGCAATAGACACATCATGATGCAGCAGGAGCCTAGCACAGGTGTTTAAGCCTCAGAGCTCAAACACATCTTTCAGAATACGCTTTCAAAGACCTCCCACTGCCCTTCTACACACACACACATCACATGTATTAAGCAAAGACCTTTCAATATGACTAAGTCACATCAGGCAAAGTGAGATAGGAAGCACATGAAAACCTTGGTGAGCCTCCCTCCCCCCCCTCCCCCTATCCCCACCCTCCTCCCCCTCTCCCCACCCTCCTCCCCCTCTCCCCACCCTCCTCCCCCTCTCCCCACCCTACTCCTCCCTCTCTCCCACCCTCCTCCTCTCCTCCCTCTCTCCCACCCTCCTCCCCCTCTCCCCACCCTCCTCCCCCTCTCCTCTTCCCTCCCTCCTGTCCCTCTCCCCCTCCTCTTCCATCCCTCCTGTCCCCCCCCCTCTTCCCTCCCTCCTCCCCCCTCTTCCCTCCTGTCTTCCTCCCTCCCTCCTGTCCCTCTCCCCCCCCTCTTCCCTCCCTCCTCCCCCCTTCTTCCCTCCTGTTTTCCTCCCCCCCTCCTCTTCTCTCCTTCCTGTCCTCGCCCACCCTCCGACCACAGTGGGTGTCATCAGGGCACTCCATCACCTTAGATGTCTCTCTGGACCAGGAGGGGCAAGCAGATAGTAGCCTGATCAGTGTTGGAGGATTGAGATCTTCAAAGAAACGTTCTGCTCGCCTGCCTGGCCAGCGCTGAGCCTGCCCAGGAATGATCAAAGGACCCAGACCACGCCAGACAGCCCAGGGCTGCAGGCCCACAGGTCAAAACAAACAAACCACTTGGAAGGTCAAGATTGACTGTAGGTGGATTACAGACTGCTACAGACATATTAGATTATATGTGCCGTATCTTAATGATGGACTGAAACTAATGAATATAACTGTCAATAAACACTGTTATCAAACATATTATAACTTTATTAAAGATTGGTTGATGTGGCAGTCAGAAAGAAAATGCAGACCTAAAACTCTTAACTGTGATTTAAAGTCTTAGGTCAAAAATGTTTTGGTCAACATGACAAATTCTTGCAACCTGTCTTGAGTATATCTCCATGTGTATCTGTTTATCCAGGCTGGAATGGTACGTTCATGGACTTTTAGGCGGCTGGTTCGTTTACTGTTCTTAGATGAGAGATGTGACACAGTGGTAGAGGCAGAGATCATTTGCTCCTTGAATCCAGGCTGTGAAATAACTGTGAACTGATGTAACTGTGATGTAACTGTGAGGTGATGTAGCTGTGATGTGATGTAGCTGTGATGTAGCTCTAATGTAGCTGTGATTTGATGTAGCTGTAATGAAGCTGGGATTTGATGTAGCTACAATGTAGCTGTAATGTAGCTGTGATGTGATGTAAGCTCCAATGTAGCTGTAATGTAGCTGCAATGTAGCTGTGATGTAGCTGTAATGTAGCTGTGATGTGATGTAGGGTGACCAGATTTGAGTTTGTGAAAAAGAGGACACTTCGTCACGGGGGGGGGGGGGGGGGGGGGGGGGGGGGGGCGGGGGGGGATTTAGTCCAATGCTTCGGTGGCTTTCAGTGGTTGTTTAATGTCTTTAATGTGGGTTATCCATATATTAAAGCAACAATGATAACAAATACAAAATTCTAAATAATAAATTGTTTATGGTCACATATTAACATAAGAAAATTAAGACACTTTTCAACGGCGGCAAGGTGCTCACATTGTTGCCAGATTGGAAATGGTATCATACCAAAGGCTCACAATCATCGTATTTGGAGGATAATTATCGTGCATCTTGGCAACACTGAAAAGGCGGTTGACCAATGACAGTTCTCCTCTACGGTCAGAGCTCGCACAAGAAGGTGGAACGTAAGGGAGATAGCCTACCCTTCCAAAACTTGTAAGGCCGGGTGTAATAATTAGTTTGTGAAAGATCCAGAGAAACACAAATATCCAACGACGCAAAATCCCGGACGATTTTGGAATCCCTGCCGGACGCATTTTTTAGGTCTCAAAAAGAGGACATGTCCGGATAAAAGAGGACGTCTGGTCACCCTATGTGATGTAACTGCAATGTAGCTGTAATGTAGCTGTGATGTAGCTGTAATGTAGCTTTGATGTAGCTGTGATGTGATGTAGCTGCAATGTAGCTGTGATGTAGCTGCAATGTAGCTGTAATGTAGCTGTAATGTTACTGTGATGTATCTGCAATGTAGCTGTGATGTAGCTGTGATGTGATGCAGGGCCGTTGCTTAATGGGTGATTTAGAAGACCGTACCGTTCAAACTATCTAAGAACATTTAATGTAGCGAACTATCACGTTATAGCATGCTAGCGCAGCTAGCCTAGAATACCTTATTTCTTCGATTAAACATCGCCCTCAAATAAACGCCTCCCTTGAATAAACGCCGCACCAAAAACGATGTAAAAAATGATGTGTAATAAATTTAATCCAAGAATTACGGTAATTAAGAAGAAAAAAATTGGCGATGCTGAGGGGCCCCCAAATAAATTCTGCTTAAGCTGTAGCTGCAATGTAGCTGGAATGTGATGTAGCTGTAATGTAGCTGTGATGTAGCTATGATGTGATGTAGCTGTGATGTTGCTGTGATGTGATGTAGCAGCAATGTAGCTGTGATGTAGCTGTAATCAGAGTTGGGGTAGTTATAAAAAAAAAAAAAAAAATTACACATTACTAGTTACTTTTTTTTTAAGTGATGAAAGTAACTAGTTACACTTCTAGTTACATAACTTTTGGATTACTCCGTAACATCACCTGAGATGCACTATAACTTACTTGCCAAATAGTAATATGTACCATATATATATGCCCAAATCAACTCAAATTCTTATTATAATGAGGACATACACAATATTTCTCTTCTCTTTTCTAATACAACAATGCAGACAGTTGTGAACAGTATTACAGTATTATACACCAAAAGCATACAGAATGATGTGTTTGAGGCAGATATTTGACAGATCTGTATGGAGCTAGATTAGTTTCATAATTCAAACAAACAAACGCAACACGATCCAAACAAACGTAACACGATTCATACAAACGTAACACGATTCAAACCAACAAACGCAACACGATTCAAACAAACGTAACACGATTCACAAATGTATTTCGTGATTCACAAGTGTAACGCGATTCTCAAATAAATGAGGGAGTCAGATGGCTGAGCGGTGAGGGAGTCGGACTCCCTCACCGGAGTCGGAAGGTTGCCGGATCGATTCCCCGCTAAGCCAAATGACGTTGTGTCCTTGGGACTTCACTTCACCACTTCACCTTGGCACTTCACCCTACTTGCCTCGGGGGGGAATGTCCCTGTACTTACTGTAAGTCGCTCTGGATAAGAGTGTCTGCTGAAATGACTAAATGTAAATGACCCTATTACATTCGTTTGCAACCTGACAAACACAAGTTACAAATCCCTGCATTCGTTGGTGTGAATCCCTGCATTCGTTCGTGTGGATTTTTGGAACTTTCCTGACGCGCTTAGATTCACAAATGCATTTTTTCTAAAAGACATCCTCTGCAGCCTATCAGATCGTCTCTTCCAATTGTAGCCAATCACATTACAGTAACGTGTCTATGTGGACTTCAACAACCTGCCATAATGACGGACATCGTCTCCTTCAGATCACGAGCAATATCGTCTGGTAGCATGTAGGTGAAATATTGCTTGTTAAGCTTATTAAACCGATGATCATACGTGATTGAATATTGTTGAGAATGGCAGGATTCATGTTTAGTCATTTTCCGTGTTTCCTAGGCTAACGCAGAGCCCGTCTACCCATATTAGACATTCTCCGGTGATTGGCTAAAATTGGAGACATCTGATAGGCTGCAGAGGATATCTTTTAGAAAAAATGCATTTGTGAATCTAAGCGCGTCAGGAAAGTTCCAAAAATCCACACGAACGAATGCAGGGATTCACACCAACGAATGCAGGGATTTGTAACTTGTGTTTGTCAGGTTGCAAACTAATGTAATAGGGTCATTTATTTGTGAATCGCGTTACACTTGTGAATCACGAAATACGTTTGTGAATCGTGTTACGTTTGTTTGAATCGTGTTACGTTTGTTGGTTTGAATCGTGTTATGTTTGTATGAATCGTGTTACGTTTGTTTGGATCGTGTTAAGTTTGTTTGAATCGTGTTGCGTTTGTTTGTTTGAATTATGAAACTAATCTAACTCCATAGATCTGGTAATAAATTTAAAAAAGAGCTGATTTCAGTGTCAACCTTTTGGAAGTCTTTGCCCTTTTGCGCAACTAAAACAAAGTAATGTGCATACCTCCATCCCTCAAACGATGTCCTAAGTGGCTCTGCCATTATGTTTACCCCTCTTGAATTTTGGTGCTAAGGTCAAAGTGACGAGTGTCACGCAAACACACGTACTGTTGAGGGGAGTTTGATTGATTTATTTTTCCTCCCGATATGCAGATTGCCGAATGCAAGAAATGCAAGTAACGCAAATTTTTTTATTTATAAGTAACTGTAAAGCAATTACTGAAGTTAACAGTAACGCGTTATATGACTGCTTTACAGACAAATGTAAATTTATTACAGTAATGCATTACTTTGTAACGCGTTACCCCCAACACTCGCTGTAATGTATCTGTGATGTAGCTGTAATGTAGCTGCAATGTAGCTGTAATGTGATGTAGCTGTGATGTGATGTAGCTGCAATGTTGCTGTAATGTGATGTAGCTGTGATATGATGTAGCTGCAATGTAGCTGCAATAGCTGTGGTAAAGAGTGTCTATGTAGTCCAAATATTGATGGATCCTTAGGGGTGGGAAAATAATAAATATGTATGTGAGAGAACATACGTTTTCCCTTGCCAAAGGCAAGGCACACCCAATAACCTAACCCTAACCCAATAACCTAACCCTAACCCAATAAAGATGAGATTTACGCGTTCCTTTTGAAACCACTTTAAGGGCCATGTGGTCAACAGTGTATGTGATGAGCTGAGGGAGAGACAGTCAGAGACAATTACAGAGAGAGAGACACTTAGACACAGTTACAGAGAGACAGTCAGAGACAGTTACAGAGAGAGACACTTAGACACAGTTACAGAGAGACAGTCAGAGACAGTTACAGAGAGAGACACTTAGACACAGTTATAGAGAGACAGTCAGAGACAGTTACAGAGAGAGACACTTAGACACAGTTACAGAGAGACAGTCAGAGACAGGTACAGAGAGAGACACTTAGACACAGTTACAGAGAGACAGTCAGAGACAGTTACAGAGAGAGACACTTAGACACAGTTACAGAGAGAGAGTTAGAGAAAGCAGGCTGAGTCTTGTGAAGTCTTGTCCATGCCCTCACCACTGTGATGAAAACAGTCTCTGCTTCTCAACAACATGCACCAGGATGCATACTAATGACCTAAAATCAGAAAGGGATCTGGGAGTTGTTGACTCTCTCATTCCTTCAAGCGACTTTGCGGGGGGTCGGCCATTTTAGCTTCTTTGCTGCTCTGAAGAGAGAAAACCTCATTTGGGATTCTACAAACCCTCAAACTGCAACACTGTCCTGATAGGTTCACATGAGCGACATCTCCACCAGACTCTTGGGTTGGAACCATGTGTTGTCACATAAACTGTAGGAAATAGGAATTTGTTCTGCAAGGTTTAATGTGTGTGTGTGTGTGTAAGAGAGAAAGAGAGAGTGTGTTTTTGAGAGTGTGTGCCACTTCCATGGCTGCATTATGGAATATGCAGACAGGACCTTTTCATTCCCCTTTCCCTACCTCTCCCCCCTCCCCCTCCTCCCTCCCTTTCCCTACCTCTCCCCCCCTCCCCGTCCTCCCTCCCTTTCCCTACCTCTCCCCCCTCCCCCTCCCTTTCCCTACCTCTCCCCCCTCCTCCCTCCCTTTCCCTACCTCTCCCCCCTCCCATACCCTCCCTCTCCCCCCTCCTCCCTCCCTCCCTCCCTCCCTCCCTCTCTCTCTCTACCTATTCCCCCTCCCCCCCCTTTCCTTACCTCTCCCCCCTCCTCCCTTCCTCTCTCTACCTCTCTCCCTCCACCTCTCTCAAACTCTCTCACCCTCTCTCCTTCTCTACATCTCTACCTCTCTCTCTCTGCAGCATCAGTGTCAGAGTCTGAGGCTGACCAGTAACGGTTAGTGTGTCTGGCATGTCTTTATTTCGCCTGGCTGAGTGCACAGCCTCCCATACACCACACTGCAGCACAGATTCTGCTGAGGCCTCGACACACACATACACACTTACACCCACACACACTCCAGCACAGACTATACGCAGCCTCAACACAAACACACCCACTCACCCACACACACCCATACACCCACACTTACACACACACACACACAGAGCTTTGCCAGGGGCAGCTACTCTCTGTGTCACCATAATGGGAGGAAGGTCAGTAGTCAGCAAACAAGTAGGAGAACAGAAAGGCAAATCAGTGTAACATGACCACACATCACGGTACATGACCACACATCACGGTACATGACCACACATCACAGTACATGACCACACATCACGGTACATGACCACACATCACGGTACATGACCACACATCACAGTACATAACCACACATCACGGTACATGACCACACATCTCGGTACATGGCCACACATCACAGTACATGATCACACATCACGGTACATGAGCACACATCACAGTACATGACCACACATCACGGTACATGACCACACATCACGGTACATGACCACACATCACGGTACATGACCACACATCACGGTACATGACCACACATCACTGTACATGACCACACATCACAGTACACTATCCTTAACCCTGCTACACTCACACACACTAATCTTAACCTTGCAACACTCGCACACACTAACCTTAACCTTGCAACACTCGCACACACTAATCTTAACCCTTCTACACTCACACACACACTAATCTTAACCTTGCAACACTCGCACACACTAACCTTAACCCTGCTACACTCACAGTGTCATGTACTCTACTTCCCCTGAGTTTTGAATTTATTGATTTCACCTGTCGCTTGTTTGACCCATTTTAGTTTGCTATTTAAACCCCAGTGTTTCTTAGTTTCTTTGCGATGTCTACTCTTTTCTTGAATTGTCAGTCTGAGCCGTATTTCAAATAAGTTTTGTCTGTGACTGATAGTGACCATTTGCTTGTCTTCCGACCACGATTTTGAATAACCTCTATTGCCCTGTTTACAGACCTCTGTCTGTTCATTGACTACCCTTTTGAATCAATCCCTCTGCACTTGGATCCGAGTCTGGTCTGGTTACAGAACACTTCGCCATCTCATGGACCCAGCGGAGGCTGAGGCCCTGCGCTCAGCTTTATCAGCCCAGGGAGGTAGAGGGAGATCCCCCAGCACAGGCAGGGAGGTTTGTTAGGGGAACATGATACCCAGTTGCGTCATGTCAAATACCTCCTGGAGGAGCTTCTTACACGCATCCCTCCACCAGTCGCTCTGAAGACGCCACAGCCTGCTCCTGTAGACCCCTCTCCGCCACCCGCAGCAGCGGCACATGCTTTAACTGCGTTAAAGTGGGCTTTAGCAGTCTGGAAACAACAAGGTGCTTCTACTGTCTTCTTGGAAGGCTTTCTGGACCACTTCTGCCAAGTATTCGATCAGTGTGCCATGGCCTTCCGCATTTTTGCAGAGGGTAGCGGGTGGAATGAAAGCGCCCTAAGCACCACCTACCGCCGCAGGCTTAACTCCACCTTACAGTCGGAATTGGCCTGCCGGGACGAGAACCTGGGGCTGGAACAACTCATCCAACTGTCCATTCGGCTTGACAACATCATCCGAGCTTGGTAAAGCAACGCAAGCTCCACCAGGCGTCAACAAGCACCACTGAGTCAGGGCTCGGTCAAACCCATGGACTTGGGGCAAACTCGTCTCGACCCAGCAGAGAGAGAGAGAGCACCACATCGACCGACACCTGTGCCTCTACTGTTGAGACCCTGTCTGCCAGTTGTCTTTTTTACACGTTTTTCTTCTTCTAGTAGCCATCATGAAACTAGGAAGGGACATTGCAGCCTTTTTTGCCCCAGTAAATAAAAAAGGTTTGAGAAACATAACAAGGTATTGAGATAGCTGAGGAGCTGGAAGAGGGAGAGCCAGAGCCGTTTGTTTAATTTTAGTGTAAAGCTAAATTAAAGTATTTAATGTTTAAATATCATTTGTTTCCGTTTTGTACTGTCCCCTCTGATTAAATACGGCCCCCCCCCAGTAAAGTTTGTCTAGAACCGGCACTGCTTACTGTCCAGCACCACTCCTCCGAGGGGACGTATTTACCCGTTGTCCATCCCGGAATCAAAATCCATGGGATGCTACATCCAGGAGGCTCTGAATCAGGGGTTCATCCGTTCCTCCTCTACCAAATCTCACGCCAAGGTTTTTGGAAAAGTTGGCAGCCCTGAATACAGTACCAGACTGTGTTCGTCTTGGTAGCAATTGCGTTGGTTGAATTCGATTTAACGTTCCGTTGTACGGTTTAGGCTGAAATGAATAATTCATTTCAGTTCAGAGTCCAGGTTAGTAGTCACTAGTCAAATAGTTTCACCTATTGAAAGACTTTTCATTTAAGTAAGGGTAGTGCCGCCGTTTGAATTCCTACTGTAAACAGCTGGAGATGTTTTTGTTAGCTACTAGACTAGGTTACAGCGTTGCAGTGAGCTACACTAGTTTGACGCCACAGGTAATAATAATTTCACCCACAAATCATTTACTAGTAATCTAATGTCACAATAGATCCTACAACGAAAATGTATTTGTGAGGACCGTTTATTTTAACAATTAAAAACAGATGCATCATAGACCACTGTAGTATGTGTTGCCCGGGCAACAGAGGCTAATGTCATGATGCTAATGCTTCTGTGAAATAGTAGCCTACTGTTTCCAAAAGTAGATTTACTTCCTTAATACTATCAACTTATATTGTACATTAGACATCACAATTGTGTGTCATATCACAAAGTAAAGTGAGTAAATAGTTATAAGTGGCCTCTTTGCTTGTGGCGTTTTTCTTCAGCTGCCTTGCAGTAAAGCAGTTAGCCTAGCTATCTCCCAGAAGTTAACATGCTGCTAAATTAATGTTCTGCTAGAGGTAGTCACGTGAGTTTTCGTGACGTTTGTGACGTAATTAGCGTCATTGACTGTGGCTAGCAAGGTAGCCACCGTTAGTCTATGTAGTCCAAATATTGACTGAGTTTTAGGGGGGCAAAAATAACAATAATAATAATAATAAGATATATGTAAGAGAACAAAGGTTGGTCCGTTGCCGAAGGCAAGCACACCCCAATTAAGTATTCCTAATCTTAAACTCGTATACCCCGCTACAGCTGCCACTGCATTACAGGATCTCGCCCTCATTCCACGTTTCCCTGCTGAAGCCAGTGGTCAAGTGTGTGGCCGCAGGGGTCTCAGATCCTGCTGTGGACCTGGCTCCTCCCCCCCCACTCTCCTCCTGGATGATGGTCTAGCCTACTCGGCCCGGGCCCTACCCTGCAGTACCTGGTGTACTGGGAAGGCTATGGCCCTACCCTGCAGTACCTGGTGGATTGGGAGGGCTATGACCCTACCCTGCAGTATCTGGTGGACTGGGAGGGTTATGACCCTACCCTGCAGTATCTGGTGGACTGGGAGGGCTATGACCCTACCCTGCAGTACCTGGTGGACTGGGAGGGCTATGGCCCTACCCTGCAGTACCTGGTGGACTGGGAGGGCTATGACCCTACCCTGCAGTATCTGGTGGACTGGGAGGGCTAGGGCCCTACCCTGCAGTATCTGGTGGACTGGGAGGGCTATGACCCTACCCTGCAGTATCTGGTGGACTGGGAGGGTTATGACCCTACGCTGCAGTATCTGGTGGACTGGGAGGGCTATGACCCTCAACAACAATAACATTATTACAAATTTTCTAAAAAGAGGCTGTTACAAATATATGGTAGTTTTCCTCAAAAACTTACAGTCAACATGACTGAAACATAACACTGGACATACTTCAATGCCTGTAACTTGGAAATACATAGTTACAAATCTGTCAAATAACAAACATGCCATGACTACTGGTATACGGTACTTCAACAAACTTATAGTAGACACGACTGCCGCGCAGCACAATTGCAAGTGCTGTGATATTTCTAATGACATCGTCTCGCAGCACCTCATATTCCGTGTCTTGTGCGGCATACAATCCTGAACTTGCACCAGTACTAGTTACACCTTCAAAGTAGCTATCTACTGTACTTGAGTTTGCAAAATATAAAAAAGTAAATGCCCTGGGATTTCTATTTGACGATGAGAGGGTCGTTGTCTATAGGTTGTGACTGTCATGCTGGTGTGCTGAATGGGAACCGTTATGTGAGTGTACAGAAGCTAGAGCTAACATCCGAGCCATAATGAGGCTCTGGCTAACATTTACTAGCTTGCACTGACAACCAGTTGGTAGCTAATGTCGTTGGATAATGTAAGCTACTTGCCAGTAGCTAGCTAGCTAAGGTAGCTGACGTTTTCACATCAAAGAGTTCAAATTCCGAAATTAATGCATGGAATTTTCTAAAACGATGTCTTGATTTTCCCCCAAAAAAATAAACGTACCGTCCAAAATAAGAATGTACCGGGTGGATTTTTCGGGTAAAGAAAATAAACGTACCGGTACGTTTATTCGGAAGATGAGAGTATTACCCTACCCTGCAGTATCTGGTGTACTGGGAGGGTTATGACCCTACCCTGCAGTACCTGGTGGACTGGGAGGGCTATGACCCTACCCTGCAGTACCTGGTGGACTGGGAGGGCTATGACCCTACCCTGCAGTTTCGTTTCCCAGCGGCCGAGGTTCATTTTTGTCTGGCCCTTTGTCTAACATCTCAGTAACCCTAAAACACACACAAGCACACACAAGCACACCCACATGTGCAGGTACACGTTGAGACGAACACACACACTCTGTTTCTCACTCTCTCTAACACGCACAAACACGTCTCTATCACCCGCCTACCACTGACACACTCCCTCTTTCTTTCATCCAGACACACACATTTCCTCTCTCAATTACACATACACATTCACACTCTGTCACACGCACACACACCCTCCCTCCATCACACACACAAGTGCACTCCATATCACACACTCACCCTCCTATCACACACACACACTCTCTATATCACACACTCACACTCTATCACACACACTCACACTCTCTATCACACACTCACCCTCCTATCACACACACACCCTCTATCACACACACACACGCTATCTCACACACACCCATCCCCAGCCAACCATCCTGCTCTATGGAGCTTCACTGATCTGCAGCTGAAAGCAGTTCTGTTTCTCCGGGTCTCCAAGCCTCTCTGGGGATTTCTCTCCTCAAATAACACAACAACAGATTGAGCTCCTCTGTGCTCCACACACTACAGCGATGCCAGCTGCACCCAGCTCAGCTCCCCACCCAGACACACACTGATGCAGGCTAGTCTCACTGCCACTACAGTCTTTGAAGGAGGTGATATTTGATTACAGCTGTTTGATTGTCATGGCGTGTGTGAATGTATGACAGTGAAAGAAAAAAGAGAGAAAGGTTACACCATACTGTATACAGACAGTGTGTGTGAGAACACACTCAGAATTTTTCTTGATAAACAGCAGAAATATGATTATTACAGTAGTTATAATAAATTAGTATTTTTATTCTCAGAAGAGCTTCTGTGTCGCTGGAGTGAGTTGAGGAGGATGTTATACTATTACCATTGTGGAGAATGTATAATTGGCACATGTTAATCCAGTCAGGCAGTTTGTCCAGTGTCTGATAGCATTCAGCCCAGTCTGGCCACAGGACATGAACACAACCTGGAGAGACAGGGGACACAAGATTGCAACACAGGGCGCATTATTATCCAATAAAGTTATGTCATGGACAATTAACAAGTTAAAACCACCTCCAGCTGAACCTCACCAAAACTGAACTTCTCATCCGGGCCACACCCTCCATCTCCCACGACCTCTCAATCACCCTGGGATCTGCAACGGTGACTCCTCCATCTTCTGCAAGGAACCTCGGGGTTACCATTGACGATGAGCTCTCCCTTACCGCCCACATTGCTGCGGTCTCCCAGTCTTGTAGATTCACCCTCTACAACATCCGGAAGATCAGGAGATACCTGTCTGAGCACTCCACCCAGCTGCTAGTCCAAGCACTTGTCCTCTCCAAATTGGACTCGCTTCTCGCCAGT
Organism: Hypomesus transpacificus; assembly: GCF_021917145.1. Lineage (NCBI taxonomy): Eukaryota > Metazoa > Chordata > Actinopteri > Osmeriformes > Osmeridae > Hypomesus > Hypomesus transpacificus. The sequence goes on along the minus strand of NC_061070.1, from coordinate 2,133,354 downwards.
CTCCCCGCATGTGCAACCCACCCTCTCCGAAGGATTCAGAACACAGCGGCCCGCCTGATCTTCAACCTACCCAGACGCTCCCATGTTAACCCGCTCTTCATCTCTCTCCATTGGCTTCCCATCACGGCCTGTATCAGATTCAAAACCCTGGTACTGACCTTCCGAGCGGTGAACGGGACTGCACCTGACTATATGTAGTCTCTCGTCCAGCCTTACACCCCACCCGCCACCTATGGTCTTCTTCAGACAACCGCCTGGTGGCCCCACCTCTCAAGAGGCCCGGTCCCAACTCAAGCTCTTATCCTGTCTGGCCCCCCAATGGTGGAATCATCTCCACACCTCAATCAGAGATATTGACTCTACACCTTCAAGAAAAGGCTAAAGACTCACTTGTTCCAGGAGTACAACGGCATTTAAGAAAGATTTGTTGGATCAGATGTTAGCTTACTTCCTCCAGGAACACAATGACACTTATTGAAGGACTTTTTGCACTTGTTGGCTAGTTGTAACTGATTTAACTACTTGTACTCGCTCCAGATACACTCTAGCACGTTCATGTTGTTTAATTTTTGTTTAACTACATGCTGGTTCTACCCATTGGCACTTATTTGCTTTTCACAATGTATGCCTCAAGTTTATGACTACCCGCAATGTTTGGGGCTATCTCGTTGTTAATGATCACTGACATATACACTTTTGTAAAGCTCTGTCTTGGAAGTTGCTTTGGATAAAAGCATCTGCTACATGTAAATGTAAATATTATGTGAGACTGGATCTACAGATTGGATTACCATGTGCCAATAACAAATCCTTCAAATTCTCCCCCATCACACACCTCTGGTCTCTCTCTCCTCCCCCTCCTCTCCTCATCTCCTTTCACATCTATTGTGTTTCACAGACATTCTGTGTGGGACTGATTCTGTGTTAGACAAGGCTTGTCATGCTGCTGTGGTCATGACAGACAGGTACATGTATTAGGCCAATGTTTTCAGCTGAAGGTTAGATTTCTCTGCTCCTGTGTGTCTGAGTCTGGTTTGCATGTCAGTTTGTACCTGTTTACCACGGCTGTATGTGAGTGTCTGTTAGAGAGTGTGTGTTAGTATGGCTGTATGTGTGTATGTGAGTGTGCGTTAGAGCTCTCTATGGGCCGGCCCGACCCATTTTTTACCAATGGGCCACTGTCAGTGCTTTATGGGTTGAAGCATATTGTTTGGCAATATTGTTTAACCTTAACATGCATGCCAGTGAAGCATTCTGAACTGAACTGAGAGAGATGGAGAGAAAGAGAGAGATGGAGAGAGAGAGAGAAAGAGAGATGGAGAGTGTGCGATTCTTGTTGTTTAATTGTAACTTGCTTAACTACATGCTCTTATGGTTCTTCCCTTTGGCACTTATTTTTGGTTGTTCACAATATGCGCTTCATGTTTTGGCTACCCGCAATGTTTTGGAGGCTATCTTGTTGTTATCAGTGACCTATGCACTTTGCAAAGCTCTCTCTTGGAAGTAGCTTTGGATAAAAGCGTTTGCTAAATGAATAAATGTAATGTAAATGTACGTGAGTGTTGGTGGCTAGGCTAGGACAGAGAGTGTCAGTGTGTGTTGTGTGATGTGGAGCTAGGCTAGGCTAAGCTGGGGAGCGCATGAATGTGTGAGATGGAGCTAGGCTAGGCTAGGTCAGCGTGTGTGAGTGAATGTGTGAGATGGAGCTAGGCTAGGCTAGGTCAGCGTGTGTGAGTGAATGTGTGAGGTGGAGCTAGGCTAGGTCAGCGTGTGTGAGTGAATGTGTGAGGTGGAGCTAGGCTACGTTAGGTCAGCGTGTGTGAGTGAATGTGTGAGGTGGAGCTAGGCTAGGTCAGCGTGTGTGAGTGAATGTGTGAGATGGAGCTAGGCTAGGTCAGCGTGTGTGAGTGAATGTGTGAGGTGGAGCTAGGCTAGGTCAGCGTGTGTGAGTGAATGTGTGAGGTGGAGCTAGGCTAGGCTAGGTCAGCGTGTGTGTGTGAATGTGTGAGGTGGAGCTAGGCTAGGCTAGGTCAGCGTGTGTGAGTGAATGTGTGAGGTGGAGCTAGGCTAGGTCAGCGTGTGTGAGTGAATGTGTGAGATTGAGCTAGGCTAGGCTAGGTCAGCGTGTGTGAGTGAATGTGTGAGGTGGGTCTAAGGCTGCAATGTTGCTCATTAGGCTTCCTGTGAAGGAGATGCCAGTTGACAGCATAGCCTGTGGCAGCACTCTCTCTTCCTCTTTGTCTCTCTCCGTCTCCCTCTCTCATCATCTCTCTCTCTCATTCTCTCTCCCTCTCTCTTCGTCTCCCTCTATCTCTGTCTCTCTCCCTCTCTCTTCGTCTCCCTCTCTCTCTATCTCCATTTCTGTCTCTCTCCCTTTCTCTCCGTCTCCCTCTCTCTGTCACCCTCTCTCTACATCTCTTTCTCCCTCTCTCTCCATCTCTGTCTCTTTATCTCTCTCCCTCTCTCTCCATTTCTCTCTCTTTCCCTCTCTCTACATCTCTGTCTCTCTCTCTCTCCTTCTCTCTCCATCTTTGTCTCTCTCTCCCTCTCTCTCTTTCTATCTCTCTCCCAGCCCACTATCTCCCTCTCTCTTTCTGCCTGTGTAGGTATAGATACGGACAGGCATGGGGTGGAGGGAGGTGGAGGGGGGAGAGAAGGTAGAGGATTTCTCCAGGATTACAGTGTGATGTTTCTGTCTGAATGTAAGTCAGACCAACAGAAACATCTATCTTTGTGTTTCACCAGATAACAACAGAGAGCTTGCACACACAACACACACACCACACACATATACCACACACACATACATACCACACACACACATACCCACTCACACACATACACCCACACACATTGACACACACACACACTCACACCCACACTAACACAAACTCACACACACACACATGGACACACACTCACACCTACAGAAACACCCCCCCCCCCCCCCCCGTGGCTGACCTGCCTCAGGGGCCAGGAGACTAATAAACCTGATTAACTCCTGATTCTCATCAGAACTCCTTCTCCTCCCAGACCAATCACAGCTTCTCCTCCAAGACCAATCACAGCGTCTCCTCCAAGACCAATCACAGCGTCTCCTCCAAGACCAATCACAGCTTCTCCTCCCAGACCAATCACAGCTTCTCCTCCCAGACCAATCACAGCTTCTCCTCCCAGACCATTCACAGCTTCTCCTCCCAGAGCAATCACAGATTATCTTGCTCCTGGACCAATAACAGTTGCTTCTCCTTCACTGTCCTTTGACCAGGACCAATAAGGGCTCCGACCTGCTCCTTTTAGTGCCTATCTTGTGACATATACTGATAATATCTTACAGTTTTTTTCAATCGCTAAGAAGCGCTTACCCATACTTTGGATACTTTTTCTAAACTCTTAACACAGACTGACACCTACAAAACACAATTGGCCAAATGGATAATTTTCTTCTCAAAAACACATTTTGTTAAATATATACTAACTCTCCATTTCAAGACAGAACACATGTTTCTCTGCAAACACTGACTTTACCAAAACACTGGAAATCTGACTCAAAATGAAAATATTCTGTCAAAGAATAACACTTGTTTTCACTTCACAAGGTACATGCAGTCAATCAAAGTACACCAGGTTTCAAAATACTGGCTATTGTTGACATTATAAAAACTGCATAGACTTATGTTTCAGGTATTTGCATGGAAAACATGCAATCCACCTTTTACACTAAATTTATTGGTTGGGAACTGTATGTCCACATATACAATAGTGTTCACATTCAAACACATTTCAGTAAAAAGCAAATCAGTTCTTTTTTTTCTTACTGTTTACTACGTAAAGGAAGTACAGTAGAAACACAGTATACAGTAATAGAACAGAAAGTTTTACAGTAATGCTTACAGTGAACAAAATATTGGTTTGTTGAAAGATGCGTATAATGGAGGCAACCATTGACCGCCTCAACTTGGGTTGCACTCTTTCACCAGCCTCTCTTACAGTAATAAAAGACTGTGGTTGATTACAGTTATACATTATAGTGGTACGAAGTTCATCACTGACTACTGTTCTTGCAGCCCTTGGAATGCCACCACCATGCATTCTTACACCTTTACCTTGCCCTCTAATTGGGCCTGGTCTTATCCCCAGCCCTGCTCCTCTCACTGTACCTGCACCTCTCCCTCCATCTTTCACTGGGCCTGCTCGAATCTCCCTGGGCCCCTTGCTCTTCCTCGTCCAAACATTACAGTGTTTGTATTTGTCTGTTTCTGTTTCCTAAATCCAACAACATCTCTCCTCAAAGTCCTTCTTTTATAGTAATTGAAGGAAATAACCCCTGCCACTGAGTCTAAGCTACATTGGAATCAGCTGTGGTTGGCCCACTTTACCCAACATAAATCAGCTGTGTGTCCATTTTTCAATTGTCTTTTTTTTGTTTGTTGCTGAGATATGTTGTTTTTTAACTAATATCATTGCAGAAGCAGATGTTTTTATACTGTATCTAAGGTTTGGATAATTGTTTTTACTATTGTGGGATGTTGTGTGTTAACATTCATAAATACTACACAAACAATACATCATTTTGTTGGGAGGTATAGCTTGTCTGTTAAGAAAATGTAAGCGTTGTGGAAATGTCTTCACTGACAGCATATTATGTGAAAAAGACATGAAATATGTGATTGTATGGCCAAAAAAGACTGATGCTGTGCTAATTGTATTAAGAGTTTAGAAAAAGTATCCGAAGTATGGGTAAGCGCTTCTTAGCGATTGAAAAAAACTGTAATTATGGGTGACTTTAACATTCATGTAGATGACCCAAAAGATCCTTTAAGTAAGGCCTTTGCTGCTCTAATGGATTCCACAGGTCTCACTCAGGTGGTTTCCAAACCTACCCATCTTCACTCGCATTCATTGGATTCAGTTCTCACGCGGGGAATCCAGATTAGTGATGTCATTGTCCACCTCCACAATCCTATGTTATCAGACCATTTACTGGTTACCTTTAAAATGGACCTCTGCCAGAGCCTTGGAGGCACTGAGAATATTTCTACTAGCCGCTGCATAACCCCAAACACAGCTCTGGAACTGGCTAGTATTCTACCCGCTGCACTAAAAGTACTTGAAGTCCCAAATAAATCATTAAATGCTAAAACGAGGGATCTGAATTTGGTTCTTCAGCTATCCCTAGACTCTGTTGCCCCACTCAAACCAAGGAAAAGAAAAGAGAAGAAACGGGCTCCATGGTATTTAGAGGAAACCCGCACTCTCAAGAGGTCCACTAGAAAACTAGAACATAAGTGGCGTACCACAAACCTGGAGGTTTTCCGCCTGGCCTGGAATTACAGCCACATGGAGTACAAGCAAGTCCTCATCAGGTCCAGATCAGAATATTTCTCTAAATTGATTAGTAAGAACAAACACAATACTAAGTTCCTATTTGATACTGTTGCATACTCACTAAGAAAAGTACACTGTGTTTGTTCAGATCTCTCTCCCAATGATTTCTTAGATTTCCGTGACCAAAACATCTATGCAATAAGGGACAAACTACAGACTAGTCCTGGAAGAGTGGTTATCAATACAGATTTTCCCTCTATACCCAGCATGCTGCATGTTGAGGCTCTCACTCACTTTAACCCTATTTCTATGGAAGCGTTCACCAAGCTGATAGATTCCTTGAAACCCACTAGCTGGCTTCTCAATCCGGTCCCTGACAAACTTTTTAGGGAACTTCTCCATATTATTGGATCACCCATGCTTAGTATTATTAATGAATCTATTGTATCTGGCCAAGTCCCCGACGATTTCAAACAAGCTATAATTAAGCCCCTTCTTAAAAAAACAATTACAGCAATTACAGGCCAATTTCAAATTAGCTATTTTTCCCCAAAGTTTTAGAAAAAGCTATGGCACAACAGCTCACTGAGCACCTCTCCTCAAATCAGCTTTATGAACCTCTCCAGTCTGGATTTCGTCTTCACCACAGCACTGAAATTGCATTAGCCAAGGTAGTCAATGATCTATTATTAGCCCCTGACGCAGGCTCTATCTCTGTCCTGGTTCTTCTTGACCTAAGTGCAGCTTTTGACACTGTGGATCATGAGATTCTCCTGGAACGTATGGAGAACTATGTTGGGATTTCTGGTACCTCACTTCAGTGGTTTAGATCGTATCTATCTGATAGATCACAATATGTCCACTATGATGGTTGCTCATGCAGGAGCTCCACTGTAAAATACGGAGTACCACAGGGTTCAGTTCTAGACCCTCTGTTATTTTCACTCTATATGTTGCCTTTAGGAAACATAATTAGAAGCTCTGGGGTAAATGTTCACTGTTATGCAGATGATACTCAGCTGTATATGTCTATAAAGCCTGGAGATTTTCCACATGCTATGGAAAATGGGTTGAGAACTTGGATGACAGCAAATGACTTTCTTCTTAATTCAGATAAAACCGAGGTTCAACTTTTCAGTCCTAAAAAATACATAAATAATTTATCCAATCTGACCTTAGACTCAAATGGCGTCAAATTGTCACAAAGCCAGCTGGTTAAAAAGCTAGGAGTCACGATGGACCAAGACCTTTCGTTTGAGTACCATATTAAGCAAATTACTAGAACTGCATTTTTCCATGTATGTAATATTGCCAAAATACGAAAATTCCTCTCAAAGGATGATGTTGAAAAATTAATACATGCATTTGTTACGTCCCGATTGGACAATTGCAATGTGTTGTTCTCTGGCCTCCCAATTACCTAGCTAAAAAATGTACAGCGGGTGCAAAATGCTGCTGCTAGACTATTGACTAGAAAAGGAAAGTTTGATCATATAACATCTACTCTTATCTCTTTACACTGGCTCCCTATCCAAGCCAGAGCTGATTTCAAAGTTCTACTTCTAACTTACAAATCTCTGCATGGATTGGCACCACTGTACCTCTCCAGTCTCCTTGCACCCTATTGCCCCGCAAGGACACTTACTTTAGATCTCAAGATGCAGGCTATCTGGTGGCTCCCAAAATTAAGAAAAAAACAGCTGGAGGTAGGGCGTTCTCATATAGAGCACCTCTTCTCTGGAACAAATGACCTGTTTCGACATCTAAAATTAGGTTAAAAACTTTCTTGTTTAGTCAATTCTACGATTGTTAAAGGTAAGCATGTGTGCATGTACTTTATATGTAAACCTTGGGTGTGTGTTTGCCTATGTGTGTATAATGTAATTTTTTTATTGTAATTATAGCTTAAATGTTCACATTGCCCCACCTAGATGTTACATCCATAGCATGTGGATGTATTTGTAACATCTAGATGTTACATCTAGATGTTACAAATAAAGTAAACCTGTTACTGTATATTGTTACTGTTATGGTTTCTGTTACAAGTTGGAGACAACGGGGGACGGGTTGTTTTCATCCTTATTCGTATAAGTATAACTTATTTTTGAGTTCTTTCCCCTGGAACAGATTTAATGTTCCAACCGAGGGGCGCTGTCGCTGTCTTGGTGTGTGGGGCTGCATCAAATACCCCTTTTTGCTCTGTTAAATTTCTGCGCTAGTTCACACTTGACCGGTGGGTATCTCATTCTATTATGACTGTAACTGTTAGCTGCTCCTGGCATTCTCTAATCCCTGCTGTCCCCCCCCCCCCCCACACACACACACATTCCTTGTGGTGTGGGGGTTTTGAGCTTTCAGCACCTGCCTGGTTGTGGGTCGGACAATGCTGGACCCGGTCGTCAACCGGAAACCAGTCTCCCGGTCCTGTCCTACATCTATAAAGTTGAACAATGGATTTTGATGTTTCAAAACCCATTGACACTGTGTGACTATGTTTGGCTTGTGTTCTGCTCCTCTCTCCTACCACCGTCTCTGGAGGAGGGGATCCCTCTCCTCCCAAGATTTCTTAATTTTTTTCTCCTATTGGGAGTTTTTCTGGGAGTTTTTCCTTGTCTTCCTTGAGGGTTTAGGTTGGTTGAGAGGCAGTTCTATGGGCGTATGTGAAGCCCGCTGTGACATGCTTGCGTTTAAAAAGGGCTATACAAATACATTTGATTTGATCTGTCACCCTTAGCAACCACACCCTTTGCTCAGTTCTGGAGAGAGCTAGGAACTGGGCAAACATCGCCAGCTTTACCACTGCCTGTCCCTGTATCAGGGTATGGGTAATGGTTGTGTTATGGTTAAGGGTAAAGGTAAGGGTTAGTTTTTGCTGGAGTGAAGGCCATCTGTTTCATCAAGACACGTTTCTGGGACTCTATTAACAGTAGAAAAGGTTGTGTAATATTTTTCTGCTCTGATTACCAGTATGTTAAGGAGATAGAAAATAGAAAGGAGGGGAGAGGGAGAGAAAGAGGGAGGTGGTTAGTCAGAGAGAAAAAGAGAGAGGGAGGTGGTAAGAGAGAGAGAAAAAGAGAGAGGGAGGTGGTAAGAGAGAGAAAAAGAGAGAGAGAGAGAGAGAGATTGGGGGTTAATCTGTTCTCCTGATTGGCCTCAGGGCTCTGGGTGTGTACACTGTTACACTCTCCCTGGTCACTCCCAGTCATACACACACACTAAAACACACAAACACCCACGGTCATGCACAGACACACAGTCACACACACAGTCACACACACACAGTCTCTCACACACACACACAGTCATACACACATGTGTTTGCCTCCTGCCACTCCTTCTGATACTTGTCCTGATTCCTCAGCTTTACTGGCCCCTTCTCAGACCCCTTTCCCCCCTCTCCCCCCTCTCCCCCCCACCCCCCAGCACTGTGCAGCAGAACCAGCAGATGGAGTGTTGCCCTGGTTACCCACCCAACCACATCCAGTCCTGGCACACATCTCCTCATTACAGCCTTTTGCTGGTGTCTACAGCCTCTGACAGCCTCTGTCTGTGTGTCTGTCTGTTTGACTGTGTGTCTGACTGTCTCTCTGACTGTCTGTCTGTCTGTCTGTCTGACTGTGTGTCTGACTGTCTGTGTGACAGGATGTCTGTCTGATTGACTGTCGGTCTGTCTGTGTTAGAGGATGTCTGTCTGACTGTCTGTGTGTCTGTCTGACTGTTTGAGAGGAAGTCTGTCTGTGTGTCTGTCTGACTGTGTGTCTGTCTGACTGTGTGTCTGACTGTCTGTGTGTCTGTCTGACTGTGTGTCTGACTGTCTGTGTGTCTGTCTGTCTGTCTGTCTGTGTGTCTGTCTGACTGTGTGAGAGGATGTCTGTCTGTGTGTGTCTCTCCTCTGTCATCACGGCTCACACAGATTCTTAACGAATCTGGGAAACACGGCCAATGTAAGTGCATTTTGTCATTAAAAGGGTCATTGACTGATTTTACTGGATATTTCACATATTTCCTTAAGGTCTCCGAATAGGGTATGTAACTTTGGTTGGGCTGAAAATGGCCCAGGTGCTATTCTATGAGCCCTAATGCAACCCTGTGAAATAGCCCTGGAATAAAGCGAGACGTTTTCTCCCTTCATGAATATATAGATGAGCTGGGTGCTGATTGGTTGTTTTACAACAAGCGAAGCTGCGGAGCAAAGACGCAACATAGCCAAACATGCATTGTGAATTGTAGATTTACATGACAACACAGGTTATTTATTCAAATGAAACATTCAGGAAATGAAATAACGTTGGCCCCATTGCCAATAAACTAAATAATCACACATTCTACCTATGCTAGATACAGGATACGTTACAGTAACATTGCTAATAACTGTTAGCGACAAAATCATACTTAAAGCTTGCGGTTGTGATGAGCATAGCACCACACACAGCAATTCTTTTCAGCAACAGCGGCTTAGCAAATCCTGATTTATATTGTCCAAGGTTTTCAAAATTGTCTTTGGTGAAATGGTTCGAGCAAATGAATAATTGAGTGTCAAACTGCACAGGGATCTTCTCATAGACAAACATCACAGCCTGTCGAGTGTTTGGTTCCTTAGGAAGACTCTGTAAAGTGTCAGCATTCCCTGTCCAGCCTGAAACACTGCATTTATGATGGTCCATTTTCAATATCCTTTTTGGGCCGTGACAAAGGTACAGACCAGAGCCAAAAAAGGTGGAGCACCCGTTGTGACATTTACATGTATTCATTTAGTAGACGCTTTTATCCAAAGCGACATCCAAGAGAGCTTTACAAAGTGCATAGGTCACTGATAATAACAACAAGATGTTGTGAAAAACCCAAATATAGCAAGTGCCAAAGAGAAGAACCGTAAGAGCATGTAGCCAAACAAGTTACAACTAAACAACATGAACCTCAAAAGTGCAAGAGTGTACCTGTAGAAAAGCAAGCAACAATACTGTAATGTAAGCTTCATGTTTTGGCTAACCACAATGTTTTTTGGGCTATCTCATTGTTTAGGATCATTGACCTATGTACTTTTGTAAAGCTGTCTCTTGGAAGTCGCTTTGGATAAAAGTGTCTGCTAAATGAATACATGTAAAATGTAAATGTCTATCAAACAGAAAAAAGATTACAGTAATTCAAGAGTAGCCTACAAGGTTTCACATCACATATTACACTTACACTGCCATGGAAATTGTTACTGTAATTGCCATACATCATGGTTACTGTAACAGGAAATGTGTACAGCACAATATACTGTCATACAATAAGCACATCAAAACTAACATTATGTATAACCCACACTAGTAGTATGAGTAACCACAGTAAGTTTCAGGCAAGTGACTCTTTCCTAGTCAGAGTTAGCAGGGGGTGCATTACAGTAAGCCTGGCATGAAATGCACCTCCTCTATTGTCTGTTCTGTATATCCCAGCATCAAATGATTCCTATTGTACACTGAGGGGACTAGTATGAGTAACCACGGTACTTTTCAGGCATCTGACCCTCCCAGTCAGAGTTGCAGAGGGTGCATTTCATGGCAAGAAGGAAACATACAGTAAGAAAGTAAAGCAAAGCTGGAGTTTCACTAGTTGTCGTCCTCACTCTCCTGCTCATCCTCACGCTCCTGTCTGTCTGGCCACAGATTTCATTGACATCACATCTGATGTTCTCCCTTGCGATGCAACAGAGGAAAAAGCGTTGTGCATGCCTCAAACAGATAGATACATCATCACAAGCAGCATCCATTGTCTGGAGCAGGGAGCTCTGGTTTTGAGCCCGATGCATTAACCCTCCACCTCCATGCAGAAAAAACCTCCTGGATAGGACTAAGGAATGGGGAGTCAGGTGATATGAGCACCATCAGCATTCTTTGATGGGCAGTGAACCCTGATGAGTGGGCGACGGTGGAAGCTTTCATTGTCCCACACAATGACAAATGTAAGAAAGTGGTCTCATGTAGAGGGATAAGATCGGAGTGCAGGCAGTCCAAGGACACCAGGAGTGTCTGGGTATTGTATGGGCCAAGACTGGGAATGTGGGGGACTACACCATTCTCTGAAATGGCAGCACACACAGTGATGTTTCCCCCGAGCTGGCCTGGGACAAGCTCTATATATTTGATGGAAGCATTTATACTGCTGCATAGCTCCTGTCAGCTAACTAAACTTACTGTGTGATTGGTGATCGGATGCATCCCCTTGTTTAGTAAAGTTGTAGTTGCACCTGACAATGACTGTAAGCAGATGTTCCAAGAGATCCATATCACAGTATATACCATAATGTTTTTCATGGTATTATGTGCCTGAAAGATTTTGACAGTGGAGTGAACTATTGTGCAGGTGATGATGTACACAAGGAAATTATGCCAATATGTTTTGCAGAGAACAACCACTTGACTGAGAAACAACAGTCAGTTTAGACCAGCAGGATATTTCCAATTGATAGTTGGCCTAATTGAATCTAAGATAGTTGGCAATTATATCTAACCATTTCAAAGATGTGCTAAATCATTTGAAATGTGTGCAAACTGTAGGTAATGCACTTGTCATTTACAAGGATGCGCTAATACAATTGCAATTTGATTAAAGGAATGAAAAATTCTAATCTGTTGTGAACAAGTGCCCAGCGGTTTGGAGGTTTGCAAGTGTTGTTTTGAGAATGTCATTTCTGTTTCGTGAAATGAGCCAAAGCAATGGAGAACAACTGTAAAAGGTGTATACTTTACAGTTGAACATTAGCTGATATTTAACTACGTACATTTAACCGATACAAATGCTGATAATGCTTGCTAGGTATTACACAGTTGCCGACGCTAGTTAGCTAACGTCAAAACACAAAAAATATATATAAAATGATCTGTTACTAGCTAGTATGTAGCTAACTATCTGTGCTGTTCCCTAGTGACTGTTACCAAAAAAGCATCAGAGTGTCGCCTCTTGTGCTTCTATACTCTTTGGTATACTGGACTGTTTATGTGATAGTGTGTTACATTCTGTTACTGTATACTGGACTGTTTATGTGATAGTGTGTTACAGCCTGTTACTGTATACTGGACCGTTTATGTGATAGTCTGTTACAGCCTGTTACTGTATACTGGACCGTTTATGTGATAGTGTGATACAGCCTGTTACTCTTCTGTGGAATGAATGGATGAATGTCTTAATGTACAGCATCAGGAAACACACACATTCTCCTCAGAAGTTCACCGCTTTCATGTTGTATTAAAGAGGAAGTAATGTTGATTGCTTTGGACAGCTCAGTCTACAGCTCAGTCTCTCTCTCCCTCCTTCCCTCTGTCTCTCCCTCCTTTCCTCTGTCTCTCCCTTTCTCTCTCTCTTTTCGTCCCTCTCTCTCTACCTCGCTCTCTCTTTCCCTCTCTCCTTCTCTCTTTGTTCCTCCTTCTCTCTCCTCCCTCTCTCCCTCCTTCTCTCTCTTCCCCCCTCTCTTTCCCCTTCTCTCCCCACTCTCTCCCTCTTTTTTCTCTTCTCTCTCTCTCTCTCTCTCTCTCTCTCTCTCTCTCTCTCTCTCTCTCCCTCCCTCCCTCCCTCCTCCCTCCTCCCTCCCTCCCTCCCTCCCTCTCTCTCTCTCTCTCTCTCTCTCTCTCTCTCTCTCTCTCTCTCTCTCTCTCTCTCTCTCTCTCTCTCTCTCTCTCTCTCCGTCGCTCTGTCTGTCTCTCTCTTTTCCCCCCTCTCTCTCTATCCCTCTCTTCCGCCCTCTGTCTCTCTCTCTCTCCCTCCTTCTCTTTCTCTCTTTCCTCCCCTCTCTCTCTCCCCCTATTTTTCCCTCTCTCTCTCCCCCCTCTCTCTCCCTCCCCCCCTCTCTCTCTCTCCATCCCCCCCGCCTCTCTCTACCTCCCCCCTCTCTCTTTCCCTCTCTCTCCCTCCCCCTCTCTCTCCCACTCTCTCTCTCTCAGGGGTTATCTGAGCCCTGGCAGCAGTGCTGTTTTATTCAGCGAGCCCTGGTCTTGTCCCAGCACTCCACATTTTGTTCTCCCGTTCTCCTCCAGAGTGGATCTGTAATCCTGAACGTCCATACGTCATCAACGTTTCAGTACTCTGATATTACAGTACCATGTTCAGCCCCTGCTGGCTGGATACATAGATGGATAGATAGATTGATGGAGGCTGGATGGGTGGATGGAGGCTAGGTGGAGACTGGATGGAGGCTGGCTGGATAGGGGGTGAAAGGATACTGAGACACACACACAATAACAACATCCCACACACCTGGTGTGCTGAGCACAGCTAAAGAGCAGCCCCCTCAGCCTGTCACATCTCTGCTGCATCAAACACCAGCAGAACACCACTCCTGGAAACAAGGAGGTCAAGGAACCAGGCTCAGGGGGAGCTGGGTGGGGAGAAAAGAGGATCATTATTATTACTGTGAAGCCAAGATGGGTATGTTCAAGGCCAAGGGTGACTTTAATGACTTTAATGTCTTAAACACATTTTACACTGCATTGTATTTTTTGTATTTCTATATTGTAAATTATGGCAACTTAGGTATTTATTTGTATTTTTTATTCAATTGTATATTTTATTTTAATTCTAAAACCTCATTGACATTTTTAAGATTCCTATATGTTTAATGTATGCACCTTCCTGCCAAAGCAAATTCCGTGTCTGTGCAAACTCTCATGGTGATTAAAACTCATTCTGATTCTGATGTTTCAGGGAGTGTGGGGTGATGTGTTCCTGGGGTGGTACACAAAGGGTTGAAGTATGTGTTTTGGGATTGTTATGATGACTGAGCAATTCACCCCTTTATTACATATCTACAAGGGTGAATGATAATATCAACAATATTGATTACACTAAGAGAAAGGTAGGAGATTCTTGTAATTGTCACCGGCCTCTACCAATGTGTGTATTACAGCCACCGGCCTCTACCAATGTGTTTATTACAGCCACCGGCCTCTACCAATGTGTGTATTACAGCCACCGGCCTCTACCAATGCGTGTATTACAGCCACCGGCCTCTACCAATGTGTGTATTACAGCCACCGGCCTCTACCAATGTGTGTACTACAGCCACCGGCCTCTACCAATGTGTGTATTACAGCCACTGGCCTCTACCAATGTCTGTATTATAGCCACCAGCCCTGATAAATCGATGGTATTTGTGCAGCATCAAGGCTGTGAGGCCGACCCTGGAGGAACAGACAGCATGCCTGCTGGCCATGAAGTCAGGCAGGGGGAACGGAGGAGTGTGAATGTGCTATGGGCTGGTCGAGGCGGGGCCGGGAGCAGGGCCAGGGCGGGGCCGGGAGCAGGGCGGGGCTGGGAGCAGGGCCAGGGCGGGGCCGGGAGCAGGGCGGGGCTGGGAGCAGGGCGGGGCTGGGAGCAGGGCGGGGCCGGGAGCAGGGCCAGGGCGGGGCCGGGAGCAGGGCGGGGCTGGGAGCAGGGCGGGGCCGGGAGCAGGGCGGGGCTGGGAGCAGGGCCAGGGCGGGGCCGGGAGCAGGGCCAGGGCGGGGCCGGGAGCAGGGCGGGGCTGGGAGCAGGGCGGGGCCGGGAGCAGGGCGGGGCTGGGAGCAGGGCAGGGACCCAAGCTTAGGTGCAGATAATGACGGAAAGGTTAGCATGAGATCACATAACACAGCAAGTGTGTGTGTAAGTCCCTGCCTGCCTGCCTGCCTGCCTGCCTGCCTGCCTGCCTGCCTGCCTGCCTGCCTGCCTGCCTGCCTGCCTGCCTGCCTGTCTGTCTGTCTGTCTGTCTGTCTGTCTGCCTGCCTGTCTTACACACATCATACATCACACTATGAATCCTGAAGGTCACATGTCTGATCTGAGGATGTATGTATTCTCATACAAGAATATACATTACTGCACAAAGATAATTTATAATTTATAAATCTTTTAATGTCACGGCCCATATCAATATAAAAAGCAAGCATGCTAAGCCGTGTGACTTGCTGTAACTCTATCCCTTATTCATGAACACCCTCTGTTTGTTCTGCTGGATGAGGAGGAGAGGAGGGGAGGTGGAGGAGAGATGAATGGGAAAAGGTGGAGGAGGAGGACAGGGAAGGAGAGGGGGTGGAGGAGGAGAGGAGAAGGGGTGGAGGAGGAGAGGGGAAGGGGTGGAGGAGGAGAGGGGAAGGGGTGGAGGAGGAGAGGAGAAGGGGTGGAGGAGGAGAGGGGAAGGGGTGGAGGAGGAGAGGGGAAGGGGTGGAGGTGGAGAGGGGAAGGGGTGGAGGTGGAGAGGGGAAGGGGTGGAGGAGGAGAGGGGAAGGGGTGGAGGTGGAGAGGGGAAGGGGTGGAGGAGGAGAGGGGAAGGGGTGGAGGTGGAGAGGGGAAGGGGTGGAGGAGGAGAGGGGAAGGGGTGGAGGTGGAGAGGGGAAGGGGTGGAGGAGGAGAGGGGAAGGGGTGGAGGAGGAGAGGGGAAGGGGTGGAGGTGGAGAGGGGAAGGGGTGGAGGAGGAGAGGAGAAGGGGTGGAGGTGGAGAGTAGAGGATGAGGGGAACAAGAGGTAAGGGATGATAAGAAGAGTGGGTCAAGAACATTCAGAGGACATTGACCAGAGAAGCCTTTACTCTCATGTCTCAGAAGTGAGAAGTGTTGCGGCAGCTCCCAGCAACACATTCGTAAAATAAGCTGAACTTTATCACAGCTCTCAGAATGGCCTACGAAAAAACATTCCCAGCTCGATATGCAGAGACTCATATCTGACAGCGTGCATCCATCAAAAGGTCACCTCCGCCCGGCTCCAATAAATTGCCTTGTCCTCGCCTTCCTGTTGAGGCACTTCTTGGCCGGCTTTCTCTTCTTGGTCACCTCCAAGGAAAATTAGGTTTGGGGAGCAGATGAAGTCTGAAGTGTTCCTCAGAACAGTGTAAGAACTTCTCTGTCTGTCCGTCTGTCTGCCTGTCTGTCTGTCTCGGTGTGTGTGTGTAAGTTTTATAGTGGGATTTTAGTGTAATGATTAGCTCATGAACCAGGCACAGTGCAAAGTTGTAATTTTGCAGGTGTCAATCTCAGGATTCAGGACGTGCGGTGCCGTGGTGGACGTTGTTTGGACGAGCGCTTTGAGATCACACAAAATAGAGGGCGAGACGAGTCATCCCTTACTTCTCAGCATGAGAAATACAAGGTGTTAAGTGAGTCTCACAGCGAATGCGTGGGACTCGAGAGCCCTGGATTTATTTTGTGCGCTAGTTATCTCCCTGTCACATGAGAGGAGGGAGGAGAGGAGAGGAAGAGACAGATAAAGGGAGAAGAGGAGGGAGGAGGAGAGAAGAGGGATAGAACGAGTAGAGTAAAGAAGAAGCAGAAGGAGGAATGGAGGAGAAGTGAAACAGCAGTAAGACATGAAGGAGGACCAGGCTGTTACTGGGAGGACCACTCATGTACATCTCCTCAACACACTCACACTAAACACGCTCACTCTAAACACACTCACACTAAACACACTTACTCTAAACACACTCACACTAAACACACTCACACTAAACACACTCACACTAAACACACACACACTCACACTAAACACACTCACACTAAACACACACACACTCACACTAAACACACTCACTTTAAACACACTCACACTAAACACACTCACACTAAACACACTCACACTAAACACACTCACACTAAACACACACACACTCACACTAAACACACACACACTCACACTAAACACACTCATACTAAACACACTCACTCTAAACACACTCACACTAAACACACACACACTCACACTAAACACACACACACTCACACTAAACACACTCATACTAAACACACTCACACTAAACACACTCACTCTAAACACACTCACACTAAACACTCACACATGGACAGACGCACGCACACACAACATTGAAACATTCTAGTGGTGTTGTCAGGGTGTTCAGTTTGAAGGTAATGATTGACCTGAAGCAGCATCTCATGCAGTAATGGATTCTAGAAATTAACCTTTGCCAGCCAATTTGGTGCTGGCCATGTTCAATTGACATAAAACATAAAAAATATCAATAAATCAAAGATGTGTTGACAAGGTGGATGAAATGGACCTTTTCTGATCATTCCATAGGTATTGGAATCAGCGTACATGATCCTCGCTGTGGTTCCTGTCTGACAGCCCAGCTACAGGGCTGTGGTTCCTGTCTGACAGCCCAGCTACAGGGCTGTGGTTCCTGTCACACAGCCCAGCTACAGGGTTGTGGTTCCTGTCTGACAGCCCAGCTACAGGGCTGTGGTTCCTGTCACACAGCCCAGCTACAGGGCTGTGGTTCCTGTCACACAGCCCAGCTACAGGGCTGTGGTTCCTGTCTGACAGCCCAGCTACAGGGCTGTGGTTCCTGTCTGACAGCCCAGCTACAGGGCTGTGGTTCCTGTCAGACAGCCCAGCTACAGGTCTGTGGTTCCTGTCTGACAGCCCAGCTACAGGGCTGTGGTTCCTGTCACACAGCCCAGCTACAGGGCTGTGGTTCCTGTCTGACAGCCCAGCTACAGGGCTGTGGTTCCTGTCAGACAGCCCAGCTATAGGACTGTGGTTCCTGTCTGACAGCCCAGCTACAGGGCTGTGGTTCCTGTCTGACAGCCCAGCTACAGGGCTGTGGTTCCTGTCTGACAGCCCAGCTACAGGGCTGTGGTACCTGTCTGACAGCCCAGCTACAGGGCTGTGGTTCCTGTCAGACAGCCTGTGTCTGTTACCATGTATGAATCTTTATCATGCATCTTTCTTAAACATGAGGCCTGATTCGGTCATCTGTAACCCGCTGATCTCTAACCAGCTGATCTCTAACCAGGTGATCTCTAACCAGGTGATCTCTAACCAGCTGATCTTTAACCTGCTGATCTCTAACCAGGTGATCTCTAACCAGCTGATCTCTAACCAGCTGATCTCTAACCAGGTGAAATGCAGAGAAAGACTCGAATCGGGCTTCTGGAATAAATATTTTCCTCTCCACTTTACTGCCTCCATACCTTCCTCTCTCCTCCTGCTCCTCCCCCTCTGTGTTTGCCTCCATACCTTCCTCTCTCCTCCTGCTCCTCCCCCTCTGTGTTTGCCTCCATACCTTCCTCTCTCCTCCTGCTCCTCCCCCTCTGTGTTTGCCTCCCACGCCCAGCAGGCTCAGGATTCTGTGATGAGCAGTTTGAGAAGTTCAGCGAGGTGTGTGAGTGCTTCCTGAAGGTCAGCTGCTGACACCAGTGCAGCCATTAAAAGGTCAGTTTCTCTGTATCTCTAGGTGAAGAGGCAGCTTCTACATGCTGTCGATACCAAATTAGTGGAGCTCTCTTCAAAGGAGACTGTAAACTTCAGGAAGATTCATTTTGTTCGATGTTGCTCATTCCTTTAGACTGCTGGTGTTGCACTGAGCACGTTGCTCTAACACACACACAAGCACATTGTTCACACAGTGTCATAACTACTGCAACAATGAACACACAAGCACGTTGTTCACACAGTGTCATAACTACTGCAACAATGAGGTGGGAGATGTCAGCCTGTAGAGGGTACACTCTTAGACGGACTTCTCACCTCCAACGCCCTTCCTCCTCTCCTCCCCTCCTCCATCCTCCTCTCCTCCATCCTCCATCCTCCTCTCCTTCCATCCTCCTCTCCTCCCATCATCCATCCTCCCATCCTCCATCCTCCTCTCCTCCTCACCTCCATCCTCCTCTCCTCCCATCATCCATCCTCCCATCCTCCATCCTCCTCTCCTCCTCTCCTCCCCTCCTCCATCCTCCTCTCCTCCCATCCTCCATCCTCCCCTCCTCTCCTCCCCTCCTCCTCTCCTCCCATCATCCATCCTCCTCTCCTCCCCTCCTCCATCCTCCTCTCTTCCCATCATCCATCCTCCTCTCTTCCTCCCATCCTCCATCCTCCTCTCCTCCTCTCCTCCCATCCTCCATCCTCCTCTCCTATATGTATGTGTGTGCACGTGTGGAAGTGTGTGCGTGTGTCTAAGTGTCTGTTTGTGCATGTGTGTGTGTGTGTGTGCTGATCCAGTATTCCAGGTGGATAATTGGCTGCCAGGCCACTCACACATGAAGCAGCTTGGCTTCCACACGCCCGTCAGCCAATTAAACTGCGGCTCCACTAGATCAAGTCACACTCTGCCTTCTCTGAGACATACACACACACATACACTTGTACACAGACACATTTGCACACACAAATATACACCTTCACACACTACCACACATACACACACACATGCATACACACACACATGAGCGCTGCTGTAAAGCTGGGTCGGGTCGTACGGGATTCAGGAAGACGTGGAGCAGCTTAAGATGATGGGACGGGAGCCAGGATTATTCGAGCAGGATCTCCAGTCTAATATCTATTCACCATGTGTCAATGTAATGTTTTATATTTCATATTTATTTAATCTCACTTCAATCTCAATTCCTTTGCACAATGCAGCAGCCTGCCTGGATAAACCACAGAGCTCATGTTGTCCTACAGCAGCGCATGTGTCCTCCCAGCCCTGCTGGACCACCTGTCTGTCTGCTACAGCAGTGCATGTGTCCTCCCAGCCCTGCTGGACCACCTGTCTGTCTGCTACAGCAGTGCATGTGTCCTCCCAGCCCTGCTGGACCACCTGTCTGTCTGCTACAGCAGTGCATGTGTCCTCCCAGCCCTGCCGGACCACCTGTCTGTCTGCTACTGAATAACTCTGGCTCAGTTCTACAGCTGCACGACCCCAGGTCAGACCTAGAACCCTGGGTCAGGTCTGGTACAGTTCAACCCTGGGTCAGGTCTGGTACAGTTCAACCCTGGGTCAGGTCTAGTACAGTTCAACCCTGGGTCAGGTCTAGTACAGAACAACCCTGGGTCAGGTCTAGTGCAGAACAACCCTGGGTCAGGTCTGGTACAGTTCAACCCTGGGTCAGGTCTGGTACAGTTCAAACCTGGGTCAGGTCTAGTACAGTTCAAGCCTGGGTCAGGTCTGGTACAGTTCAACCCTGGGTCAGGTCTAGTACAGTTCAACCCTGGGTCAGGTCTGGTACAGTTCAACCCTGGGTCAGGTCTAGTACAGTTCAACCCTGGGTCAGGTCTAGTACAGAACAACCCTGGGTCAGGTCTAGTACAGAACAACCCTGGGTCAGGTCTGGTACAGTTCAACCCTGGGTCAGGTCTGGTACAGTTCAACCCTGGGTCAGGTCTAGTACAGTTCAACCCTGGGTCATCACACTGCTTCACAACTGTGAGGCACTAATCAAGATGAGGCACCACAGTTACTATGGAAACACATCTTAAAAGTTGGATCTGATTGCTGCATTGTTTGATAATTGAGATGAGTTGATCAATAACAGAAAAGGTAGGCCTTCAGGCATGTTAGTGTGTTTCGGTAAGAGAGCATGTGTGTATGTTTTGGTGAGAGAGCGTATGTGTGTGGGTGTGTGTATATGTGAGAGTGTGTGTGTGTTTTTTTTGTATTTGTCGTTTTTCTCCATGTTCCATCCTGTTTCCCTACATCCCTCTCTCCTAATCCTCTCTCTTTCTGTCTCAAACTCTCTCTGTAATCTCTCCATTCTCTTTTTCTCCTCTGTTTTTCACTACTTAATTCTCCTCTCCCCTGCACTGCATTCCCCTTCTTCCATCTTTCCTCTCCTCTCTCCTCCACTCCACTCCTCTCTCTCCTCCTCTCTCCTCTCCTCTCTCCTCTCTCTCCTCCTCTCCTCTATCCTCCTCTCCAATCCTCTCTCTCCTCCTCTCCTCTCTCTACTCCTGTCCTCTCCTCTCTCCTCCTATCTCTCCTCCTCTCCTCTCCTCTCTCTCCTTTTCTCCTCTCTCTCCTCGTCTCCTCTCTCTCCTCCTCTTCTCCTCCTTCCCTCTCCTCTCCTCCTCTCCTCTTCTCATCCTTTCTTCTCTCTCCTTTGTCCTCATCTGCTCTCTCTCCTCACCTCTCCTCTCGCTCCTCCTCGCCTCCTCTCCTCCTTTCCTCTCCCTCCTGTCCTCCCCCCTCTCTCTTCCTCCTCTCCCTTCTCCTCTCCTCCTCTCCTCTCTCTCCTTCTCTCCTCCTCCTCCCCTCTTCTCCTCCTCTCCTCCCCTGTCTTCCTCTCCTCCCCTCTTCCCCTGTCTCCTCTCCTCCTCCTCTCTTCCTCTCCTCCTCTCTTCTTCTCTTCCCCTCTCCTTTCCTCCTCTCTTCCCCTCTCTTCCTCTCCTCTCCTCCTTTCCTCTCCTCCTCATTCCTCTCCTCCTCTCCTCCTGTTCTCCTCTCTCTCCTCCTCTCCTCCTCCTCTCCTCCCCTCTCCTCCTCTCCTCCCCTCTCTTCCTCTCATCTCCTGTCCTTCTCTCTCCTCTCTCGTCCTCCTCTCTCCTCTCCTCCTCCTGCTCTCCTCCCCTCCCCCCCTCTCTCTTCCTCTCCTCTTCTCCTCTCCTCCTCTCCTCTCTCTCCTCCTTTCCTCCCCTCTTAATCTCTCCTATCCTCTCCTCCCCATCTCTCCTCTCTCCTCTCCTCTCTCCTCCTCTCCTCTCTCCTCCCCTCCTCCTCTCCTCTCCTCCCCTCCTCCTCTCTCCACTCCTCCCCTCCTCTCTCCTCTCTTCCTCTCCTCTCTCTTCCTCTCCTCCCCTCCTCCCTCCTCTCCTCTCTCCTCTCCTCCTCTCTCTCCTCCTCTCCTCTCCTCCCCTCCTCCCCTCCTCCCTCCTCTCTCCTCTCTCCTCTCTCCTCTCACCTCTCTCCTCTCTCCTCTCTCCTCTCTCCTCTCTCCTCTCCTCTCCTCCTATCTGCTCTCCTCCCCTCCTCTCTCCTCTCTTTCTCTCCTCTCCTCCTCTCTCCTCTCTTCCTCTCCTCCCCTCCTCTCTCCTCTCCTCTCTCTCCTCCTCTCCTCTCCTCCTCCCCTCCTCCCTCCTCCTCTCTCTCCTCCTCTCATCTCCTCTCCTCCTCCCCTCCTCCCCTCCTCTTTCCTCTCCTCCTCTCTTCTCTCTCCACTCCTCCTCTCTCCTGTCCTCTTCGCTCTCTCCTCCTCTCCTCTCCTCCCCTCCTGTCTCCTCTCCTCTCCTCCTCTCTTCCTATCCTCTCTTCCTCAGACATATCAACAGCTCCACCTGGAGGAAGAATCTCCTCCCTGGCTTCTCTGAGTCTCTCACACAGTTACTGATGGTTACATGAGATTTCACATATATTGTTGATCAGAACAGATTAGGTTTAAAATAATAATTGTTATTCTGTTAATATCAGAATAACAACATGTAAGAAACTAAAGGTCCTCACCAGAAAGCAGCTGGATGTGGCAGTGTGAGGACATGGGTCTGCAGAGTGTTGTATTACAGGAAGGTCAAGGGTCATCACTAAACAACAATCAGCATGTGCTGGCAGCTCCTGGGCTCAGGTCAAAGGTCACAGGTCACAGGTCATGTTGAGACATGAAACAGACTGAAAGTGAAACGCATGATGGGTGTGTTTACCTCATTATCACGTTGACCAGAGATGTGTTTAGCTAGCTCAAGAACGGTGTGTTGGACCTGAATCATCAGCATATCTTTAGTTCTACATGTATGCAGAGCTGACAAATACACTTTCAGGGTTTAGGTTGGTCATGGCTGCTGATCTATGACATTGCTTGTAAAAAGGGCTTTAAAAAATGGTGCTTGGTTGGACGGCATTCAGAACATAAAAGCCTTTTGTGTGTCTCGACTCCCGTGTGTTACTCAGAGGGCCATAGTGTTGGTTTGGTGGGGCCAGTTGTTATCCTCCTGGGTCCTAACACCAGCCCTGTTCTGCTGCTAATTACTGGCTGGGTCTTCCGCTGGTCTCTGGACCTTGATCAGGACCTCTGCCCACTGACCACACTGTTTAACATCAGAGTATGTTTATGTAGGGATGTTCAGCAATCTTAATGTTGGCATTTCTAAAAGTTTATCTTTGTATGGATCAGGGGCGTAGCCACGGGTAGGCCTGGATAGGCACAGGCCTACCCAATTTGTTCTAAGGCCTACCCAAAACCAAAAATATATCCGAAAAATTATTCACTGGGTGCACATCGCAAAGTAAATAATAAAAAAAACAGAAACGATGCCTATCCATATTTTTCTAACCCTACCCCAAAATATTATTCTGGCTACGCCCCTGCTATGGATAGAATGTGGATCATTATTACATGAAGAGTTCCTGAGGTGTATGTAGTTCCATTTGTTTCCACTTGGTGTCGCTATGGTACTTTCTGTCTCTACAACTGGAATTTTCCACAACCGGAAAAAGACGTGGCAAGTGACTGAAACAGTTCCGCTTCCTTGTTTACAGCGAAACTGTATCGGTGGCTGTAAGGAATATGCATCGTTGACTTATTTAAATAGGCTGAACAGACATTAACTCTAACCTAGCTAGGCAGCCTGACGGGCGATGGACCGGCTGGTGTTTGTAGTTCTCGGGGGTCTGATAGACGTTTGCAGCGGTGTGTCTGCAAACAGAGGAGGGTATCAAACGTTCACAGATGAAATCCCATTTAAAATCAACTGGCCGGGATCAGAATTCACCCTGGTAAGTGTTGGTGTGTGCATTGATTCCCGATTGCAGATATCTTAACAAGCTAGCTGTCTAGCTACTGGTGTAGGATAAAGCTGCTGTCATGTTATTAAATAATGAAAATGATAACCTATATTTCTTGTTAGCCATCATCGGGTGCACTCTACAAAGATGAGGACTTTGTCATCATGACAACAGCGGAGAAAGAGAGATATAAATGTCTCCTTCCCTCTCTGTCCAATGGCGATGAGGTAAAACTCTGTTTAACGTTAACGGCTGTGTACTGTAATGATGACAAACGTGCAAATAGGAGTCATCCTCCCTCTCAACAAGTTTCTGTCTGTCTGTGTGTGTCCTGTCCCAGAATGAAGAGAGGGATTACGCTGGTCCTAGTCCCAGTGTTCTCCTGGAACCTCTCTTCAAGCAGAGCAGCTGTTCATACAGGGTGAGGAACAACACCTGTCTCACTCCACACATGTCTAACCTGCTTCTCTCTACATCTGTCTAACCTGCTTTATCTCTACACCTGTCTCACTGTCTACACCTGTCTAACTTGTCACACTCTCTACACCTGTCTAACCTGTCTCACTGTCTATACCTGTCTAACTTGTCTCACTGTCTACACCTGTCTAACCGTCGCACTCTCTACACCTGTCTCACTGTCTAAACCTGTCTAACCTGTCTCACTGTCTACACCTGTCTGACTTGTCTCACTCTCTACACCTGTCTAAGATGTCTCACTGTCTACACCTGTCTAACCCGTCTCACTCTCTACACCTGTCTAACCCGTCTCACTCTCTACACCTGTCTAACCCGTCTCACTCTACACCTGTCTAACCCGTCTCACTCTCTACACCTGTCTAACCCGTCTCACTGTCTACACCTGTCTAACCTGTCTCACTGTCTACACCTGTCTAACTTGTCTCACTCTCTACACCTGTCTCACTGTCTACACCTGTCTAACCGTCTCACTCTCTACACCTGTCTCACTGTCTACACCTGTCTAACCTGTCTCACTGTCTACACCTGTCTAACTTGTCTCACTCTCTACACCTGTCTAAAATGTCTCACTGTCTACACCTGTCTAAAATGTCTCACTGTCTACACCTGTCTAACCCGTCTCACTCTCTACACCTGTCTAACCCGTCTCACTGTCTACACCTGTCTAACCTGTCTCACTGTCTACACCTGTCTAACCTGTCTCACTCTCTACACCTGTCTAACCCGTCTCACTCTCTACACCTGTCTAACCCGTCTCACTGTCTACACCTGTCTAACCCGTCTCACTGTCTAACCTGTCTCACTGTCTACACCTGTCTAACCCGTCTCACTCTCTACACCTGTCTAACCCGTCTCACTGTCTACACCTGTCTAACCCGTCTCACTCTCTACACCTGTCTAACCCGTCTCACTCTCTACACCTGTCTAACCCGTCTCACTGTCTACACCTGTCTAACCCGTCTCACTGTCTAACCTGTCTCACTGTCTACACCTGTCTAACCCGTCTCACTCTCTACACCTGTCTAACCCGTCTCACTGTCTACACCTGTCTAACCCGTCTCACTCTCTACACCTGTCTAACCCGTCTCACTCTCTACACCTGTCTAACTTGTCTCACTCCAAATGTCTAACCTGCTTCAGTCTCACACACTTCCTCCTAACACACATTTGATCCTAACACACGCTAACACACACACACACCAACACACACTTCCCCCTAACATACGCTAACACATGTCCTGGTGGTGCAGATCGAGTCCTACTGGACGTACGAGGTGTGCCATGGGAAGCATGTGAGACAATACCATGAGGAGAAGGAGACAGGGCAGGTCAGTACAGACAGAACCACAACTACTGCATTAGCTGGTCATTGTAGTATGCTAAAGATAGATGATCTTTTTAAAGTATTGTGTGTTGTTTGAGGAGGTCAGTGTGAGTGTGTGTTCCTCCTAGAAGATCAACATCCAGGAATACTTCCTGGGGAACATGGCCGGGACAGACGACGCCACAGGTACAAACGACTTCCTGTTGGAGAGTCAGTTCCTCTACTTCCTGTCTGAGAAGACAGTTTCTGATTTTCATGTGTTTGTCTTCCTTCCAGAAGCAGAGAAGATGTCTGAGCTGAAGTCAGAATCAGGGAAGGTTAGTGGCGCGCTAGCCTTTCCTTTCCCAGGCCTGTTCCTCTCCTCCCTCCCTCCTTTCTCTCTAATCCCTCCCTCCCTTTGCTCTCTCTCCTCCCTCCAGGTGCCTACTAAGAACGTGGAGGGTCAGCTGATGGCGTTCCACCGCGTGTGGATGGGTGCGGGGACCCCGTGCCTGCTGAGGCAGGGCGGCCCGCGCTCCACCTCTGTGCTGTACGTGTGTCACCCCGAGGCCAAGCACGAGATCCTCTCCATCGCTGAGGTCACCACCTGCGAGTACGAGGTGGTGGTGCTCACGCCCCTGCTCTGCTCCCACCCCAGATACAGGTACACACACACACACCTGGTACACACACACACACCTGGTACACACACACACACCTGGTACACACACACACACCTTGTAAAACAACAGTGCCATCTGGGACAAGTTAAAACAGTGTTTCTAAGCCCCCCCCCCCCCCCCCCCCCCCCCCCCCCGCCGTGTGTTCAGGTTCAAGTCGTCTCCGGTGAACGCCATCTTCTGCCAGGCGCTGCCAGGTTCTCCTCTCAGACCTTTCAGACTCACCAAGCTGGACCAGGAGCAGAGAGACCTGCTGCGAGCGCCCTCCTCCTTCTCCTCCTCCTCCTCCCCATCCTCCCCATCCTCCTCCTCTTCCGCTGCCCCAGACAAGGAGGTGAGACGGGGGACAGAGGGTGTGGGAGGAGACTGGGACAGTTGAAGGTGGAAACGAGTTAAAGATTGAGGATGAGTGAGGGAGGAGAGACTGTAGGAGGGGAGGAGGGAGGGAGGGAAGGGGGAGAGGAAAGAAGGAGAAGGGATGGGGGGGACAGTAGGACAGTGAACTAGGTATGAACCTCTGTCAACTCTAACTTGTCCCCGTCTTCTCCAGGAGGAGGCAGAGTCTCCAGTCAGAGAAGAGGCATTTAGCTCCACCCACAAGCCCTTGGTGGTGGGCGGGCAGACTCAGGTGACGGTAGGCTCCACCCACATCTCCCACCTGACAGATGAGCAGCTGATCAGGGAGTTTCTGAGTGGCTCCTACTGCCTGCATGGGGTGAGATCTGTTCTCCTACAGGTTGTTGCTCGCTGGGATGTGGTATGACGTTAAATCCTGTGTGTGATGTCGTTCCTTCCTGTGTGTGATGTCATTCCTTCCTGTGTGTGATGTCATTCCTTCCTGTGTGTGATGTCGTTCCTTCCTGTGTGTGATGTCGTTCCTTCCTGTGTGTGATGTCATTCCTTCCTGTGTGTGATGTCGTTCCTTCCTTTGTGTGATATCGTTCCTTCCTGTGTGTGATGTCATTCCTTCCTGTGTGTGATGTAATTCCTTCCTGTGTGTGATGTCGTTCCTTCCTGTGTGTGATGTCGTTCCTTCCTGTGTGTGATGTCGTTCCTTCCTGTGTGTGCTCCAGGGGGTGGGCTGGTGGAAGTATGAGTTCTGCTACGGTAGACATGTACATCAGTACCACGAGGTGAGTCTGTCTGCTCGCAGCGTCTGGACATTCTGGACAATGCATCGCGTGTATGTGCACACATGCGTGTGTGTGTATATATACAGGTGTGTGTTTGTGTGTGTGCGTTCAGGATAAGGAGCAGGGGAAGAGCATCGTGGTGGTGGGCAGCTGGAGTCTAGAGGAACATCTGGACTGGGCTCAGAGGAACGTAGCTCGGTCCTACCAGCTGAAGGACAACGGCCAGCAGAAAGTCAAGTACGACACTCCTCCATTTCCTCTCCTCTATTTCCTCCATCTCATCTCCTCCCCTCCCTCTCTTCTCTCTCTCTTCCTGTCTTCCCCTACATTGAGTTTTTCCAGTATCTAGAAAAGGTGTTGCCATGCTTCTCTGAGACCCACAGTGGGTCTGCAGAAGGCTCCTATAAATCCTCTTATTATATACTGAAAGTCTCTTATATTGTCTTATTACATCCTGAAGATCTTGAGTTAGAGATGCTGAAGGTCTCTCTTTTCTTGTCTCTTTAGGTTGGTGTCTCACTTCTACGGCCACGGGGACTTGTGTGACATGACGGGGAAACCCAGACAGGTCATCGTCAAGCTGAAGTAAGGAAAGGGTTTACTGACTCCTCAGGAAGCTTGGCCCTGGACACTGATCTGACTCTGTGTGTGACTCTGTGTGTGACTCTGTGTGTGACTCTGTGTGTGACTCTGTGTGTGACTCTGTGTGTGACTCTGTGTGTGTTCCAGGTGTAAGGAATCAGAGTCCCCTCATGCTGTAACCGTCTACATGCTGGAGCCTCAAACCTGCCAGTACATCCTCGGGGTAGAAGATACACACTCACACACACGTATCTACACACCTATACACACACACGCACACTCTCAGGACTCATGGTTGTGTGTGTTGGTTTGAAGGTGGAGTCTCCGGTCATCTGCAAGATCTTGGACACAGCTGATGAACAGGGCCTGCTGTCCATATCCAGCTAGAGGAGGAGGAGGTGAGGAGGAGAGGAACAGGGCCTGCTGTCCATATCCAGCTAGAGGAGGAGGAGGAGGAAGAGGAGGAGGGGAGAGGAGGAGAGGAACAGGGCCTGCAGTCCATATCCAGCTAGAGGAGGAGGAGGACGAGGAGAGGAGGAGAGGAACAGGGCCTGCTGTCCATATCCAGCTAAAGGAGGAGGAGGACGAGGAGAGAGGAGGAGAGGAACAGGGCCTGCTGTCCATATCCAGCTAAAGGAGGAGGAGGAGAGGAGGAGGAGGAGAGGAACAGGGCCTGCTGTCCATATCCAGCTAAAGGAGGGGAGAGGAGGAAGGAAAGACAAGAGGATGGAGGATAAAGGGGTTCTTGAGAGAGAGAACCTTGACAGGCCCAGAGAAGGCCCACCTTGCCCCCACCTCACCTTGACCCCCGTCCCGCCCCGACCCCCACCTTGACTCTTACCCTGCCCCAACCCCCACCTCACCACCCACCCCCTGCCCCTCTCTTCACCACCCACCCTGCCCCCACCCTGCCCCTCTCTTCCCCACCCAACCTGCCCCCACCCTGCCCCTCTCTTCACCACCCACCCCGCCCCGACTCGCCCCCCACCTACCCCCACCCCGCATCTCAGCTGAAATAACAACTAAACCCTGTCACACTGACACATGCAGACTGTAAAGTTGTTTATCCTGAGATGTTAGTTGGACGGTGCTTCCATTTAGATTTAAAAACTACAACTGCTGTTGTGTCTCCTGTCATTTTACATTGACTTTGGCACATCTTCTGTTATGGGAAATAAGCTACAACCAGTAGCTGTAACTGAACCAAATCAGTTGTTGTGGTCTACCTGTTCTCCACCTGGAAGGAAAGAGTTTGGATTTTGAAATAATAAAAATGTAGTTTAAATATAAAAAGGCTGCTAATGATACAAAACACCTGAAAATATCACGTGAATATTTGATGTATACCCCCCAATGAGCCTTAACCAAGGGCCCTGGGTTCGATCACACCCTGGGTCATTTTCTGCATCTTTCTCTCCCTGATTTCTTGTTTATCTCTGTTTATCTCCTGACTGAGTACATGAAGCTGAAAGGGCCCAAAACATCTTTAATATAAATAAGATGGTGTGAAGAGGGTTGGGTACATGTGCTTCGGCTCCGTCAGAGTCAAACTTTTATTTTTTTAAGTTACCAAACTTCCCATGGTTTGCTTTTATTTTGAAATGTGCGCAGGCTCCACACTGTGCCGCCCGCATTCTAGAACACAAATGATCACTGCAATTGTTTTGTGAAATAAATTATAATGGTTCGGAAGTGAAATTATTTTGGGGTCGTGACTTCATGGCCAAGGAAAACTGTGGGTCCTGAAGTTAGACCAGCTGAAAGCCACTGTGCTGAGCCATACCCAGGCACTGCTGTAGGACATATGAATACTTACTGCTGTAGGACATATGAATACTTGCTGCTGTAGGACATATGAATACTTGCTGCTGTAGGACATATGAATACTTACTGCTGTAGGACACATGAATACTTACTGCTGTAGGACACATGAATACTTGCTGCTGTAGGACATATGAATACTTGCTGCTGTAGGACATATGAATACTTGCTGCTGTGGGACATATGAATACTTGCTGCTGTAGGACACATGAATACTTACTGCTGTAGGACATATAAATACTTACTGCTGTAGGACATATGAATACTTACTGCTGTAGGACACATGAATACATCCTGCTGTAGGACATATGAATACTTCCTGCTGTAGGACATATGAATACTTACTGCTGTAGGAAATATAAATTGTTCACTGCTGTAGGCCAGGTTAATACTTAAAATGACAGTAATATACTGTATAACATTGGGTAACTGATTGTAAAAGACATTCAATATATTCTCCTGGACTTGTGTGGGGCAAACATGTTCCCATTCCATCTACCCCTAATGTAACCATCCACACATTTAGATGGGTAGGGGGTAGATGGTTAAAGGGTTAACTACCATGTAGATGGTTAAAGGGTTAACTACCATGTAGATGGTTAAAGGGTTAACTACCATGTTACTACATACAACTAGACACACTACAGTCGCAAAACATTTATTGATTGATAGAAAATGCATGAGGTTCACAATCACTGTATTATTTTGAAGAGAAATACCATCTAAATAGAACAATATGTAAAATGTTGTAATGGTGTCTTTCAGTCAGTTGAATAACACTTCATTTGTTATGAAAATCCAATCTGGATTATGACAACTCTCTGGTCCGCAGACTCCAAGCTCCGAGGGATGGGAAGTTCCTCAGACAGGGCAACCATGTATAAACTCCCTGGGAGAGACGAGGGGAGGTTAGGGAAAGAGGGGAAGGAGGTTAGGATTAGGGGGGGGAGGGGAGGGGTGAGGTTAGGATTAGGAGTGAGAGGTTAGGGGTGAGAGGTTAGGAGTGAGAGGTCAGGGGTGAGAAGTTAGGAGTTAGGGGTGAGAGGTTAGGAGTTAGGGGTGAGAGGTTAGGGGTGAGAGGTTAGGAGTGAGAGGTTAGGGGTGAGAGGTTAGGGGTAGGAGGTTAGGGGTGAGAGGTTAGGAGTGAGAGGTTAGGAGTGAGAGGTTAGGGGTGAGAGGTTAGGGGTAGGAGGTTAGGAGTGAGAGGTTAGGGGTGAGAGGTTAGGAGTGAGAGGTTAGGGGTAGGAGGTTAGGGGTGAGAGGTTAGGAGTGAGAGGTTAGGGGTGAGAGGTTAGGAGTGAGAGATTAGGGGTGAGAGGTTAGGGGTAAGAGGTTACGGTGAGGGCCTTAAACAGATGGGATGGGGATCTGGTGCACTGTGCTGCTCTCACAGTCCTGCAGGGCGTCCTGGTGGGTGTGGTAGTGCAGTGCCACGTAGGACTTGGCGAGGCTGAAGGCTGGGTTGCTGTTGGGCTGCAGGGTGCTGGGGGAGCTGGGGCCGGCCGAGGGGCTGCTGTTGTAGATGCTGTAGTAGGGCTCGATGCGCGTGTTGATGGGGGTGGAGGTGCTGGGCGGGCGCGGGCGGCGCCCCCCGGTGGTGCGGGGGCTCCCTGCAGGCTCCCTGGACTGGCTGGGCCCGCAGGCCTGGTCCACCAGCCTGCGCTGGGGCTTCGGCGACAGCACGTACGCCGAGTTGGTCTCGTGGTGAGACGACTTGTTCCTGTTGGCCTCCAGGCTGCCCTTGCCCATGGCGTGCAGACGGGTCTTGTGCTTGCAGCAGAGGAACACCAGCGCCACCCACTGGAGGCAGCAAAGCACCCGGCGCCGCAGCCCGGCGCTGTTCCGGGAGTAGACAAACGGGTTGATGCCCGACTTGAGCAGGATGAGCGCCAGGCTGCAGAGCTCCAGCTGCAGGTGGGCGGAGCTGCTGCGTGGGCCCAGCACGTCCTGCGCCAGCGCCACCCCCATGGGGAGGCAGCACAGCAGCACGCAGCACACGATCACCACGCACGTGCTCACGGCGCGCGAGTCCTTGGCCGAGGCCAGGTTGACGGAGGAGACCAGCTGGCAGCAGGTGGCGCCCTGGGCGGCGCCCGGCACTGGCGTGGCGCGGGGGGGGAGCTGGTGAGTCTGGACGTGCTGCAGCTTGTTGTAGCTCTGGTTGCGGTAGAGCGACGGCACTTGGACGCCCTCGAAGCCGGCGACCACCAGCGGGGCGGGGGGGCGCGTGGCGTCCACCGCGATCACAGGGCACCTCCTCACCCGCGCGTTCTTCCTCAGTGTCCGAGCGATCATCAGGTAGGAGACGGTCACCACGGCCACGCAGAAGGCAAAGTCGGCCAGGTAGACGTAGAGCACCACGCGGGCTCGCGCCCCGGCCGGGCCCAGGTGCGGCAGGCAGGGCCCGTCCCTCCGGGCGTACGCCCTGACGGTGAGCAGTGTGGCCATGGTGAAGCTGGAGGCCCACAGCAGGGCGGTGAGGGCCAGGGTGCAGGGCGGGGAGGCGGAGCGGTACGGCTGCTGCCCCAGGACCACGCGCAGCCTGTGCAGCGCGATCACCGCCACCGTCTCCAGGGAGACCAGGACGAAGCCGGAGCTGCTGAGCTGGAAGGCGAAGCAGAAGCCCTGGGAGACTCCGCCCCCTCCGTCCAGGAAGAGGACGAGGGCGAACATGGGCGCCCCGGCGCAGCACAGGAACAGGTCGCACACAGACAGGTTCAGGATCAGGAAGTCAAAGTTGGTGCGGAACTTCCGGAACGCAGGGTCGAAGAAGGAGAGAAACACCACCAGGTTACCGTAGGAACCCAGGATGAAGATGATGATGAGGAGGAGGGAGCAGGCCGTCAGGGTTGCGGTGTGGATCAGCTCCCAGCGGGGGGAGGCGTGGGGGTCGGAGCTGGTGTTGAGGGCGGGTTGGGGAGGCACCAGCAGCCCTGGGGGGGGAAGGGAGGCGTTCATGGCTCTCAGGGGGGTGGGAGCTCGTCTTCACATCCTCCTGCAGGCCGGCTCCGCCATTGCTGCCCCTGGCTCCAGCTTAGGGGACAGAACACAACACTCACACAGGGAACGGAGCCGGTAAGCCGCTAGATCATGCAAACGTCCACATGTCTATGATAAATACGTTTCTGTATTATTATAACGTACTGGCTGAACATCGAGTTTTGAAGAAAAAAAAATGCACAAAAGACAGTGACGTTATCGATGCCCATTTCAATGGTGATGGCACAAACAGCGTTCGTTAAAACATGTTTAAAATGACTGTCATCTAAAATCCCAGTTGTATTAGAAACGATGCATACGCGTGAGCCTCCATTATAATGAACATCCCACATTATACACATTGGAGCCCTTTTGACGTGAAGAACCTGCACACTGCAGCAAAAACGGCGCATTTTGAAAGGCTGTTTTACTAGCAACGGCCCCAGAAGACATACCGGGAGATGAATTTCGTTTTTTTTCGTTAGAATTCTTACCTTATGTATCCATAATTGGTGACATATCCGCGCATGCAAAAAAATCGGACAATACACCGTTTATTCGTTTCTTGACGGCACATCCATCCTCTTGGTAGAAAGACGTCGGGCAGGACGTGAGGGAGGTATGAAGTCACTACCGACGTATAAACGCGGGTACCGCCTCAAGCTTGAGCGGATAATTCGTAGATTTT
The DNA here is from genome assembly GCF_021917145.1 of Hypomesus transpacificus. Classification (NCBI taxonomy): domain Eukaryota; kingdom Metazoa; phylum Chordata; class Actinopteri; order Osmeriformes; family Osmeridae; genus Hypomesus; species Hypomesus transpacificus. The sequence goes on along the minus strand of NC_061070.1, from coordinate 2,099,912 downwards.
TTTTAAATCTTATAGTCAAAGATCCTGTATCATCACTGTATTTAGGTCTAACCATGCCCCCCGCCCCGCCCCCCTCTCACACACAAAACTATTCAAGCATAATTAGATTCCGTTGTTATTTAAGTAGCCTGCAACACTTTGAAAGACAAAACACAGTCAAAAGTTTCATACAAACAACCAATTTGTTTATTTTTATTCATTAAATATAAGCAAACAGTACATCAAAAAAAAGTCAGTTTTGGCACTACACTCTTCAGAAGTGAGGTACTAAACTGGATGGTGTGTCTGAGAGACTGGGCTCACATTTCAATGGCCAGGAGGCCAAAACAATTAACCAAAAGGTTTCTCAGCGGGCATTCAAAGAAAGTAAAGGTAAGAAATGAAGAAGAGAGGGAACTGCAGGATGTTTTACTGGTCTTGGTCTCTCCTGGTATGGAGATACAGGTCTTGGTCTCTCCTGGTATGGAGATACAGGTCTTGGTCTCTCCTGGTATGGAGATACAGGTCTTGGTCTCTCCTGATACCGCAATACAGGTCTGGCCTCTGGTCTCACCTGGTACTGAGACACAGGTGTTGCAGGTGTCTCCTGGTACAAAGATACAGATACTAGTAGAGATATACAGGTCTTGCTGGTCTTTCCTGATACAGAGATACAGGTCTTGCTTCTGGTCTCTCCTGGTAGAGATACAGGTCTTTCTGGTGTCTCCTGGTACAGATACAGGTCTTTCTGGTCTCTCCTGGTACAGAGATACAGGTGTTGCTGGTCTCTCCTGGTACAGAGATACTGGTCTTGCTGGTCTCTCCTGGTACAGAGATACTGGTCTTGCTGGTCTCTCCTGGTACAGAGATACTGGTCTTGCTGGGAGAGAGAGGGGGGTCTTGGGACGTGTACATCACAATGCGCTCAGATCTTCACAGCACACACACACACACACACACACACACACACACACACACACACACACACACACACACACACACACACACACACACAGCACACACACACATACACACACACACTTCACAGCACACACACACACATACACACACACTTCGCACGCACGCACGCACGCACATACACACTCTCAATTACACACACGCACACATACACACTCTCAATTACACACAGACGTAGCAAGAACAGGTAGAAAGATAGCACTCTACCAAATCTATGAACTCTCTAAAAAGATTTTTATCACGAACACTTCAAAATAAATACAATAAATATGTTGTGTTTGTTATATACAGGATATATACATAAAATATGCATATAATCATATAGATAAAACACACACACATGGCCAGATACTCAGAGATGTAGGCAGTCTCAAACACACACACACACACACCTGTACAGTAATATTACAAACCGCAGACCAGTTATTCCTGCTGTGATTCAACCTTAAATATTTAGTATAGTAGAAATGTAAATGAGCGCTCAATACATAAATACACAATTCTTTATTTAAGTCCTCTCCTCCCGCCCTGGCCTCTGTCTGTCTTGGGTTCTCAACAGTCCAGCAGAGACCAGCAGGAACCATATTAGACCAGTAGACTCCAGAAAAGACAATGTTGCAGCAGTAGAGACCAATATTGACTAGTAGAGTCTGGAAGAGTCCAGTAGAGACCAGCAGTCAAGATCTTCTTTCCTTCCGGCTTCCTGTACCATCTCCTGTGCCATCTCCTGTGTCATCTCCTGTGCCATCTCCTGTGCCATCTCCTGTACCATCTCCTGTACCCTCTCCTGTGTCATCTCCTGTACCATCTCCTGTGCCATCTCCTGTACCATCTCCTGTGCCATCTCCTGTGCCATCTCCTGTGCCATCTCCTGTGTCATCTCCTGTACCATCTCCTGTACCATCTCCTGTGCCATCTCCTGTACCATCTCCTGTGCCATCTCCTGTGCCATCTCCTGTACCATCTCCTGTGCCATCTCCTGTACCATCTCCTGTGCCATCTCCTGTCACTCCTCCTGGCCAAGAGCATCCCTCCAGGAGACCAGAGCAACCATGGAGGAGATGTTCAGCTGATCACCATCTGAAGACAGAGCAGGATACCAGAATGAGCACTGGTCTCTGGTGGTGTGTGTGTGTGTACAGTAGCAGGGGGACACCAGCAGGTCCTGTGTGTGTGTGTGTACCTGTCTAGGCATAGTAGCAGGGGGACACCAGCAGGTCCTGTGTGTGTGTGTGTGCCTGTCTAGGCATAGTAGCAGGGGGACACCAGCAGGTCCTGTGTGTGTGTACCTGTCTAGGCATAGTAGCAGGGGGACACCAGCAGGTCCTGTGTGTGTGTGTGTACCTGTCTAGGCATAGTAGCAGGGGGACACCAGCAGGTCCTGTGTGTGTGTGTGTGCCTGTCTAGGCATAGTAGCAGGGGGACACCAGCAGGTCCTGTGTGTGTGTGTGTGTACCTGTCTAGGCATAGTAGCAGGGGGACACCAGCAGGTCCTGTGTGTGTGTGTGTACCTGTCTAGGCATAGTAGCAGGGGGACACCAGCAGGTCCTGTGTGTGTGTGTGTGTACCTGTCTAGGCATAGTAGCAGGGGGACACCAGCAGGTCCTGTGTGTGTGTGTGTGTACCTGTCTAGGCATAGTAGCAGGGGGACACCAGCAGGTCCTGTGTGTGTGTGTGTGTACCTGTCTAGGCATAGTAGCAGGGGGACACCAGCAGGTCCTGTGTGTGTGTGTGTGTACCTGTCTAGGCATAGTAGCAGGGGGACACCAGCAGGTCCTGTGTGTGTGTACCTGTCTAGGCATAGTAGCAGGGGGACACCAGCAGGTCCTGTGTGTGTGTGTGTGTACCTGTCTAGGCATAGTAGCAGGGGGACACCAGCGGGTGCTGTGTGTGTGTGTGTGTACCTGTCTAGGCATAGTAGCAGGGGGACACCAGCAGGTCCTGTGTGTGTGTGTGTGTACCTGTCTAGGCATAGTAGCAGGGGGACACCAGCGGGTCCTGTGTGTGTGTGTGTGTACCTGTCTAGGCATAGTAGCAGGGGGACACCAGCAGGTCCTGTGTGTGTGTACCTGTCTAGGCATAGTAGCAGGGGGACACCAGCAGGTCCTGTGTGTGTGTGTGTGTACCTGTCTAGGCATAGTAGCAGGGGGACACCAGCGGGTCCTGTGTGTGTGTGTACCTGTCTAGGCATAGTAGCAGGGGGACACCAGCGGGTCCTGTGTGTGTGTGTACCTGTCTAGGCATAGTAGCAGGGGGACACCAGCAGGTCCTGTGTGTGTGTGTGTGTACCTGTCTAGGCATAGTAGCAGGGGGACACCAGCGGGTCCTGTGTGTGTGTGTGTGTACCTGTCTAGGCATAGTAGCAGGGGGACACCAGCGGGTCCTGTGTGTGTGTGTGTGTACCTGTCTAGGCATAGTAGCAGGGGGACACCAGCGGGTCCTGTGTGTGTGTGTGTGTACCTGTCTAGGCATAGTAGCAGGGGGACACCAGCAGGTCCTGTGTGTGTGTGTGTGTACCTGTCTAGGCATAGTAGCAGGGGGACACCAGCAGGTCCTGTGTGTGTGTGTGTACCTGTCTAGGCATAGTAGCAGGGGGACACCAGCAGGTCCTGTGTGTGTGTGTGTGCCTGTCTAGGCATAGTAGCAGGGGGACACCAGCAGGTCCTGTGTGTGTGTGTGTGTGCCTGTCTAGGCATAGTAGCAGGGGGACACCAGCAGGTCCTGTGTGTGTGTGTGTACCTGTCTAGGCATAGTAGCAGGGGGACACCAGCAGGTCCTGTGTGTGTGTGTGTGTACCTGTCTAGGCATAGTAGCAGGGGGACACCAGCAGGTCCTGTGTGTGTGTGTGTGTACCTGTCTAGGCATAGTCGCAGGGGGTCACCAGCAGGTCCTGTGTGTGTGTGTGCCTGTCTAGGCATAGTAGCAGGGGGACACCAGCAGGTCCTGTGTGTGTGTGTGTGTACCTGTCTAGGCATAGTAGCAGGGGGACACCAGCAGGTCCTGTGTGTGTGTGTGTGTGTACCTGTCTAGGCATAGTAGCAGGGGGACACCAGCAGGTCCTGTGTGTGTGTACCTGTCTAGGCATAGTAGCAGGGGGACACCAGCAGGTCCTGTGTGTGTGTGTACCTGTCTAGGCATAGTAGCAGGGGGACACCAGCAGGTCCTGTGTGTGTGTGTGTGTACCTGTCTAGGCATAGTAGCAGGGGGACACCAGCAGGTCCTGTGTGTGTGTGTACCTGTCTAGGCATAGTAGCAGGGGGACACCAGCAGGTCCTGTGTGTGTGTGTGTACCTGTCTAGGCATAGTAGCAGGGGGACACCAGCAGGTCCTGTGTGTGTGTGTGTGTACCTGTCTAGGCATAGTAGCAGGGGGACACCAGCAGGTCCTGTGTGTGTGTGTGTGTACCTGTCTAGGCATAGTAGCAGGGGGACACCAGCAGGTCCTGTGTGTGTGTGTGTGTACCTGTCTAGGCATAGTAGCAGGGGGACACCAGCAGGTCCTGTGTGTGTGTGTGTGTGTACCTGTCTAGGCATAGTAGCAGGGGGACACCAGCAGGTCCTGTGTGTGTGTGTGTGTGTACCTGTCTAGGCATAGTAGCAGGGGGACACCAGCAGGTCCTGTGTGTGTGTGTGTGTGTACCTGTCTAGGCATAGTAGCAGGGGGACACCAGCAGGTCCTGTGTGTGTGTGTGTGTGTGTACCTGTCTAGGCATAGTAGCAGGGGGACACCAGCAGGTCCTGTGTGTGTGTGTGTGTACCTGTCTAGGCATAGTAGCAGGGGGACACCAGCAGGTCCTGTGTGTGTGTGTGTGTGTACCTGTCTAGGCATAGTAGCAGGGGGACACCAGCAGGTCCTGTGTGTGTGTGTGTACCTGTCTAGGCATAGTAGCAGGGGGACACCAGCAGGTCCTGTGTGTGTGTGTGTACCTGTCTAGGCATAGTAGCAGGGGGACACCAGCAGGTCCTGTGTGTGTACCTGTCTAGGCATAGTAGCAGGGGGACACCAGCAGATCCTGTGTGTGTGTGTGTACCTGTCTAGGCATAGTAGCAGGGGGACACCAGCAGGTCCTGTGTGTGTGTGTGTACCTGTCTAGGCATAGTAGCAGGGGGACACCAGCAGGTCCTGTGTGTGTGTGTGTGTACCTGTCTAGGCATAGTAGCAGGGGGACACCAGCAGGTCCTGTGTGTGTGTGTACCTGTCTAGGCATAGTAGCAGGGGGACACCAGCAGGTCAGTCAGCACCAGCAGCTGGTCATCAGTGAACTGCTGTTTGTGCTCCTGCCAGTTGTCATGGTGAGTCCTGCGGAAGTTAGACAGAGTCTTCTTCACCGTCATCTGCAGGAAAGAGAGAGAGGAGGGTGAGAGGTGTGTGTGTGTGTACCTCTATGGGCTGGGTGTGTGTGTGTGTGTACCTCTATGGGCTGGGTGTGTGTGTGTGTGTACCTCTATGGGCTGGGTGTGTGTGTGTGTACCTCTATGGGCTGGGTGTGTGTGTGTGTACCTCTATGGGCTGGGTGTGTGTGTGTGTACCTCTATGGGCTGGGTGTGTGTGTGTGTACCTCTATGGGCTGGGTGTGTGTGTGTGTACCTCTATGGGCTGGGTGTGTGTGTGTGTGTACCTCTATGGGCTGGGTGTGTGTGTGTGTGTGTACCTCTATGGGCTGGGTGTGTGTGTGTGTACCTCTATGGGCTGGGTGTGTGTGTGTGTGTACCTCTATGGGCTGGGTGTGTGTGTGTGTGTGTACCTCTATGGGCTGGGTGTGTGTGTGTGTACCTCTATGGGCTGGGTGTGTGTGTGTGTGTGTACCTCTATGGGCTGGGTGTGTGTGTGTGTGTACCTCTATGGGCTGGGTGTGTGTGTGTGTGTGTACCTCTATGGGCTGGGTGTGTGTGTGTGTACCTCTATGGGCTGGGTGTGTGTGTGTGTACCTCTATGGGCTGGGTGTGTGTGTGTGTGTGTGTACCTCTATGGGCTGGGTGTGTGTGTGTGTGTGTACCTCTATGGGCTGGGTGTGTGTGTGTGTACCTCTATGGGCTGGGTGTGTGTGTGTGTACCTCTATGGGCTGGGTGTGTGTGTGTGTACCTCTATGGGCTGGGTGTGTGTGTGTGTGTGTACCTCTATGGGCTGGGTGTGTGTGTGTGTACCTCTATGGGCTGGGTGTGTGTGTGTGTACCTCTATGGGCTGGGTGTGTGTGTGTGTACCTCTATGGGCTGGGTGTGTGTGTGTGTACCTCTATGGGCTGGGTGTGTGTGTGTGTGTGTACCTCTATGGGCTGGGTGTGTGTGTGTGTGTGTGTGTACCTCTATGGGCTGGGTGTGTGTGTGTGTACCTCTATGGGCTGGGTGTGTGTGTGTGTACCTCTATGGGCTGGGTGTGTGTGTGTGTATCTCTATGGAGTGTGTGTGTGTACCTCTATGGGCTGGGTGTGTGTGTATCTCTATGGAGTGTGTGTGTGTGTGTGTGTACCTCTATGGGCTGGGTGTCGTTGAGGTGAGCGCTCAGGTCCATGAGCAGCTGGGGCATCCATGTGGGGACATCGTAGGGAGAGGAGAGGACACAGGCACTCAGCCCCAACACGCCCGCATGACGCCTCACCAGGTCTGCACACACGTTTACACACGTTTATATACACACACTCACTGTGTAGCTCCAGAGGGGATGGTGTGTGTAGCTCCAGAGGGGATGGTGTGTGTAGCTCCAGAGGGGATGGTGTGTGTGTGTGTGTGTGTAGCTCCAGAGGGGATGGTGTGTGTGTGTGTGTGTGTGTGTAGCTCCAGAGGGGATGGTGTGTGTGTGTGTGTAGATCCAGAGGGGATGGTGTGTGTGTGTGTGTGTGTAGCTCCAGAGGGGATGGTGTGTGTGTGTGTGTGTGTGTAGCTCCAGAGGGGATGGTGTGTGTGTGTGTGTGTAGCTCCAGAGGGGATGGTGTGTGTGTGTGTGTGTAGCTCCAGAGGGGATGGTGTGTGTGTGTGTGTGTGTGTGTGTGTAGCTCCAGAGGGGATGGTGTGTGTGTGTAGCTCCAGAGGGGATGGTGTGTGTGTGTGTGTGTGTGTGTAGCTCCAGAGGGGATGGTGTGTGTGTGTGTGTGTGTAGCTCCAGAGGGGATGGTGTGTGTGTGTGTGTGTAGCTCCAGAGGGGATGGTGTGTGTGTGTGTGTGTAGCTCCAGAGGGGATGGTGTGTGTGTGTGTGTGTGTGTGTGTGTGTGTAGCTCCAGAGGGGATGGTGTGTGTGTGTAGCTCCAGAGGGGATGGTGTGTGTGTGTGTGTGTGTGTAGCTCCAGAGGGGATGGTGTGTGTGTGTGTGTGTGTGTAGCTCCAGAGGGGATGGTGTGTGTGTGTGTGTGTAGCTCCAGAGGGGATGGTGTGTGTGTGTGTGTGTAGCTCCAGAGGGGATGGTGTGTGTGTGTGTGTGTGTGTAGCTCCAGAGGGGATGGTGTGTGTGTGTGTGTGTAGCTCCAGAGGGGATGGTGTGTGTGTGTGTGTGTAGCTCCAGAGGGGATGGTGTGTGTGTGTGTGTGTGTGTGTGTGTAGCTCCAGAGGGGATGGTGTGTGTGTGTAGCTCCAGAGGGGATGGTGTGTGTGTGTGTGTGTGTAGCTCCAGAGGGGATGGTGTGTGTGTGTGTGTGTGTAGCTCCAGAGGGGATGGTGTGTGTGTGTGTGTGTAGCTCCAGAGGGGATGGTGTGTGTGTGTGTGTGTGTGTAGCTCCAGAGGGGATGGTGTGTGTGTGTGTGTGTGTAGCTCCAGAGGGGATGGTGTGTGTGTGTGTGTGTGTGTGTAGCTCCAGAGGGGATGGTGTGTGTGTGTGTGTAGCTCCAGAGGGGATGGTGTGTGTGTGTGTGTGTAGCTCCAGAGGGGATGGTGTGTGTGTGTGTGTGTGTGTAGCTCCAGAGGGGATGGTGTGTGTGTGTGTGTGTAGCTCCAGAGGGGATGGTGTGTGTGTGTGTGTGTAGCTCCAGAGGGGATGGTGTGTGTGTGTGTGTGTGTGTGTGTAGCTCCAGAGGGGATGGTGTGTGTGTGTAGCTCCAGAGGGGATGGTGTGTGTGTGTGTGTGTGTAGCTCCAGAGGGGATGGTGTGTGTGTGTGTGTGTGTAGCTCCAGAGGGGATGGTGTGTGTGTGTGTGTGTGTGTGTAGCTCCAGAGGGGATGGTGTGTGTGTGTGTAGCTCCAGAGGGGATGGTGTGTGTGTGTAGCTCCAGAGGGGATGGTGTGTGTGTGTGTAGCTCCAGAGGGGATGGTGTGTGTGTGTGTGTGTAGCTCCAGAGGGGATGGTGTGTGTGTGTAGCTCCAGAGGGGATGCTGTGTGGTTGTGTACCTCCAGAGGGGATGCTGTCCGCTGCAGAGCCTTGCTCCCTCCTTCTGCTCCTGGGCAGTCTGGTCCTACACAGCTCCTCAAAGTGGCTCTGCATGGAGGGGTCCATGGACAGGAAGTTACACTGCAGGAAGCCGCTCAGCGTGGTGGCAGCCATCTCCCTCACCTGGGGGGGTTACCATCTAGAGTTACCATCCTCTAGGACTGAACATACAGCAGGTACAACCATCTAGAGTTACCATCCTCTAGGACTGAACATACAACAGGTACAACCATCTAGAGTTACCATCCTCTAGGACTGAACATACAGCAGGTACAACCATCTAGAGTTACCATCCTCTAGGACTGAACATACAGCAGGTACATATCTAGACAGACTGTAAGAGGGAGGGAGAGAAAAATGGAGTGAAATACAGAGAGGGAGGGAGGATTAAGGAAACAATAGAGAAGGATAGAGAGAGGGAGGGAGTGACAGAGAGAAAGAGAGGAAAGTATGGAAAGAGAGATAAAGAGAATGAGAGAAGGATGGAGAGAGGGAGGCAGGGAAAGGGAGACAAAGACAATGAGAGAAAGCTGAAACACCCTGACCTCTAAATCCGAACAGAACACATTCAGACCGTCAATTTACAAGAACCGTGAGTTCGATAAGACATTTGAGTCCTCATTTCGGTTTCCTAACTACTACGAAAGGTATTACGATCCCTTGGTGTTATTTTTCAGTAGATAAAATTGCTCATTTTTTCCGCACTGTCGCTTGTACTCCCCTGGTTGAGTCTTTCACATGGCTACGGATGATTGGCTGACTTTACAGTTCAAATATAGGCTAAAACCAAAAAGTTTCTTGCTTACTGCCTCTCCATTAAATGATGGCCTGACAAAATGAAACAAAAATAGCAGAGTGGGGAACAAAAAAGGCAAAATTGCTGGAACTAATTAATTGGAGAGATCCAAGATATTTTCTGGCGAAATATGGCAAATAGAAATGAATGGATGTATATTAAGGATTAGAGCGTAGCTGTCGCCACAGCCAATCTTCTGGTGACTCCAGCTTTCAAGATTCGACAAGAACCGGATTTGAAAACCAGAATCTGAATCGATAACATTGAAACGATACCCAACCCTAATCACTGCGTAGCATTTCCCATGGCTGAAAGCAGTTACACACGAGAGGACTGGAGAGAGAGAGACCATCCCTCCATCCATCCCCCCATCCCCTTTGAATCTCAACATGATCTCCATGGCAACAGGCTACTCCTGCAGCCTGAGCCTCAAAGCAACAGGGAGAGGACTTAAAAGAGAAAGAGAGGGAGAGTGAAAGAGAGAAGAAAAGAGAGAGGAAACAGAAAGGGAAATAGACAGAAGGAGATTTATAGAAAGAGAGGGAGAAGGGGGGGAAGGTCTAACCACGAAAAAGGGAGATCTATAAATATATAAATATATATATATATATATATATATATATATATATATATATATATACATACAGGGCCGGCCCAAGCCTTTATGGGGCCTTAAGCAGAATTTATTTGGGGGCCCCTCCGCATCGCTGATTTTTTTTCTTCTTAATTACCGTAATTCTTTGATTTAATTTATTACACATAATTTTTTCCATCATTCCATTTCCATCATTTTTGGTGCACCGATAGATATAGAATTCTGTGCTAGCTGCGCTAGCATGCTATAACGTGTTAGTTCGCTACATGAAATGTTCTTAGATAGTTTGAACAGTACAGTCTTCTAAATCACTCATTAAGCAACGAGCAAATGTCATTATTAGTTAAACTAGCTAGCTCTATCTCCATCTGCTTTTTATTAACGCTGATTTGCAAGGAATGCAAGAACACCTAGCTAGATAATGAAAACACCTAGACTACCTAAGGTACTGTACAGCCTCTAAACTAGTTTAGTTTGCTTATGCAAGAGCACTTGTTTCTCCAGTTCTTTCAATACATAATCTAGACAGACGTTAGCAATAGGCTAGACTGCTATTCTTTTTTGGTTATTTTTTCGTAAGCTTCCGTTCTAATGCAGCCTAACAGCTAGCCTCTAGCTAGCTAGAGTAATTTGCTAAGTAAGGTATGTTGATGTGATATTTGAAACGTATTTACCCAACAGTGGACCCCAAGTGCAAGAAAAGAAAATGTTCATTAATGACATGCTGCTACTAGGTATTTCAGGACATGCTACTCTTACCGTATTTCTGGGGCGGTGTTTATTAAACAATGTTCATTTTTGGTGCAGCGTTTAATCGAGAGCAGCGTTTTATTGCAGAAACACGGTACATTTAACTGTAACTTCATGTATATTGGGGGCCCTCTGGCAGCTACGGGGGCCCTTAACAGCCGCTTAGTTCGCTTATGCCTTGGGCCGGCCCTGTTATATACATAGAGAGAGAGAGAGACAGACAGGGAGAGATCAGCCATGACATCATGACCACCTGCCTTGTATTGTGTACGTGGCCCTTTTGCCACCAATACAGGCCTGACCTACACAGATCTGACCTACACTACATAGGCTTGACCTACACAGGCCTGACCTACACTTCACAGGCCTGACCTACACCATACAGGCCTGACCTACATAATGCAGGCCTGACCTACACAATACAGGCCGGACCTACACAATACAGGCCTGACCTACACAATACAGGCCTGACCTACACAATACAGGCCTGACCTACATAATGCAGGCCTGACCTACACAATACAGGCCGGACCTACACAATACAGGCCTGACCTACACAATACAGGCCTGACCTACATAATACAGGCCTGACCTACACTACACAGGCCTGACCTACACAATACAGGCCTGACCTACACAGGCCTGACCTACACAATACAGGCCGGACCTACACAATACAGGCCTGACCTACACAATACAGGCCTGACCTACATAATACAGGCCTGACCTACACTACACAGGCCTGACCTACACAATACAGGCCTGACCTACACAGGCCTGACCTACACCATACAGGCCGGACCTACACAATACAGGCCTGACCTACACTACACAGGCCTGACCTACACTACACAGGCCTGACCTACACAATACAGGCTGGACCTACACAATACAGGCCTGACCTACACAATACAGGCCTGACCTACATAATACAGGCCTGACCTACACTACACAGGCCTGACCTACACAATACAGGCCTGACCTACACTACACAGGCCTGACCTACACAATACAGGCCTGACCTACACAGATCTGACCTACACAATACAGGCCTGACCTACACAATACAGGCCTGACCTACACAACACAGGCCTGACCTACACCATACAGGCCTGACCTACACAATACAGGTGATCATGATGTCATGGCTGATCGGTGTATATGTATGTGTGTGTGTGATAGAGAGATAGAGACAGACAGACAGTGACAGACGGAGATAGACAGAGAGAGAGACAGACAGACAGACAGAGATAGACAGAGACAGACAGACAGATAGAGACAGAGAGAGAGACAGACAGACACAGAAAGAGACAGACAGACAAAGACAGAGAGACAGACAGACAGACACAGAAAGAGAGAGACAGACAGAGAGACAGACAGAGAGAGAGAGGGGGATACCTCCAGCTGCTCATCCTGCAGCAGCTGTATGACCAGCTGTCTGACATGCTGCACAGCGCTGGGTTGGTTCAGGAAGGTGAACAGGTTGTAGAACACCATTATCTGCAGGTACGTCAGCACTGTGTACCTGGCATGCCAGGAGCTGCTGCCCGCGATCTGGACACACACACACACACACAGATCAGTTCCACTTCCTTGTTCTCTATTCATCTATAAAGGCACTGCACTCAGTTGGGTTATAAAGGCACTGCACTCCGTTGGGTTATGAAGGCACTGCACTCCGTTGGGTTATAAAGGCACTGCACTCCGTTGGGTTATAAAGGCACTGCACTCCGTTGGGTTATAAAGAGACGCACGCACTCACATACTGTGTGTGTGTTAACATTCTGGCTTGGCCATTAAATCCGATTTGAATATTATTTGTATCTTTAGAACAAGAACAGGGATGTAAACATGAATATGATTGTGAGTGTGTGTGGTTGCCATGGTAGTGAGTGTGACTGGTTGCTACGGTAACGAGTGTTTCCCATGGTAGGATGTGAAAAGCTGTGCGACTTCTGCAGTGTGTGTGTGTGTGTGTCTCACCTCCTGAAGAGTGCGCAGCACCTGGGGGATCTGCTGACTGTAAAGCAGACCCTGGGACATCAGACACAGACACATCTTAGCATCCCTCTTCAGCTCGTCATAGCTGTCGTCGTTCTCCACCGGAGCAATCTGACGAGGGCACAGACAGGGAGCACAGTTCCTTTACTGGAGCTCATCTGAAACATAACTGATTATTTTGGACAGGACAAGGTGGTGACAGGAGAGTAGGCAGGAAGTGGAGGTGACATGGCAGAAATGTAGCAGGAAGTGGACATGACATCACAACAAGAAGTGGAGGTGACAGGACAACATGAAGCAATAGAGGGTTTTCACCGACGCGTCATCAGACCGGAAGTCGCCATCTTGGAGACACTCCGCATCACAACAAAGCACTGGCACTGAAGTATATCCCGAACGTCGTCAAGGAAAATGGAGAATTATTGCAGTGTTTCAGGTTGTACAAATAGCACAGATCGTGAAAAACATTTGGTGTATTATCGAGTTCCAAAAGTTATTAGAAACCAGGGAAAGGAATGCCAGATTGTCAGAGGAAAGGAAGCGCTTGTGGTTGGCAAAGCTCAACTAAGATCTACGAGGGAAAAATCTGGACAACATACGGATTTGTTCGGTACATTTCTTGTCAGGTATTGTGAATTGTTTATTTCAGCGGCTCAAAACATTTTTTCTATTGTAATGATAATATTTTTAATAGTAAATAGTAAAAACAATTACTGCTTTTATTGTTTTTACTGTGCACTTATTTTACTGTAAAGCTGACGTTGACATAATATAATTCATATCAAACTACTGCATGTGTATGGGTTCGGCGAGAAAACCAGGTACAGTAGTTAACAATATCGGGATATCCAACTGAAGGCAGAATCACCGGATCGTCACGGATCCAAGTAGAGGGAGCTAACTGGTAGGGATCTGCACCGCCAATAAATCCAAATTTCTCAAAATATCGACCCTTTTCTTGTGGTCCAAGTCCTTCCCTAATATGCCTTTGGATCTTGGACGCGTTTTGATGACCATTTCGGTCGTTTATACATGGCTACAGTTGCACCAAAGAGTATAGAATATACGTTCTTTGGTTGTACTCCGTTCAGTTGTTTACACCGAGTGCCTCCAATATGGCCGCTCATCCGGGTTACCACCTAGAACGTGACGTCGGTGAAAACCCTTTATACGTGCAGGCAAAGAGTATAGAAGCACAAGAGGCGAAACTCTGATGCTTTTTTGGTAACAGTCACTAGGGGACGCTTCGGTAGCGCGCCGCCATTGTGGAGTGAATATTCCAACTGGAGTTACTGGACAACAGCACAGATAGTTAGCTACATACTAGCTAGTTATAGGTAACAGATCTTTTATTTTATGTTAGCTAGCGTCGGCAGCTGAGCATTAGCATCATTTGTATCAGTTAAATGTACGTAGTTAAATATCAGCTAATGTTCAACTGTAAGGTATACACCTTCTTCAATCAGCCTCTGCCGGGTAGAAAGGGAAACATTTTTTAAGAAAAAAAGAGTTAACACCAACGTTTTGTGGCTAAATCCATTGTTATGTCTAAAAATTATTTTTTTTATATAGTATAAGTTTAGCTAGCTTGCAAATACTTAGGATAGCCTACCGAAGTTGAGTTAGCCAATGTCGATGCTAGCTAACGTTAGTTTGCTAGCTGTGGGCTATATAACATTTCACTGGGTCTTGCAGCGCTGGTTGATTTACTGAAATTATTATGAAATGTTATGTACTAGCCATTTGCCTACTTTAGCAAGTCACAGTATCCCCTGAGAGTGTAACTGAGACGACACAGTAAATCATTCTTCTTTCAAGTAATAAGCCCCCGTTGAAGTGTTGAGCATTAAACTAGCTGCACGGTCTGTGATCTTGGGATGAAACCACTTTTTGTGTTTTGCTAATGCAGAACACGGTCAAATAAAATCGGTAATGTTGAGTAAAGGTATTGAGTGGCACATAACGTGAAGTAACATGGCATTTTATTTTGTTTGAGTTTTAACTTGTCCAGTAGCCCACATTTCTCTTCCAGACTTGCCCTATAAAATCCACTTGTCCCAGACAAGCCTTAATGTCTAGCCCTGTTGACTAGACTCTTGATACAGATCAGAATCCATCATCTTGGACACCCAAAATCAGCGAATCTCACAGCCAAATCAGCACAATAGAAAATGTGCTTTAAAAAAGGTCAAGCCAAACTTTTTTTGTGAAAAAAAAGTGGAAGACTTGTCTGTAAGTCTGTGAAATAAACTGTTAAAAAGGGATTTGATGATCACTAGTCTAGTGATAACGTTATTCTGTGTTGTCATCATTCAGTTTTTTTTTTTAACAAAGCAGCTGATATTGCCAAAAGCGACAGCAAGCTAGTGGACTGCCGAGTCACTTTCACCCCAAAATGGCGGAAACGTAGCATTGCTACTGGGCACTGGTGTTGCAATGGAGCGTTTTCTATTGGCGTTCACCTTTTGTCAATATAAGTTATTTGGTGGAGGTGACAGGACAACAGGAAGTGCAGGTGACAGGACAACAGGAAGTGCAAGTGACAGGACAACAGGAAGCAGGAAGTGCAAGTGACAGGACAACAAGGAGCAGGCATGATGCTCACTTTGAAGAGCAGAGGAAGCAGCTGGAGCTGTTCTGGGACGGCAGTAGAGAAGGATCGTCCAGCGCTGGCCATCAGCCACTTCAGCACTGAGACACAGGAGACATAACATCACTACTGTACTAGAGGAGACATAACATCACTACTGTACTAGAGGAGACATAACATCACTACTGTACTAGAGGAGACATAACATCAATACTGTACTAGAGGAGACATAACATCACTACTGTACTAGAGGAGACATAACATCACTACTGTACTAGAGGAGCCATAACATCACTACTGTACTAGAGGGGAGACATAACATCACTACTGTACTAGAGGAGACATAACATCACTACTGTACTACAATACTCCACTGAGACACACCCTGCTCCTACATGTCTCCATGGCAACCTGCTCCTACCTGTCTCCATGGTAACCTGCTACCCATCTCCATGGTAACCTGCTCCTACCTGTCTTGAGCAGCTTGATGGCCTGGGTCCTCTCGTCCTGCAGGCCGCCCTCGTTCTCCTCCAGCACGTGGTTCTGGATCTCCTCGTCTCCCTCCAGCAGAGGCTTGAGGTGCTGCATGACGCGCTGCGTGAAGTCAGCGATGCGAGGGGAGGAGGTGGGCTGGACGGACGGCAGGGTCACGTCGATCATGAAGATGTAGGTGAGAACACTGCAGATAGGGGTCAGGGTCAGGAGGGGGCGTGGGTGTGTGAGTATGTATGTGTTCTGGGTTGTGGTGTGAGGGAGTGTGTGTGTGTGTTCTGGGGTGTGTGTGAGAGAGTGTGTGTGTGTTCTGGGGTGTGGTGTGTGAGAGTGTGTGTGTGTTCTGGGGTGTGTGAGAGAGTGTGTGTGTGTTCTGGGTTGTGGTGTGTGAGAGAGTGTGTGTGTGTTCTGGGGTGTGGTGTGTGAGAGAGTGTGCGTGTGTTCTGGGGTGTGGTGTGTGAGAGAGTGTGTGTGTGTTCTGGGGTGTGGTGTGTGAGAGAGTGTGTGTGTGTTCTGGGGTGTGTGAGAGAGTGTGTTTGTGTTCTGGGTTGTGGTGTGTGAGAGAGTGTGTGTGTGTTCTGGGGTGTGGTGTGTGAGAGAGTGTGTGTGTGTTCTGGGGTGTGTGTGAGAGAGTGTATATGGTGGGTTGTGTGAGAGAGTGTATATGGTGGGGTGTGTGTGTAGGTCAGCACACTGCAGAAAGGGAGACAGGGTTATGAATGTGTGTGTGAGTGAGATGTGTGTGCATGTGTCAGTCTGGGTCCTGTGTGTATGACAGCATGTTTGTGTGTGAGTACCTGCCGATGCGCTCCCTCACGTTCTTGTAGACCTGTGTGAGTTTGGGCTCCAGGTAGGCCAGCAGTCTGTGGAGCAGCTCAGGAACCCTCCACTCCTGCTGGGCCAGGCCCCCCTGCAGCACGTACAGCCGGCTGGGGACGCACACAGTTACCATCCAGCACTGGCACATCTACAGTTACCATCCAGCACTGGCACATCTACAGTTACCATCCAGCACTGGCACATCTACAGTTACCATCCAGCACTGGTACATCTACAGTTACCATCCAGCACTGGTACATCTACAGTTACCATCCAGCACTGGTACATCTACATTTACCATCCAGCACTGGTACATCTACATTTACCATCCAGCACTGGTACATCTACATTTACCATCCAGCACTGGTACATCTACAGTTACCATCCAGCACTGGTACATCTACATTTACCATCCAGCACTGGTACATCTACATTTACCATCCAGCATTAGCACCACAGAATCAACACCGGCCGCCACATATTGCATTTCGTCAATACATTTTTAAACACTAACACTATTTAGGTTAAAACACGCAGCGTATTCCTTCAGCTGCATTTCCTTTCCCTGCTCTCCCTCCGTCACTCATGCGTCTTTCTCACATACGCACAGTCACAACGTCAGCACACGTTAGCAAAGATGCATACCTACGCCGTTCTAGTAAGAACAGAGAGCTATATCAGCGAGCCTTCAGTATTAGTGCCGTAGCTAAAGATCTAGTAAAGTTGAGGCTACTTTTCTTTAAGTACCTACGGACATGTCTTAATCGAAGGTTCCCCTTCGTTCTTTTGGTGAGAAGTTGGAGAAGTATGTACACTACAAGATATATCGTTGTAGTTTGCAGATATTCCTGCATAGATGTATATGCAGCAGATCCTCATATATAGATGTATATGCAGCAGATCCTCATATATAGATGTATATGCAGCAGATCCTCACCAGGCATCCACGAAGGACCCTCCCTCCCCGTTGACAGGAGATTCCATCAGCAGCTCAAACAGCCAGTGCAGCTTCCTGGGGTCTCTGCTCTCCTGTAACAAACACACACACCATAATATATTTTAACACTCTGGGAACACACATGCCACATGGAACTTATCTACATATCTATCTCTGTGTCTCTGTGCCTCCATTCACCTCTCCCCCTCCCCCCCTCCCTCCCTCCCTCCAACCACCCCCTCCCTCCCCCCCTCCCTCCTCTCCCTCCCTCCAACCACCCCCTCCCTCCCCCCCTCCCTCCTCTCCCTCCCTCCAACCACCCCCTCCCTCCCCCCAACCACCCCCTCCCTCCCCCCCTCCCTCCTCTCCCCTCCTCTCCTCTCTTACGCAGGCAGTGGCGATGCATGTCCCCCAGTCAGTGTAGGTTTCTATGGTGATGTTGTTGAGGGCAGTGCGGAGCAGCGGACAGAGCAGCTCCCACAGGCACTCCACCTGCGGCAGGGGTCAGGGGGCAGGGGTCAGACCACAGGAATGGAAGTATGTGTGTGTGTGTGCCACCTTGTCGTAGCTCCAGTGTGTGTGTGTGGATGTGTGTGCCACCTTGTCGTAGCTCCAGTGTGTGTGTGTGGATGTGTGTGCCACCTTGTCGTAGCTCCAGTGTGTGTGTGTGGATGTGTGTGCCACCTTGTCGTAGCTCCAGTGTGTGTGTGTGGATGTGTGTGCCACCTTGTCGTAGCTCCAGTGTGTGTGTGCCACCTTGTCGTAGCTCCAGTGTGTGTGTGTGGATGTGTGTGCCACCTTGTCGTAGCTCCAGTGTGTGTGTGTGGATGTTTGTGCCACCTTGTCGTAGCTCCAGTGTGTGTGTGTGGATGTGTGTGCCACCTTGTCGTAGCTCCAGTGTGTGTGTGTGGATGTGTGTGCCACCTTGTCGTAGCTCCAGTGTGTGTGTGTGTATGTGTGTGCTACCTTGTCGTAGCTCCAGTGTGTGTGTGTGGATGTGTGTGCCACCTTGTCGTAGCTCCAGTGTGTGTGTGTGGATGTGTGTGCCACCTTGTCGTAGCTCCAGTGTGTGTGTGTGGATGTGTGTGCCACCTTGTCGTAGCTCCAGTGTGTGTGTGTGGATGTGTGTGTGCCACCTTGTCGTAGCTCCAGTGTGTGTGTGTGTGGATGTGTGTGCCACCTTGTCGTAGCTCCAGTGTGTGTGTGTGGATGTGTGTGCCACCTTGTCGTAGCTCCAGTGTGTGTGTGTGGATGTGTGTGCCACCTTGTCGTAGCTCCAGTGTGTGTGTGTGGATGTGTGTGTGCCACCTTGTCGTAGCTCCAGTGTGTGTGTGGATGTGTGTGCCACCTTTCCGTAGCTCCAGTGCTTGTGTGTGTGTATGTGTGTGCCACCTTGTCGTAGCTCCAGTGTGTGTGTGTGGGTGTGTGTGTGTGTGTGTGCTACCTTGTCGTAGCTCCAGTGTGTGTGTGTGTGTGTGTGTGTGTGTGTGTGTGTGCTACCTTGTCGTAGCTCCAGTGTGTGTGTGTGTGGATGTGTGTGCCACCTTGTCGTAGCTCCAGTGTGTGTGTGTGTGTGTGTGCCACCTTGTCGTAGCTCCAGTGTGTGTGTGTGGATGTGTGTGCCACCTTGTCGTAGCTCCAGTGTGTGTGTGTGGATGTGTGTGCCACCTTGTCGTAGCTCCAGTGTGTGTGTGCCACCTTGTCGTAGCTCCAGTGTGTGTGTGTGGATGTGTGTGCCACCTTGTCGTAGCTCCAGTGTGTGTGTGTGGATGTTTGTGCCACCTTGTCGTAGCTCCAGTGTGTGTGTGTGGATGTGTGTGCCACCTTGTCGTAGCTCCAGTGTGTGTGTGTGGATGTGTGTGCCACCTTGTCGTAGCTCCAGTGTGTGTGTGTGTATGTGTGTGCTACCTTGTCGTAGCTCCAGTGTGTGTGTGTGGATGTGTGTGCCACCTTGTCGTAGCTCCAGTGTGTGTGTGTGGATGTGTGTGCCACCTTGTCGTAGCTCCAGTGTGTGTGTGTGGATGTGTGTGCCACCTTGTCGTAGCTCCAGTGTGTGTGTGTGGATGTGTGTGTGCCACCTTGTCGTAGCTCCAGTGTGTGTGTGTGTGGATGTGTGTGCCACCTTGTCGTAGCTCCAGTGTGTGTGTGTGGATGTGTGTGCCACCTTGTCGTAGCTCCAGTGTGTGTGTGTGGATGTGTGTGCCACCTTGTCGTAGCTCCAGTGTGTGTGTGTGGATGTGTGTGTGCCACCTTGTCGTAGCTCCAGTGTGTGTGTGGATGTGTGTGCCACCTTTCCGTAGCTCCAGTGCTTGTGTGTGTGTATGTGTGTGCCACCTTGTCGTAGCTCCAGTGTGTGTGTGTGGGTGTGTGTGTGTGTGTGTGCTACCTTGTCGTAGCTCCAGTGTGTGTGTGTGTGTGTGTGTGTGTGTGTGTGTGTGCTACCTTGTCGTAGCTCCAGTGTGTGTGTGTGTGGATGTGTGTGCCACCTTGTCGTAGCTCCAGTGTGTGTGTGTGTGTGTGTGCCACCTTGTCGTAGCTCCAGTGTGTGTGTGGATGTGTGTGCCACCTTGTCGTAGCTCCAGTGTGTGTGTGTGGATGTGTGTGTGCCACCTTGTCGTAGCTCCAGTGTGTGTGTGGATGTGTGTGCCACCTTTCCGTAGCTCCAGTGCTTGTGTGTGTGTATGTGTGTGCCACCTTGTCGTAGCTCCAGTGTGTGTGTGTGGGTGTGTGTGTGTGTGTGTGCTACCTTGT
The DNA here is from genome assembly GCF_021917145.1 of Hypomesus transpacificus. NCBI lineage: Eukaryota > Metazoa > Chordata > Actinopteri > Osmeriformes > Osmeridae > Hypomesus > Hypomesus transpacificus. The sequence goes on along the minus strand of NC_061070.1, from coordinate 2,079,869 downwards.
CGTAGCTCCAGTGTGTGTGTGTGTGTGTGTGTGTGTGTGTGTGTGTGCTACCTTGTCGTAGCTCCAGTGTGTGTGTGTGTGGATGTGTGTGCCACCTTGTCGTAGCTCCAGTGTGTGTGTGTGTGTATGTGTGTGCTACCTTGTCGTAGCTCCAGTGTGTGTGTGTGTGTATGTGTGTGCTACCTTGTCGTAGCTCCAGTGTGTGTGTGTGGGTGTGTGTGTGTGTGTGTGCTACCTTGTTGTAGCTCCAGTGTGTGTGTGTGGATGTGTGTGCTACCTTGTTGTAGCTCCAGTGTGTGTGTGTGTGTATGTGTGTGCTACCTTGTCGTAGCTCCAGTGTGTGTGTGTGTGTGTATGTGTGTGTATGTGTGTGCTACCTTGTCGTAGCTCCAGTGCTTGCTGCCCCGGATGAGACCCGAGATGATCTCGGCCACACAGCGCTGTTTGCTCTCGTGAGAGTCACACACCAAACTCTGCAGGTGAGGCTGCAGCAGCGGCAGGAAGCTGTCACCGAAGTTCCGGAACAGACCCTAGAGGAGGAGGAGGAGGGGGGTGGGTGGTGGAGTTAGGAGTTGTTATAGAAGTCATTGACTGCAAAACCCAGTTTACCTTGTCATAGTTGAATAACGACAGTTTGGTGGGTAAAATGGACATACAGTGAACCTCAAGTCCCATTGACACCTCTTTCCTATAAAAATCTCACAATAAAATGTTTTAGCTGTAAATGGTTGGTTTCCAAAAAGCCACCAAACTAACGTTAGTTCTGTGGCTCCACCTTTTTCGGCTCTGGTCTGTACCTTTGTCACGCCCCAAAATTTAGACCTCAGACACTAGTTTAGCGCCAAGCTGCTCTGTGTACTTCAATGGGAATTACAAAGAAAGTTTGGAAGTTTAAAAGAACTGGAGAGAGGCAGGTGCTCTTGCATTAGCAAGCTAAACTAGTTTACATGGCTACAGTAGGTAGGTATTTTCGCTATCTAGCTGTTCTTGCATTCCTTGCAAATCAGGGTTAATAAAAAGCAGATGAGATAGAGCTAACTAGTCTAGCTAACATTGACATGTGCTCGTTGCTTAATCTGTGATTTAGAAGACTGTACTGTTCAAACTAGCTAAGAACATTAAATGTAGCAAACTAGCAACCTTGTCTAAAGACACGCTAGCATGCTAGCACAGCTAGCCTAACGCTGCCCTCAAATAAAACACTGCACCAACAATTAACATTGTGTAATAAATGCTGCGGCATTATTCGAAGAAATACGGTATTTCATTTTTCTGACTGTTTCATTCGAATAAATAACCAGAGTTGTCATGTACATCTATAATTCACAATGCATGTTTGGCTATGTTGCGTCTTTGCTCCGCAGCTTCGCTCGTTGTAAACCAACAAATCAGCGCGCAGCTCATCAATATATTCATGAGCATACCATAAAACTGAGAAAACCTCTCGCTTTATTCCAGGGCTATTTCACAGGGTTGCATTAGGGAGCATAGAACAGCACCCACGCCATTTTCAGCCCAACCAATGTTACATACCCTATTCGGAGAAGGAACAATGTGAAATATCCAGAAAATCAGTCAATGACCCCTTTAAAGAAGTTTAGTTGGTGAGTAAGTGTGTTTATCTAAGACAGGCTGTATCTGTGAGTGTGTAAGACTGTGTGTGTCTTACCTTGAACAGACAGAACCTTCGAGGGCTGAACTTGTCCTTGCCCTTGCGGTCCTCCAGAGACAGGAACTCTATCAGCTGCTTGATGAACAGCGGCTCAGAGAAGTGGTCATAGATGATCTGTTCTCTCTAGGGGACACACACACACACAGGACACTGCTCAGGGGGGTGTTGGTGCTGGGGGCATCTGTAGATAAGTATTTAATGTGTGTGTGGGTGTGACAGTCTGTGTGTGTGTGAGCACGGTGTGTGTGTGTGTGTGAGAGACACACCTCAGTCATCTGGTCTCTGGTCAGGTCTTGTTTGGGTTGTTCCTCTGGTGGGGCATATGTCATCAGCTTTCTGCGCACACACGCACAGATATACACACACATACACACACACATACACAAGCACACACGGTCAGAGTTTGTGTGTGTGGCATGTGTGTGAATGTATAGATATGTGTATGTGGACCGGGTGTGTGTGTGTACACTATGTTTGCAAGCATGTGTGTGCATGGGTACAGGATTGTGTCTGCTGGTCTTTCAAAGAGGGGAAGCTCATTTTCGGCCTACATCCTAAAAACGTTCCATTTATTTAGCTAGTTCACTGGCTAGTTCACCCCTATGATACTAGCCTAACCTACTGAATGAATTAATGAACGAACGAACGATGTAACAAAACAATATTAATCTCGAAGGAGGAAATGTGGAAATTAGGTTAAACAGAAACAAGGAGCGTGGTGTATAATTGTATGAAAATTGGTTAGCAATTTCGCCAATCAAATACCAAGAAACAGGTTGCTGCAGTTTGTCTTTCAACTAAAGTTGCGAAATCCGCGATGGGACTGAGCTTGAATAGCTTCAATTACTTTTTATTAGTGGTGGGCATAGATTTTTTTTTTTAATGTAGATTAATCTCACTGTAATCTTGGAATTAATCTAGATTAATCTAAATTAAAATGGCTCATTTGAATTCCGCCGAAGGCATTCAGAATATGTGTGCTACCCAAATCATGACTAAAAGTAAGTCTTCGAGAACGGGTTTCTCAAGCCAGGTGAGCGAGGAGATTAGTTAGCTTGGCTGATAGAGCTGTGCTGACGGGCTTGCCTTGGTTGCACTTAAACAGTAGTTTGACGACGACTCTTCCCCTGCGCTACATCAGTGCTTGGCCCGCATCTCCCGCATTAGCAAAGGGATGCTTTGCGTTTAGGTGGTATTTGAGACTGGAAGAACTCGTACAGTAAACTAATTCCGCATAGCACAAGGTGCAAACAACCATAGTCTTGTCGAGGTTTACATTGGGAAGCTTCTTAAAAAAACATTTTCTCTTAAGCAAACCAGGCGGCTTCATAGCTGCCTCCATGTTAGCATGTCACGTTTGATGTGATAATTTCATACACAAGGCATACACACAGGTTCGAAGACTCGTTCTCGCCCCCTACAGTGCAATTTGGCTAGGTATACATCCACGCTAAAATATCAAGGTGAAAGTCATCATAGCTTGTGTAGTATAGTCCCAGCTCCCAACCAAACTTTGAGAATAGATTAACGGCAATATTTTTTTTATTGCCGTTAACGCCGATAACGGCCAACCACTACTTTTTATAGTACAAAATGACTGTCAATCAAAAGGAGATGCAGTCTTTCGACAGACCCTCCAATCATCACGCGGAAGCCCAACGTCCAGGCCAGCCCACTCCTCCATTCACCCCCAGAGACGCTGAGCGTCCGAGGCGGGATCATCTCAGCATTTATCTAATGACCGTTTTGAGGCACTGAAAAAAACTGTTCAAAGCAGCCCCATTGAAGTCCATGGAAGCTGAGCTTCAACAGGGAAATGCACTGTGGCACTACGGGAATGTATGAGAAGGAAATCAGTCAATCGACCTGCTAATATATGTAGCTGATTCTGAACAAACTCGTCTTCAATATGAAAGTGTTGTAACGCATTTTAAATGTTAACACAAGTAAATATTTGACCATGAATTTTTTGAAATGTTAGAAGAAGCTGAGCTTCCCATGCAGTCTTAAAGAAATCGCCACTGGTCTGTGCAGTATGTGTGAGCGAGCAGGATGTGTGTGTGTGTGTGTACCGTGGCCAGCTGTAATAGCCCCAGTGTGTCTTCTCTATGAACACACATCCATCCCAGTCCTTCTTGCAGCGGGGCAGGGAGCTGCTGTTGTACTGGAGCCACTGGTTATCAGGCCGGTCCCCCGCCACCACACCCCCAGTCTGGGACACACCTGGGGAGGGCAGGGCAGGTTAGCATGTAGTTACAGGTAAACAGACAGGGACATAGTAGACAGGTAAGGGTAGACAGGCAAGAGTAGACTGGCAAGGGTAGACTGATAGACAGACAGGGTAGACAGACAGGGTAGACAGACAGGGTAAACAGACAGGGTAGACTGGTAGAGAGGCAGGGTAGAGAGACAGGGTAGACAGGCAGGGTAGAGAGACAGGGTAGACAGGCAGGGTAGACAGACAGGGTAGACAGGCAGGGTAGACAGACAGGGTAGACTGGTAAGGCTAGACAGGTAGAGAGGCAGGGTAGACAGGCAGGGTAGACAGGTAGGGTAGACAGACAGGGTAGACTGGTAAGGCTAGACGGGTAGAGAGGCTGGGTAGACAGTCAGGATAGACAGGCAGGGTAGACAGGTAGGGTAGACAGACAGGGTAGACTGATAGACAGACAGGGGAGACAGACAGGGTAGACAGACAGGGTAGACAGACAGGGTAGACAGACAGGGTAGACTGGTAAGGCTAGACAGGTAGAGAGGCAGGGTACCCAGGCAGGGTAGACAGGTAGGGTAGATGTCGGAAAAGTTGAAGATGTAACCTTTTCATCCTGTATAAGAATGAAACTGTGTTCAGGGAGGCCTACCCCCAAATGTGAACTCTGGGTAACACAAGGCTAACGAGACAAGGGGACCTGGGCTGACCACAATCTTACTGGAGAGGCCATAGCACATGTTTAACCTTATCTGTATAAGTGAATCATATGGTCAGCCTAGGAGGGTTCAGAGAACTTTGTAAGTTTCCACTGCTAGGGACGCGTGGACACATGGATCGATCACATTGACAGCTGATATGCAGGGGAGGACACTTCCCACCAATATGCAGATTATTGCAACTCCCTCCTTTTTGGCCTTTGCTCACAAATCCCTCCATAAACTTCAACTGGTCCAGAACTCAGCTGCCCGCATTATAACTGGCACCCCCTCTATCCAACACATCACTCCTGTCTCCTTCAACAGCTCCACTGGCTCCTGGTCCAGTTCAGTATTCAATTCAAGATCCTCCTGTTTACATTCAAGGCCATCCACCATCTCACCCCCCCATGTGTGTCTGATCTCCTCCAGGGTCCCACTACCTCCCTCAGATCCTCTTCCTCCATACACCTGTCTGTCCCCTCTGCCCGTCTCACTACCATGAGGAGTAGAGCATTTAGCCCTTCTGCCTGTCTCACTACCATGGGGAGTAGAGCATTCAGCCCCTCTGCCAGCCTCACTACCATGGGGAGTAGAGCATTCAGCCCCTCTGCCAGCCTCACTACCATGGGGAGTAGAGCATTCAGCCCCTCTGCCCATCTCACCACCATGGGGAGTAGAGCATTCAGCCCCTCTGCCCGTCTCACCACCCTGGGGAGTAGAGCATTCAGCCCCTCTGCTCCCCATCTCTGGAACTCACTATCACCCGAAATTAGAAATATGGATTCATTTCCCAATTTCAACTCAAAACACACCTCTTTAATACTGCTTATTCCACTTAATTTAATTTGCACTGCCTCCTTCTGTTGTTTTTAATGTTGTTGTATTCTTTATTTTTCTGCTGCTTTTAATGTTTTTAGTACCTCTGTACGGTGACCTGAGTGCTGAGAAAGGCGCCTTGGAAAATAAAATGTATCATTATGAATGTTTAAATGGTGTTCCATGAAGAACCAGACAAACTCTGTATCCACCATGGTGTGTGGCCTTTTGTCTCCTTGTGGGCCGGCCGCAAGTAATAAAGCTTTCTTAACTTCTATAAGAATCTAAGAATATAATGGTGGGATATATTCTAAGAATATTGCTTACAGTAGAGAGGCAGGGTAGAGAGGCAGGGTAGACAGACAGGGTAGAGAAGTAGGGTAGACAGGCAGGGTAGACAGACAGGGTAGACAGACAGGGTAGAGAGGCAGGGTAGACAGACAGGGTAGAAAGGCTGGGTAGACAGGTAGGGTAGAAAGGCTGGGGTAGACAGGTAGGGTAGACAGGTAGGGTAGAGAGGCTGGGGTAGAGAGGCTGGGGTAAAGAGGCTGGGGTAGAGAGGCTGGGGTAGAGAGGCTGGGCTAGACAGACAGGGTAGACAGGCTGTGGTAGAGAGGCTGGGGTAGAGAGGCTGGGGTAGACAGACAGGGTAGAGAGGCTGGGGTAGAGAGGCTGGGGTAGAGAGGCTGGGGTAGACAGGCAGGGTAGAGAGGCAGGGTAGAGAGGCTGGGGTAAAGAGGCTGGGGTAGAGAGGCTGGGGTACACAGACAGGGTAGACAGGCAGGGTAGAGAGGCAGGGTAGAGAGGCTGGTGTAGAGAGGCTGGGGTAGAGAGGCTGGGGTAGAGAGGCTGGGGTAGAGAGGCTGGGGTAGAAAGGCAGGGTAGAGAGGCTGGGGTAGAGAGGCAGGGTAGAGAGGCTGGTGTAGAGAGGCTGGTGTAGAGAGGCTGGGGTAGAGAGGCTGGGGTAGAGAGGCTGGGGTAGAGAGGCTGGGTTAGAGAGGCTGGGGTAGAGAGGCTGGGGTAGAAAGGCTGGGGTTAGGACACAGACTTACTGAGCTGCTGGAAGATGACAGGGATTTTCTTGTGTGGTCTCTTGAGCTGCTTCATGATTCCAGCCACAGCAGAGATCGCCACCTGGAGGACGACACAGACCCTGCAGGTAAACGGCATGTAGCTGCTGCATCTGCAGCTCTGCAGGATCATCCAGGGTTACCCTGGAAGGAGCACTGCTCCCAGTGAGGTTTGTGTGTGTGTGTGTGTGTGTGTACCTTGCGGACAAGCAGAAAGTTGTGGTTGTGTGTATGTACCTACTGGACCAGCAGAGAGTTGTGGTTGTGTGTATGTGTGTGTGTGTACCTACTGGACCAGCAGAGAGTTGTGGTTGTGTGTATGTGTGTGTGTGTACCTACTGGACCAGCAGAGAGTTGTGGTTGTGTGTATGTGTGTGTGTGTACCTACTGGACCAGCAGAGAGTCGTGGTTGTGTGTATGTACCTACTGGACCAGCAGAGAGTCGTGGTTGTGTGTATGTACCTACTGGACCAGCAGAGAGTCGTGGTTGTGTGTGTGTGTGTACCTACTGGACCAGCAGAGAGTCGTGGTTGTGTGTGTGTGTGTGTACCTACTGGACCAGCAGAGAGTCGTGGTTGTGTGTGTGTGTGTACCTACTGGACCAGCAGAGAGTCGTGGTTGTGGGTGTGTGTAACTACTGGACCAGCAGAGAGTTGTGGTTGTGTGTGTGTGTGTACCTACTGGACCAGCAGAGAGTCGTGGTTGTGGGTGTGTGTAACTACTGGACCAGCAGAGAGTTGTGGTTGTGTGTGTGTGTGTACCTTGCGGACCAGCAGAGAGTCGTGGTTGAGGCTCTTGACGAAGAAGAGAACGGCAGGAGCAGGAAGAGGGTGGTCGTCTCTTAGCAACAGGGACAGGAAGCCGATGGCAATGTGCTCAAACTTCCAGGGCCTGGAACACGGGAGTTGTCATAGTAACCATCTGATATCTTCAGATATGACCTTTCACACACAACCTTTAGATCAATCAGTCATTGACACTAGCTGCTCAGGTGACCCAGAGCACAAACATGACCCCTCATCCCCACATGACCCCCCACATGACCCCTGCTACATGTGGGACCTACATGTTTCTGTTGCTGAGGCAGTCCAGTAGCTCCTCCACCAGATTCTCGTACCTCCTGCAGGAACACACCAGTCAGTCTGACACACTCCCTTAAACATTTAGTCATTTTAGCAGACGCTAAAATGCGCTAAACACAGCACCGTGTGTGTCTCTGTGTGTGTGTGTGTATGGTCTGTGTGTAAGGTGTGTGTAAGGTGTGTACGTAAGGTGTATGTAAGGTGTGTGTGTAAGGTGTTTGTGTAAGGTGTCTGTAAGGTTTGAGGTAAGTTTGAGTAAGGTGTGTCTGTAAGGTTTGAGTAAGGTGTGTGTGTAAGATTTGAGTAAGGTGAGTGTGTAAGGTTTGAGTAAGGTATGTGTGTAAGATTTGAGTAAGGTGAGTGTGTAAGGTTTGAGTAAGGTGAGTGTGTAAGGTTTGAGTAAGGTGTGTGTGTAAGGTTTGAGTAAGGTGTGTGTGTGTAAGGTGTGTGTGTAAGGTTTGAGTAAGGTGTGTCTGTATGGTTTGAGTAAGGTGTGTGTGTAAGGTGTGTGTGTAAGGTTTGAGTAAGGTGTGTGTGTAAGGTTTGAGTAAGGTGTGTCTGTAAGGTTTGAGTAAGGTGTGTGTGTAAGGTTTGAGTAAGGTGTGTGTGTAAGGTTTGAGTAAGGTGAGTGTGTAAGGTGAGTGTGCAAGGTTTGAGGTAGGTTTTAGTAAAGTGTGTGTGTAAGGTTTGAGTAATGTGTGTGTGTAAGGTGTGTGTGTGTAAGGTGTGTGTGTAAGGTGAGTGTGTAAGGTGAGTGTGTAAGGTGAGTGTGTAAGGTGAGTGTGAGGACCTACCTGACAGAGTCAGTGTTTCTGGTGTCTTGTCTCATCAGGCCGTCTGCCGTCTCCTCCTCGGAGGGCACGGCGTCCAGGAGGAGGGGCTTCCCTGACGTCAGCAGCAGCTTCGCCACGGAAACGCACTTTTCAGGGATCTACAGGTCAGAGGTCAGGTCAGCACAGAGCAGGGCAAGAAAATAACAGTTTAACTTGGGGGCACTGGTAAACATAGGAGCACCAGCAAAGCTTTAGGAGCAAACACTGAATATTAAGGAGCACCACAACTACAATGATTATTCTATTTATTTATTTTGCACGCTGGTTAACTCCTTGTCACGCGACAATGGAGCTTAGAGAAAAGTAGCGACTGACAGCTTATATTAACCAAAATATTAATAAAATATAAATCTAAAATCTGCATTAAAGTTTAGAACGTAGAGATGAAGTAATTCACATAATTGGTTATGTAACGTTAGAACTGTGGTTCTAGGGCCAAAATTTCGGGGAGAATATGTGACCAAAATTGTCGCAATTTCAAGCCCTACAGAGTGTGTGCATGTGTGTGTGTACACTGTGTGTGTGTTCAAGTGCGTGTGTGTGTGTACACTGTGTGTGTGTGTACTGTGTGTGTGTACTGTGTGTACACTGTGTGTGTGTGTGTGTACTGTGTGTTCTCACAGAGAAGTCGATGCCGATGGTCTCGTAGTGCCGGTGGATCTTGTCTGCCAGGTCGTCAAAGAGCCGTACGATGGAGGGCTTCTCCAGGGACATGGCTGGGCTCAGGCTGCAGAGCACCAGGGCTGGCCAGGTCAGGCTGATGCACTCCCAGTCATGCAGGTTGGCCAGACACACCCCTGTGTGGCTCCCCAGCAGGCAGTATAACGCACCCTGGAGTGGGTGAGGAGGACTGGCTAGTACCCATCCTACACGGCTCATTTACATTATTTAATTCATTACCTATATCCACTTATACCCCCAACACCCACAATCCACCCTCCAACCCCCTCATCCCTCCCTCCAACCTCCTCATCCCTCCCTCCAACCCCTTCATCCCTCCCTCCAACCCCTCATCCCTCCCTCCAACCCCTCATCCCTCCCTCCAACCCCCTCATCCCTCCCTCCAACCCCCTCATCCCTCCCTCCAACCCCCTCATCCATCCCTCCAACCCCCTCCAACCCCTTCATCCCCCCCTCCAACCCCTTCATCCCTCCCTCCAACCCCCTCATCCATCCCTCCAACCCCCTCCAACCCCTTCATCACTCCCTCCAACCCCTCATCCCTCCCTCCAACCCCCTCATCCCTCCCTCCAGCCCCCTCATCCCTCCCTCCAACCCCTTCATCCCTCCCTCCAACCCCCTCATCCCTCCCTCCAACCCCCTCATCCCTCCCTCTCTTCCCTCTCTCTAACCCCCTCTTCCCTCTCTCTAACCCCCTGATCCACATGCTGGGCTACAGCGGGGCCTCTGAGCTGTACTCCTCTGCTACCTTGAACTGCTGCTGGCTGATATCTGAGCGAGCGGGCTGCAGGAAGTCCAGGACGCGGGGGATGAGGTCACGGCAGCAGAAGTTGTAGGTCCCAAGGGCGGTGAACAGCACTGTCTGGGCGCGGCTACGCACCTGCAGGGCAACACACGTCACCTTACAGCCCTGCTGCTGCACCCAGCACACACATCGACAGACATACTGACTCTGGTCTCACCTCACTGGAGGTATGTAAGTGTACATGTGTGTGTAGTCTGACTTGATTGTAGGTGTGTGTAGGTTTGTGTATGTGCGGTCTGACCTGACTGTAAGTGTGAGTGTGTGTGGACTGACCTAACTGTAGGTGTGTGTGTGGACTGACCTAACTGCAGGTGTGTGTAGGTGTGTGAGTGTGTGTGGTCTGACCTGACTGTAGGTGTGTGTGTGTGTGTGTGTGGTCTGACCTGACTGTAGGTGTGTGTGTGTGGTCTGACCTGACTGTAGGTGCTGGTAGACAGTCTCAGCAGGTCCTTCATCAGCTCCTGGTGGATACTCCTGTACTGACATCCTTCTACTGTGAGCTTACGCAGCTGAAAACACACACAGACACACGCATACACTTGAGAAGGAACATTTACATATGGAAACCTGTAGTACCACAGGTGTAAACCTGTAGTACCAGAGGTGTAAACCAGTGTAAACCTGTAGTAGCAGAGGTGTAAACCTGTAGTACCAGAGGTGTAAACCAGTGTAAACCTGTAGTACCAGAGGTGTAAACCAGTGTAAACCTGTAGTACCAGATGTGTAAACCTGTTGTACCAGAGGTGTAAACCTGTAGTACCAGAGGTGTCATAATCAGGGCTGAAATGTAACGTTGTCCTACCATTAATTTGAGCCCCACAACTGTATGGATTAGTTAAATCATGTTGTAAATAACCTAGACCCAGGTCAGAATGTCAAAATGCACAAAAAACAATGGATTTTACATTTTGGGACAGGTCAAGTTCAGTTTGGGATGGATAGTGGGACAGTGAGGAAAAAAAGTTAGTTGCGAGCCCTGGTAACAGTAGCAGGTGTGGAACAGTAGCAGGCGTGTAACAGTAGCAGGTGTGTAACAGTAGCACGTCTGTAACAGTAGCACGTCTGTAACAGTAGCACTTACCTCGTGCTGTAGCATCACACGGTCGATCAGCAAGGCTCTGATGTGCTGTTTCCTCCCGTGTAGCTGCAGACCACAGAAGAAGAAACATGAGGAACTCCATATCTGCAAATTGCACACTTGCACCCTCCCCCCAACCCCCCTGTAGTCCTGGAGGACTCCTCCACCCCCCTGTAGTCCTGGAGGACTCCTCCACCCCCCTGTAGTCCTCCTACACCCCCCTGTAGTCCTGGAGGACTCCTCCACCCCCCTGTAGTCCTGGAGGACTCCTCCACCCCCCTGTAGTCCTCCTACACCCCCCTGTAGTCCTGGAGGACTCCTCCACCCCCCTGTAGTCCTGGAGGACTCCTCCACCCCCCTGTAGTCCTGGAGGACTCCTCCACCCCCCTGTAGTCCTCCTCCACCCCCCTGTAGTCCTGGAGGACTCCTCCACGCCCCTGTAGTCCTGGAGGACTCCTCCACCCCCCTGTAGTCCTCCTTCACCCCCCTGTAGTCCTGGAGGACTCCTCCACCCCCCTGTAGTCCTCCTCCACCCCCCTGTAGTCCTCCTCCACCCCCCTGTAGTCCTCCTCCACCCCCCTGTAGTCCTGGAGGACTCCTCCACCCCCCTGTAGTCCTCCTCCACCCCCCTGTAGTCCTGGAGGACTCCTCCACCCCCTGTAGTCCTCCTCCACCCCCCTGTAGTCCTCCTCCACCCCCCTGTAGTCCTGGAGGACTCCTCCACCCTCCTGTAGTCCTGGAGGACTCACCCTGTTCTCCATGGACTTCTTCACCAGGTTGAAGCTCTTCCAGCGAGAGTCAAACTCATGTTTGTGAGAGCCTTTGAAGTGCAGCAGGTCACTGATGATCTGGCGGGGGAAAAAGAAACATCTGAAGCAGCTAACACTGGCCAGGCACATTAAATAGGCAGGTAATAGGGGTGGGCGATATGGCCAAAATCTTCTATCACGGTATGAGTAATTTTATATCACGGTTACGGTATATATCATGGTATAGTAATTGTTCTGTAAATTCAATTAAGAAATGGTACTATATAACCATACCGTACATCACCACACTCTATTATTTATTTATTACAAACAAAAACAACTGCCTCACATGAGACAACACTTGAGTTAAAAACAAAAGACTCAAAAAACGAGTTACGAGTAGAGTGTTCCGATTGGCTGATGCGCAGTCATGCCATCCGCGTGGTGACCTACTCACAGCTCAATACGGATCCGTAATGCCCTCCGACTTTTACTATCCATGTAACTTCGGTTTCGGCGTACCTCGTTAAAGCTCGGTCGATACGTTTCAGTTTGATATTTCCCGGCATGACCTCACTCTCAGTAAGTAAGTAGTTAGCCTTCACTAGTCATCCTAGATCAAGAATGCAAGCAACGCCACCAGTGTAATTTTACAACAATAATTTTACAGCGCGACACATAAAACTTGAACAACAAAACGAATTGGTTACCTGCAGAATGGGACATCAAATATATAAGTAATTAGCATCGGCATGAATGTGGTCCGCTAAGACAAAATACACTCCACATTGAAAATTCCGTCAGACCAACGCAAATGTGCTTCAGGTCAAACGAAAATAGCAAATCAAATAGAAGTTAAACTACAATTCTAAATATCGGAAGAATGCGATTTATATGATGGCTTATATACAATACAACAACCAGACATTTAATTGACACGTGTAATACAAAAATATAGTGTAAAGTATCCCGCGGTTGAAACGGTATAGCCAAATCTCTCCCGGTAGACACATTTCTACCGTCGCACGGTATATACCGTCATACCGCCCAGCCCTAGCAGGTAACATAAAAACGTTGCCATGTTGGCAGATTAAATAGGCAGGTTACACTGTAACATTGCCATGTCAGCAGGTAACAGTGTACCGTTGCCATGGCTACTGGTTAAATAGGCAGGTAACAGTGTACCGTTGCCATGGCTGCGCTCCTCAGATCTCCTACCTTGATTATGGAGAACAGAGACTTGGTGTCGTCCTCAGAGTGCTCCAGGATGTGATCTGAGGAGACAAACACATGCAACAGTCAGGTGAGGGAGGAGGGGCATGAGGGGTTAGGAGGCTGTCGAGGAGGTATGATAGGGTGGAGGAGGAATGGGAGTTTAAGGAGGTAGAAGGGGGTAGAGGAGGTAGGAGGATATAAAGGAGGTAGGAGGGGATAGAGGAGGTAGGAGGATATAAAGGAGGTAGGAGGGGATAGAGGAGGTAGGAGGAGATAGAGGAGGTAGGAGGAGATAGAGGAGGTAGGAGGAGATAGAGGAGGTAGATGAGGTTTAAAGGGGTAGAGGATGTAGAAGGGGGTAGAGCAGGGGTCCCCAAACTGTTTTCTGCGAGGGCCAGATAATTTTCCTTTCTTTAATGTGGGGCCGGGTCGGGGGTAAAAGACGTAGGAGGGGGTAGGAAGGGGTAGGAGGAGAGAGAGGAGGTCGGAGGGAGTAGAGGGGGTAGGAGGGGAGAGAGGAGGTCGGAGGGGGTAGGAGGGGAGAGAGGAGGTAGAGGGGGTAGGAGGGGAGAGAGGAGGTCGGAGGAGGTAGAGGGGAGAGGAGGGGAGAGAGGAGGTCGGAGGAGGTAGGAGGGGAGAGAGGAGGTCGGAGGAGGTAGAGGGGGTAGGAGGGGAGAGAGGAGGTAGGAGGAGGTAGGAGGGGAGAGGAGGTCGGAGGAGGTAGAGGGGGTAGGAGGGGAGAGAGGAGGAGGTAGGAGGGGAGAGGAGGTCGGAGGAGGTAGGAGGGGAGAGAGGAGGTAGGAGGGGGTAGAGGAAGTAGGAAGGGGTAGGAAGGGGTAGGAGGGGAGAGAGACTCACGCAACAGCAGTCTCATCACTCTGCAGATGGCGTCTCTGTAGTTTTCCCTGGACTCATCTGATCAGAGGAAGTATGTCTCATGTTATAAACCCTTTATTACATGCTTACAGCTTTTTATAACATGCTTGATAACCCTTTAATACACTAAACAACTGATTGTTACATGCGCACTAACACTTTATAGCATGCTAAATAACATTTAATGACACTTCACAAACCCTTTATAACATGCTAATCACCCCTAACACATATGTTATGCAATTCTTATGACCTATACCATGTTTATCACAGCATATAAACCCTTTATAACAAATGTTTTGGCAGTTTATAAACCTTGTATACCAATATACCATATCTGTAACCTGCTCCTGTCTCTATAGTCTTGATGATAACCCAGAGTATTCACCATGGTGACAATAACCCACAGTTATCCCCTAGCGGTGATAACCTAGAGTACTCACCATGGTGATGATAACCCACTGTTATCCCCTTGCAGTGATAACCTAGAGTACTCACCATGGTGACGATAACCCACAGTTATCCCCCTGGCGGTGATAACATAGAGTACTCACCATGGTGATGATAACCCACAGTTATCCCCCTGGCGGTGATAACAGAGTACTCACCATGGTGATGATAACCCACAGTTATCCCCCTGGCGGTGATAACAGAGAGTACTCACCATATTCCATGCCGGTGAAGAGGCTTGTCTCATCAAGGTTCACTGTGCTCTGGACTCTGGAGAGGGGGGAGACATGCTCACTGGCACCATACTCTCTGCACCACATTGTACCACACGTGGTAGAGGGCAAGGAAGGCCCGGGGTAGTACAGGGTTGGGGTGTTAGTGGATCAGTACTTACAGGTCAGGTACGGGGGTTCCCTGCAGTGGGGGCAGCACGCTGCCAGCTCCCAGAAGGCAGTGCTGCACAATCACTAGACTCTGCAGGACGTCATCTCTATCAACAGGAAGTATAGGTCGGATTTAAACACCTCACCTTCACATCACCTCAACTTTACACACCTCACCTTCACATGTCTCACTTTTACATATCTCACCTCAAAATACCTCACCTTTACATGTCTCTCACTTCTACATATCTCACCTTTACACACCTCACTTTTACGTCCCCACCGGATCATGTCCCCACCGGGTCATGTCCCCACCTGGTTGTGTCCTCACCTGGTCATGTCCAGGTCCCCTTGGGCGTGTCTCTGCAGCCTGAGCAGCTCTGGCTGCAGGATGAGGTCCAGAATGTAGAAGACAAAGGCAGTCTCCTCCACACACGGGACATGCCACTGGATCTGCAGGTTCCACAGGTCTCCTGGACGGCCCCAGTCCTGGACACACACACAAAACAGTTAGTAAAGCAAGAGACAGCAAGGGTTACATAAAAGAAGAGGATTTTCAGTGTTGCTTGCTGCCACAAAAAAGGATGTGCAAATATGTACCTTGATGGGCAGGTACAGTGCGTGTGTGTGTATGTGTGTACCTTGATGGGCAGGTACAGTGCGTGTGTGTGTGTGTATGTTTGTACCTTGATGGGCAGGTAGGAGTGTGAGAGCGGCTGGAAGCCCCCAGGGATGCTGCAGTACTCGGTGGGGTAGATGAGGGCGCTGGAGCGCAGGATGTGGTGCAGCAGGTTGCAGGCCAGGGCATAGCCCTGCTTACACCTCAGGTGCAGGCTGAGCTGCAGCACCTGCAGCAGCTGGCTGCTGTAGGGGAGCAGCTTGTCCCCATCCACACGCGTCACCTGAGGGAGACTGGGTGTAACTGGATGTGGTGGTCTGGTGATCCTGGAGGGTCATACGTGTGTGGTGTGTGTGTTCACCTCTGACAGCAGCTGGAGGTTCCACAGCAGCTCCTTGTCCAGCTCCTCCTCGTTCAACACCTCCTCATCTGAAACACAGAACACCTTAGACTACCACCTCCTCCTTAGACCACCACCTCCTCATCTAAACAGCTCAACCCTCCTCATCTAAACAGCTCAACACTCCTGCTCAACACTCCTGCTCCTCCACCCTCCTCCTCCACCCTCTCCAAACCATCACCTCCTCCTCCACTTCTGAATCCCTCAAGATGACCAGACAGAGATCCTCACTGCTACTGCAGCTAAATAGATACTTACTGCTACTGCAGCTGAATAGAGATACTCACTGCTACTGCGGCTGAATAGATATTTACTGCTACTGCAGCTGAATAGAGATACTCACTGCTACTGCAGCTGAATAGAGATACTCACTGCTACTGCAGCTGAATAGATACTCACTGCTACTGCAGCTGAATAGATACTCACTGCTACTGCAGCTGAATAGATACTTACTGCTACTGCAGCTGAATAGATATTTACTGCTACTGCAGCTGAATAGAGATCCTCACTGCTACTGCAGCTGAATAGATACTCACTGCTACTGCAGCTGAATAGATATTTACTGCTACTGCAGCTGAAAAGATACTCACTGCTACTGCAGCTGAATAGAGATACTCACTGCTACTGCAGCTGAATAGATACTCACTGCTACTGCAGCTGAATAGATACTTACTGCTACTGCAGCTGAATAGATACTTACTGCTACTGCAGCTGAATAGGGATACTTACTGACAGCTATTTGGTTGATGGCATTACAGCAGTGTGGTACAAACAGCTTGAGAGACTCGGTCGGGTGACACTGAAACACAGACACCGAGGGTTAGTAGACCAAGGATGGGAGGAGAGCAGGGAGGAGAGCGGGGTGGAGAGCAGGGTGGAGAGCAGGGTGGAGAGGTGGAGAGGAGAGCAGGGTGGAGGGGTGGAGAGGAGAGCAGGGTGGAGGGGTGGAGGAGAGCAGGGTGGAGGGTGGAGGAGAGCAGGGTGGAGGGGTGGAGAGGAGAGCAGGGTGGAGGGGTGGAGGAGAGCAGGGTGGAGGGTGGAGGAGAGCAGGGTGGAGGGGTGGAGGAGAGCAGGGTGGAGGGGTGGAGGAGAGCAGGGTGGAAAGGGTGGAGGAGAGCAGGGTGGAGGGGTGAAGAGGAGAGCTGGGTGGAGGGGTGGAGGAGAGCAGGGTGGAGGGGTGGAGGAGAACAGGGTGGAGGGGTGGAGGAGAGCAGGGTGGAGGGGTGGAGAGGAGAGCAGGGTGGAGGGGTGGAGGAGAGCAGGGTGGAGGGGTGGAGGAGAGCAGGGTGGAGGGGTGGAGGAGAGCAGGGTGGAGGGGTGGAGAGGAGAGCAGGGTGGAGGGGTGGAGAGGAGAGCAGGGTGGAGGGGTGGAGAGGAGAGCAGGGTGGAGGGGTGGAGAGGAGAGCAGGGTGGAGGGGTGGAGGAGAGCAGGGTGGATGGGTGGAGGAGAGCAGGGTGGATGGGTGGAGGAGAGCAGGGTGGAGGGGTGGAGGAGAGCAGGGTGAAGGGGTGGAGGAGAGCGGGGTGAAGGGGTGGAGGAGAGCAGGGTGGAGGGGTGGAGGAGAGCAGGGTGGAGGGGTGGAGAGGTGAGCTGGGTGGAGGGGTGGAGAGTAGGGTGGTAGGGTGGAGAGCAGGGTGGAGGGGTGGAGAGTAGGGTGGAGGGGTGGAGAGCAGGGTGGACGGGTGGAGAGTAGGGTGGAGGGGTGGAGAGCAGGGTGGAGGGGTGGAGAGTAGGGTGGAGAGCAGGGTGGAGAGCAGGGTGGAAGGGTGGAGAGCAGGGTGGAGGGGTGGAGAGTAGGGTCGAGGGGTGGAGAGCAGGGTGGAGGGGTGGAGAGTAGGGTGGAGGGGTGGAGAGCAGGGTGGAGGGGTGGAGAGTAGGGTGGAGGGGTGGAGAGCAGGGTGGAGGGGTGGAGAGCAGGGTGGAGGGGTGGAGGGTAGGGTGGAGGGGTGGGGTAGAGGCAGTGGGGCACTACCTTGGAGGCTGCTCTGCACATGTCTGCCACCATCCTGCCAGCCACGTGAGTCTCAAACATGTTGGTGGTGGCGAACCGAAACACCTTCTCAAGGGCTACCTGGGGAATGACATCATGACACAAGAGAGAGATGAGAGACAAGCACAAGGAGTGAGAGAGAGATATTGGAAGAGAGAGCAGGAGAGAGAGCAGGAGAGAGAGCAGGAGAGAGAACAGGAGAGAGAGCAGGAGAGAGAGCAGGAGGCAGAGCAGGAGAGAGAACAGGAGAGAGAGCAGGAGAGAGAGCAGGAGAGAGAGAGCAGGAGAGAGAGCAGGAGAGAGAGCAGGAGAGAGAGCAGGAGAGAGAACAGGAGAGAGAGCAGGAGAGAGAGCAGGAGAGAGAGAGCAGGAGAGAGAGCAGGAGAGAGAGCAGGAGAGAGAGCAGGAGGCAGAGCAGGAGAGAGAGCAGGAGAGAGAGCAGGAGAGAGAGCAGGAGAGAGAGCAGGAGAGAGGCCCTACCTTGAAGATGTCCATGGAGCACTGAGTGAGGATGGTGCTGAAGGTGGAGGAGAGTCCCAATTCCACCAGAGTCTCCACATGGGTCATCTTCTCCGTCTCTGTCTCCTCCCTGGTCTGCTCCAAGGTGCTGCTGTCGATCAAGGCAAAGCACCTACAAACACACACACACACACATTGATCTTTGCACCTTCCTGCTAACACATCCTGTCCCACTTAGCTGCTACCTGGTCCTACAGACAGCCAGGCTGACAGACAGTCCTACCTGTCCATGAACTGAAGAACAAAGTCTTCAAACTCAGCAGAGGCTGAGCACATTTCTCTCTCCACCTGCAGCAGAGACCGAGGAGAGAGGGAGGAGAGAAGGAGGAGAGAAGGAGAGAGAGAGAGGGAGGGAGAGAGAGAGAGAGAGAGAGAGAGAGAGAGGGAAGGAGAGAGGGAGGAGAGAGGGACCAAAGAGAGGGAGGAGAGAGGGAGGAGAGAGGGAGAGCGTGAGACCCACAGAGACAGGCAGACATGGATAGATGGATGGATGACAGACAGAGAGACAGATACCTCCGTCAGGTCAGTCCTGTCATGAAGAGCAGATGAACAGTCCACCAAAGGCACTAGAGTCACAAATGTAGCGATGAACTGGAACGTGATCTGCAAAGAAAGAACATGCCTTCAGACCTATAGCCATCACACACTCACATCACCAGGCTGGATCCCTACTACAGTACCCACCATGCACTTGCTGAAGTCGTTGGGGTCGACGCCGGGCAGCGCCCTCATGAGCAGGGGCAGCATGTGAGTGGGGCCTTGTGGGAAACGCGGTCCTCCGGACACCAGGCTGCGTGCCACGCCAATCATGCAGCTCAGTGTGGCCGTCAACTGGTGAGGCTCCGTCAGAGTCTCCATGGCAGGGTAGGTCCTGGACACACACACAGGCCAGTCACACACCGGGCACACACACACCAGTCACATGTGTGCGCTCCTTCACACAGTGTGGAACTCACTTCTCCAGCACGGGGGGGATGACCAGCTCTGGCCTCATGAGGGCCAGGTTCTGCAGGGCCTGAGCGGCGTCCAGGCTGCCCGTGCGGCTGAACATGGCCAGCAGCACCGGCTGCATCATGCTCTCCACAAACGTGGTGATGTCCTGCTCCGTCAGCAGGTGGCTGTCCGGTACCGGGGTCAGCCAGGTGGGCCTCCGGTAGCGCTCCCGGTGGAGCCGCCGCACCACGCTGCCAGGGAGACGCTGGAGAAGCTTCATCAGCTTCATCTGGGGGAGGAGAGGGGGACAGGGGGAGGAGAGGGGGACAGGGGGACGACAGGGGGAGGACAGGGGGACAGTGGGACGACAGGGGGAGGACAGGGGGAGGAGAGGGGGAGGACAGGGGGAGGAGAGGGGGACAGGGGGAGGAGAGGGGGACAGTGGGAGGAGAGGGGGAAGAGGGGGAGGACAGGGGGACAGTGGGACGACAGGGGGAGGACAGGGGGAAGAGGGGGACAGGGGGAAGAGGGGGAGGACAGGGGGACAGGGGGAGGACAGGGGGACGGGGGAGGACAGGGGGAGGAGGCAGAGGGACAAGGGGAGTACAGGGGGAGGACAAGGGGAGGAGGCAGAGGGAGGACAGGGGGGGGAGGCAGAGGGACAGGGGAGGACAGGGGGAGGACACCAATAAGCCACCGTAATGGAACAGAACGGAGATTTACCAAAATAAGCCTGACATTTCCTTCATTTATGTTGAAGGAACATCCCACTGGTTCCTCTACCACATGAACACAACACACATAACATTTGACTGTTTAACAGACACTACTCACATCTCAGCTACCAGGCATGGTCAACAATAATAATAACATCTCAGTTGCCAGGCATGGTTAACAATGATAATAACATCTCAGCTACCAGGAATGGTGAACAATGCTAATAACATCTCAGTTGCCAGGCATGGTGAACAATGATAATAACATCTCAGCTACAGTCAGTGTTGGTATGCTGTAAATGGTACATTGTGTTGGCATGTCTGTAAGGACGTGTTGCTATGGTGTGTTGTCATCAAGTATAAGGATGTGTTGCTATGACACGAGGAGACTCACCAACCAGCGTCCGTGATTGGATGGGTGGAAGAAGGAAGTGATGCTGTTGAAGAGGCCACTGAGTTGAGCCTGGGCCATCTTACTGGGCCCACCCTGCACGCACACACACAATGAAGAAGTTTGAACTCCAAGATCTAGGATAGGATCTCGGTTAGGGACTTGGGCAGGGGACAGGGTCTAGGTCAGGGGCTAAGGGATAGGATGTGATCTAACATAAGGGGCTAGGATCTAGGATAGAGGCTAAGGGATAGGGGTCATTATGATCTAACATAGGGGACATGATCTAGCATACGGGTTAGTATGATCTAACATAGGGGGCAAGATTTAGGATAGGGGTTAGTATGATCTAACATAGGGGACATGATCTAGGATAGGGGTTATTATGATCTAACATAGGGGACATGATCTAGGATAGGGGTTAGTATGATCTAACATAGGGGACATGATCTAGGATAGGGGTTAGTATGATCTAACATAGTGGGCAGGATCTAGGATAGGGGTTAGTATGATCTAACATAGGGGGCAGAATCTAGGATAGGGGGTTAGTATGATCTAACATAGGGGGCAGGATCTAGGATAGGGGTTAGTATGATCTAACATAGGGGGCAGGATCTAGGATAGGGGTTAGTATGACCTAACATAGGGGGCAGGATCTAGGATGGGGTTAGTATGATCTAACATAGGGGGCAGGATCTAAGATAGGGGGCAAGGTATAGTGGTTAATTAATATAATCTAGCATAGGGGACAGGATCTAGGATAGGGGCTAATAGGGCTGGGCGGTATGACGGTATATACCGTGCGACGGTAGAAATGTGTCTACCGGGAGAGATTTGTCTATACCGTTTCAACCGCGGTATACTTGATACTATATTTTTGTATTACACGTGTCAATTAAATGTCTGGTTGTTGTATTGTATATAAGCCATCATATAAATCGCGTTCTTGCAATATTTACATTTGTAGTTTAACTTCTATTTGATTTGCTATTTTCGTTTGACCTGAAGCACATTTGCGTTGGTCTGACGGAATTTTCGATGTGGAGTGTATTTTGTCTAAGCGGACTGCATTCATGCCGATGCTAATTACTTATATAGTTGATGTCCCATTCTGCAGATAACCAATTCGATTTGTTGTTCCAAGTTTTATGTCTCGCGCTGTAAAATTCTCGCTGTAAAATTCTCGTTGTAAAATTACACTGGTGGCGTTGCTAGAATTCTTGATCTAGGACAGGGGTCGGCAACCCAAAATGTTGAAAGAGCCATATTGGACCCCAAAAAAAAAAAAAAACTATTCTGTCTGGAGCCGCAAACAAATTAAAAGCCTAATATAAGCCTTATAATGAAGGCAACACATGCTCTAAGTGTCAATATTAGCTATATTAGCCTATTATCAAAATGATAAGTAGGCTACAAATACATAATGAACATTCATTAAAAAAGCGAGCTAGCTTCCGTTACCAAGCAACCTAGCATAACACTCGTAGCAATGCTACTTCCTGCTCGTGTTACTTGTTAGCCTCCTCATTGTAAAATTTGAAGCCATATGATAAAGTTTCCATAGTCGATAAGATAGATAGGTACTTTATTAACCCCCGAACGCAAATTATTGTGTCCAGGTTGACAGATAGCTAGAAAGCTCACGCAGTCCAGATAATCTTTAATCGATAAATTGGATATTGTAGCCACAGTACAGTTTGAGTCTTTTGTTTTTAACTCAATTGTTGTCTCATGTGACAGTTGTTTTTGTTTGTAATAAATCAATAATAGAGTGTGATGATGTACGGTATGGTTATTTTGTACCATTTCTTAATTGAATTTACAGAACAATTACTATACCGTGATATATACCGTAACCGTGATATAAAATTACTCATACCGTGATAGAAGATTTTGGCCATATCGCCCACCCCTCGGGGCTAATGGATAGGATAGAGGACAGGACCCGGA
This sequence comes from Hypomesus transpacificus, assembly GCF_021917145.1. Taxonomy (NCBI): domain Eukaryota; kingdom Metazoa; phylum Chordata; class Actinopteri; order Osmeriformes; family Osmeridae; genus Hypomesus; species Hypomesus transpacificus. The sequence goes on along the minus strand of NC_061070.1, from coordinate 2,057,730 downwards.
ACAAGGTTAGGCTTAGTATAGGAAATTGGAGGGGGACGGATCAGTAAGGATGGACCTGGGACCATTGGGACTTAACTGAAGTGGGAAGGGACTAGGGGCTAGTACAAGGGGCTAGGACAGGGACTAAGGGCTAGGACAAGGACTAGGGGCTAGGACAGGGACTAAGGACTAGGATAAGGACTAGGGGCTAGGACAAGGACTAGGACAGGGACTAAGGGCTAGGACAAGGACTAAGGGCTAGGACAAGGACAAGGGGCTAGACTGACCAGCAGGGAGGAGACCCAGAGCACCACATGGCCGATGTCGTAGGCGTTGGTCACGTATCTGGCCACTAACATCTGACTGGTACCCACAGGCAGGTTGAGGCTGCGCAGGATCCTGGTGAAGATCTACCACAACAACATGGACACATCACAAACCACTCCACAGATACCTCATGTTCTGTGGACCTGTTTAGTAGCTGGTGTTGATTTAACATCTAAGATGTGTTCATGGCACTGAGACATAGAGGCAGCTCAGGTACGTAAGATGATCACAGTCTCTGTTTCAGCTCACTGTCAGAACACACCCTGACACCAGCTGGTGAGTAGCTGATTATAGACTGATCAAGTGACGGTGAGTACAGACCGATATGAACAGTGACAGGGTGAGTACAGACCAATATGAACAGTGATAGGGTGAGTACAGACTGATATGAACAGTGACAGGGTGAGCACAGACTGATACAGTGACAGGGTGAGTACAGACCGATATGAACAGTGACAGGGTGAGTACAGACTGATATGAACAGTTACAGGGCGAGTATAGAACGATATGAACAGTGACAGGGTGAGTACAGACTGATATGAACAGTGACAGGGTGAGTACAGACCGATATGAACAGTGATAGGGTGAGTACAGACTGATATGAACAGTGACAGGGTGAGTACAGACTGATACAGTGACAGGGTGAGTACAGACCGATATAAACAGTGATAGGGTGAGTACAGACTGATTTGAACAGTGATAGGGTGAGTACAGACCAATATGAACAGTGACAGGGTGAGTACAGACCGATATGAACAGTGACAGGGTGAGTACAGACTGATACAGTGACAGGGTGAGTACAGACCGATATGAACATTGAAAGGGTGAGTATAGACTTATATGAACAGTGACAGGGTGAGTATAGACTGATTAACAGTGACAGGGTGAGTACACTGCTTGTGTGGTTCCAGTAGAGCTCACCTTAGGTATGTAGGGGTCCCAGTCTATGTAGCCTATGTTGTCATTAGCCAGGCGAGCAAACAGGTTGACCAGATGCTACAGACAAACACAAGATGAGGGGCTTGAATAGTCTTGGTTTAAAGGTTCTGCACTCATACGAGAGGGTTAGAGGTTCAAAACTGATTTGTGGTTGGTGTCACATGGTTCTAGGATTGTGTAAGAGGGTTCTAAGTTGGTGTTACAAGGTTCTAAGATTGTGTATGAAGGTTCTCTGTTCTTGGTTGGTATAACAGGGTTCTAGGCTGGTGTAACAGGTTTTTAGGTTGGTGTAAGAGGGTTCTATGCTGGTATAACAGATTCTATGATGGTGTAAGAGGGTTCTTGGCTGTTGTAACAGGTTCTAAGTTGGTGTGAGAAGGTTCTAGGCTGTTTTAAGAGGATCTATGTTAGTGTAACAGGTTCTAGGCTGTTGTAACAAGCTTTCAGGTTTCAAGGTTGATAAGAACAAGACTCACCATCTCCCAGCCAGGCAGGTTCTGCACTGCAACCCACAGACTGATCAACTCATCAAACCACAACCTGCAAGAGACACACAATTAGCTACCATATAAACTGGATGTACACATTAACACACACTACACTGTACATACCATATAACATGGCACAAACACACTTATTGTAATATAACTGTATTACACTGTGTGTGTGTGTGTGTACCTGAAGCCCCGGTGGTGCAGCTCTGGGGGCAGGGTGGTGGGGAGGTACAGCTCCAGGTAGCTGATGGCTCTCTGCATGGTGACGTCGAAGGGACAGAGCAGCGGCCGCCACTCCTCCAGCATCTCCTCCGTTGCCACCTCCGGGAAGTACCTGCCCAGGAACCAATCACAGGGCGCACTCGTATGGTGGTACTGAAGCACAACCATCACACATCACAGAGCACGCTTGTATGGGTGTACTCAAGACACCACCAATCACGGCATGCGCTAGTAGTGGGGCACAACATCTGGATGAGAATTTCAGTGAGGGATCCCCTCCTCCAGAGACGGTTTGTAGATCATAGAAAGTAGCAGACTACACACCAAACATGAATAATTCCTTATTAGTCATGGAGGTTTAGCGAGGTACAAACTAGGCTTATTTCAGAACACAGCTAATCACCCTGTTACAGCACTACAACTATGTTGGTTTACTGTACTTTAAACATCATACAAACCTTCTATTCATCGGTAGTTTTAGGGTTGTGGTGGTCATTTCAATTATAAGCAAACTGCTGACCTTTGGTCAGGTCATGTTAGGCATCAGAGGTCATGTCACCTGATGTGATCAGGTGTAAGCTGGCTGGCACCTCCTCCAGCCCAGTGACAGCTTAGACACACGAGGGGTCAAGCCTCTTATGAACCTCCCAGTCCATGTAACACACACCAGCCCTGAAGCTGACCCTTAGACTGACAACTCAGGCTCTCTCACAGACCCTCCCCTCATCCCATTCCTGCCCTCATCCCAGCCCCAACCCTGCCCTCATCCCAGACACAGGAGGGGCTGAGGGGGGTGAGGAGGGCTATGGAGGGATGAGGAGGAATTATAAGGGGTGAAGAGGGATGTGGAGAGGTGAGTAGTGATGTGGAGGACTGTGAAGGGGTGAGGAGAGATGTGGAGGCAGGGGAAGACCTAAACACTTAGGGTGGCAAGGGGGTAGTTGAAGGGTGAAATGGAGGTGTAGAAGGAGGGTGTGACCCGATGCTAACATAAACTGTTTAACATTGTAGTTTACATAATGCCACTAATAAAACCATATATTTCAGAAATAAAGCCGCGGTTTATACCCCGATTTAACTTTTTTTAGTGGTGGTGAGGCTTATATTTTAAAACGGCTTAGAACGTTTTTATAACAAAACAGTCTCCAAAATGTCCTAATGAGAAGGCTAACAAGTAACACTAGCATGGTAGTAGCATTGCTACGAGTATTATGCTAGCTAACTTAGCCCGGAAGCTAACTAAAGCTAGCTAGCTACCGTTTCGGAAAAGTAACACGCTTTGGGGACTGTCGTAAGTATTTAGAACTCACGCGTCGTAAAGTTAATATTAGTTAATTCCCGGGCAATAGAAAACATATATTACGCACTTACTTTCGTTTTCAAATTGTGTTGCAACAGCATGCTGTAAGATCACCTATACTCGTGCATTGCTTGGTATCATTGTTCCCGTATCAAGTGCGGCATATATTCCAGGGCAGTTTATACTCCGATTTACAAACACAAAGCTCCCATTCTAGTGGGGTGTGGTTTACAGAAAATGCGGCTTATTTTCTGAAAAATACGGTCCAATAATTATTAAAAGAAAAATTTGGATACCCCCCCCCCCCCGGGACACAGTCTGGACGCGCGATATGCACCTGTCTCTACCAGAAATAGCCATAGGAGAGTCTCTCGCTCCCTCTAAAAACTATATCCCCGATTTCCGGGAGGTTGAATAGCTTTTGCGGGCGTCAGGAAGGGCTATTGAAATGCGGGAGACACCCGGAACTTCCGGGAGACTTTGGATGTCTGGATATTGGGTTGGCAGCTGTCACCTATTGCTACCTCTTGGACCTGCCAGTGCATGGAAGGATGTGAAGGGGTGAGGAGTAGTGAGGGGGGACATTGAGGGGTAAGGAGGACCGTGAAGGAGTGAGGAGGGCTGTAGAGGCTTCCTCCTCTCAGGACCAGGAAACTCCATCTTGGGCCACAATTAGATGAGCTAATAGGATTAAGCCTTCAGTAAACACACACAGTCTAGTGCTGGGGAACGCTCTTCTAATTCTGCTGGCAGGTTACTAAAGGATAAGTATGTGTTGTCTCCTTCCTGAGTCCAGGTGAGACCTCCTCTCCTCATCCCTCCTCAGCAGGTTGCTGAAGAGCTACGTTGAGCACCGTGAGGTTTTCACCTCAAACACACCAACACACAGCTGGTACTGTCTCACCTCAAACACACCAACACACAGCTGGTACTGTCTCACCTCAAACACACCAACACACAGCTGGTACTGTCTCACCTCAAACACACCAACACACAGCTGGTACTGTCTCATCTCAAACACACCAACACACGGCTGGTACTGTCTCACCTCAAACACACCAACACACAGCTGGTACTGTCTCACCTCAAACACACCAACACACGGCTGGTACTGTCTCACCTCAAACACACCAACACACAGCTGGTACTGTCTCACCTCAAACACACCAACACACAGCTGGTACTGTCTCACCTCAAACACACCAACACACGGCTGGTACTGTCTCATCTCAAACACACCAACACACAGCTGGTACTGTCTCACAGTGACCCGACTCTTGTGGAGCAGAAATGACCAACCACCAGAAGTGCTTTCAGAGTATACAATATTTAGTATAATATAAAAGGTCTAGTAACCATAATATTAGTAGAATAAACGTACTATTACTAGTATTACTATATCCTAGTTATAATAGTATAAGTCTATATTAGTTGTAATATTAGTATAAAAGACTTAATAAATGTTTGTATATCTAATAGGATACTGTCCTTGGGGCTAATCTCTGAGTGGAAGGTGGTTCCTGAGGACACAGAGAGGAAGGAGAGGATGTACTCACGGCCGGCAGCTCTTCACCAGGGTCTTCAGGACGGTCTCCACTGAGCTGGGGACCAGAGCACAGGGCAGGAGGTGACACCTGATCTTCTGCTGCTCTTCACACGCCCAGTATACAACACACCAATGCAGCTACATCACATTAACACTGGATTCATCTATCAGATGCTTTTATCGAAAGACACGTACAAAATAACCATGCAGAGCAGTCACACCTCCACCATGCACACACACACACACACACCTCCACCATGCACACACACACACACCTCCATCATGTACACACACCTCCACCATGCAGACGCACACCTCCAACATGCACACACACACACACCTCCACCATGCACAACACATACACACCCCTCCACCATGCACAACACATACACACCCCTCCACCATGCACAACACATACACACACCTCCACCATGCACAACACATACACACCCCTCCACCATGCACAACACATACACACCCCTCCACCATGCACAACACATACACACCCCTCCACCATGCACACACACACCTCCACCATGCACAAAACACACAGCTACACCACTGAGGAGTCACACAAGAATGGGACAGTAGCAGGACCAAAGGGGGGCTGGGACATAGGCTCTGTCACTACCTGAAATATCCCCTCCCACCACCGCCTGCTTCGCACCAGGAATTAAAAGAGATACTTTTATTTATTGAAAACATTTGATTGAAATCCATGTAATTTCAAATGTTACAGTAAGTAATTACATATGTTCTGGTTGATTGCATTACGGATTTACGTAAATATATAATTCAACCAATTAAATAAGTCAAAGTATTTCTCTAATATTTCACTCCACATTGAGCAGAGGACTCTTTTTACTTCCGGGGGAGAATCAGGTGGAGGGGGGGCATTTCAGGTAGCGACAGGCACAAATACAGTAGGGTGACTTCTCGGCTGACTGTTCCTGTAGTGGTGAGATCAGTCTCCTGAATAACACTTCCTGTAGTAGTGAGATCAGTCTGAATAACACTTCCTGTAGTGGTGAGATCAGTATGGTGAATAACATTTCCTGTAGTGGTGAGATCAGTCTGAATAACACTTCCTGCAGGAATGAGATCAGTTGGATGAATGACACTTTCTGTAGTGGTGAGATCAGTCTGAATAACACTTCCTGCAGGGGTGAGAACAGTCTGATGAATAACACTTCCTGTAGTGGTGAGATCAGTCTTCTGAATAACACTTCCTGTAGTGGTAAGATCAGTCTGAATAACACTTCCTGTAGTGGTGAGATCAGTCTTCTGAATAACACTTCCTGTAGTGGTAAGATCAGTCTGAATAACACTTCCTGTAGTGGTGAGATCAGTCTGATGAATAACATTTCCTGTAGTGGTCAGATCAGTCTCCTGAATAACACTTCCTGTAGTGGTGAGATCAGTCTGACTAACACTTCCTGCAGGGGAGAGATCAGTCTCCTGAATAACACTTCATGTAGTGGTGAGATCAGTCTGAATAACACTTCATGTAGTGGTGAGATCAGTCTGAATAACACTTCCTGTAGTGGTGAGGTCAGTCTGAATAACACTTCCTGTAGTGGTGAGATAAGTCTGAATAACACTTCCTGTAGTGGTGAGATCAGTCTGATGAATAACACTTCCTGTAGTGGTGAGATCAGTCTGATGAATAACACTTCCTGTAGTGGTGAGATCAGTCTGATGAATAACACTTCCTGTAGTGGTGAGATCAGTTTCCTGAATAACACTTCTTTTAGTGGTGAGATCAGTCTGAATAACACTTCCTTTAGGGCTGAGATCAGTCTCCTGAATAACACTTCCTGTAGTGGTGAGAACAGTCTGATGACACTTCCTGTAGTGGTGAGATCAGTCTGATGAATAACACTTCCTGTAGTTGTGAGATCAGTCTCCTGAATAACACTTCCTGTAGTGGTGAGATCAGTCTCCTGAATAACACTTCCTGTAGTGGTGAGATCAGTCTCCTGAATAACACTTCCTGTTGTGGTGAGATCAGTCTGAATAACACTTCCTGTAGTGGTGAGATCAGTCTCCTGAATAACACTTCCTGTAGTGGTGAGATCAGTCTGAATAACACTTCCTGTAGTGGTGAGATCAGTTTGATTAACACATCATCCCTCACCAGGCTTTACCTCGACTAACGCCACATTCTCACTCCCTCGTATAATTGCTGACACTGCCTTGTGTTTGACCACATCCCTGTGTCCCAGTGTTTGACCACATCCTTATGTCCCAGTGTTTGACCACATCCTTATGTCCCAGTGTTTGACCACATCCCTATGTCCCAGTGTTTCAGCACATCCCTATGTCCCAGTATTTGACCACATCCATATGTCCCAGTGTTTGACCACATCCCTATGTCCCAGTATTTGACCACATCCCTATGTCCCAGTGTTTCAGCACATCCATATGTCCCAGTGTTTCACCACATCCCTATGTCCCAGTGTTTCACCACATCCCAGTGTTTGACGCTGTACATTTTTCGTGTTTGACGTATTTTTTTCATCCGTGAACATGTATCCCAAGAGCGTCTCAAGCTCAATGTTTGAGTGTATACGGAGGAGCCAGGCGAATCAGACCTCAGATGTCATGAATCCTACACTGTAGCCTATCGGTGTCTGGTTCAAAACCCAGGAGCATGCCTTCCTTCCAGACAGGTCAGTAGAAATACGCTTGAGTGACAATGTAAATCCACTAAAGAAGGACCCTCCTCTGACCGGAATGTTCACTCTCGGCTCTTGCTGCTAGACTCCAGTCTGCTTTAATATGAAGGCTTTATAATAATGTCATAATCATAATGTATTCAGTTAGAAGACACTTTCATCCAAAGCTACGTACAGGGGGAGATTTGAACTTCCTTTGAACCTCTTGATCTAGAATCAAACCCTCTAACCACTGAGCTGCTTTTTATTTCCTGAGTATTCTAACTCTTCCCTGTCCTTACATGGGCTGACAAGTTAAGACTATGGTCACAGAACAGAGTCAGAAACTTTGGACCAATATCATTTTCCAACTGAGTAGGTGTACTGCCACCCCCCTCACTCTCTGCACTCTCATGCAAGCTGAGGGCCAGTTTAATCCTGCTGGTCACCAATCTCTCATTCATTCAAGCCAACTGTAATGAACCACCAGGCTGACACCAGGACACTTCTGGGCCACAGTTGCTGGCTGCCTGACACCTGAGATGTTTTACCACTAATCCAATACTACAGGCCTTGAGACTATTCTCTTAGTGCAGGCCTACTGACTCCAATACTACAGGCCTTGAGACTACTCTCTTAGTGCAGGCCTACTGACTCCAATACTACAGGCCTTGAGACTACTCTCTTCGTGCAGGCCTACTGAATCCAATACTACAGGCCTTGAGACTACTCTCTTAGTGCAGGCCTACTGAATCCAATACTACTGGCCTTGAGACTACTCTTTTAGTGCAGGCCTACTGACTCCAATACTACAGGCCTTGAGACTACTCTCTTAGTGCAAGCCTACTGACTCCAATACTACAGGCCTTGAGACTACTCTCTTAGTGCAGGCCTACTGACTCCAATACTACAGGCCTTGAGACTACTATCCTAGTGCAGGCCTACTAACTACTCGATAGTAGTCCTACACATTGTCACATCTCACGGAGCAAACATGTGACCTGCTATTCCTATTTCTAGGCAGGGGACTGGATAAGTGTCAGCTTTCCAAGACGACGACACACTGTACCTGCAGACCCAATAACCTTTAGTTTGACCTGCAACCCCCTCTTCCAAACCCTCCCCTTCCATGACTCCCCTACAGAGCTGCTGTCTTACTGTCCGACCATGACTCCCCTACAGAGCTGCTGTTCTACTGTCCGACCATGACTCACCTAGAGAGCTGCTCTACATGGTGGTGGGATGGTTCTGGTGATACTAATGCTAAGACTGGTGTGGGTCTGCTTCTGGTGATGCTAATAAGATTGGGAATGGGTGACAACAAAATAATAATGATCTTATTAGCTGCAGTGCGACAGTCTCCAGTATGAGTGGAATGTTAACATTGATTGTTCAGGACTTCTGTCCGTGTCAAAGTCAACGAAGCAGCGTGTCCCGAGTGCTTTTAGGTTTTGCATGCAACATATAAAAACAGGTGCCTTGTGGGACAAAAAATATATAACACAAAGAAGTATTGTCCTTACCACCTCTGAAACAATTTTATGATTATGTGTTTAGAGGAAGCACGAGGCCGAGGAGAACTGAATGTAAAAGGAGAGAAAGGCATGAAGAACATGTTTAGCACAATACCAACAGCCAATCCCACCTCAATATGAATCATCAGAATACACCAATTCATCAACATGTTTAGCAAAAACATGGCCTTCCACAGAATCAGCTTTTCGTAATATCAGTTTAAAAAATAGAGACGAGAAGAGGTGGGCCAGTGGGTGGAGCCACTGCCGCCTGCTTCCCTGCGTGGTGCTGATGTTAAAGGAAGGTGTCTGACAATGTTCCCATGGCACCATAGAAGAGCCCCTCGCACTGCTGGCCCGTGTGTGCGTGTGTGTGCGTGTGTGTCAGGAGGGGGGCGGTGGTTTGGAGCTGGTGGTCTGAGAGGTGACAGAACTAATATGGGCCTAAACAAGTTTATGACTGAGGGGAATTCCAATGCTGTAATCCAAGAGTCCTCCACACATCCCAGAGCAGAAACCTGAAGGACTAGTGCATAATCTGTTTAAACCTGAAAGACTAGTGCATCATCTGTTTACAGCTGAAGGACTAGTGCACCATCTGTTTACAGCTGAAGGACTAGTGCACCATCTGTTTAAACCTGAAAGACTAGTGCATCATCTGTTTACAGCTGAAGGACTAGTGCACCATCTGTTTACAGCTGAAGGACTAGTGCATCATCTGTTTACAGCTGAAGGACTAGTGCACCATCTGTTTAAACCTGAAGGACTAGTGCATCATCTGTTTAAACCTGAAAGACTAGTGCATCATCTGTTTAAACCTGAAGGACTAGTGCACCATCTGTTTAAACCTGAAGGACTAGTGCACCATCTGTTTACAGCTGAAGGACTAGTGCACCATCTGTTTAAACCTGAAGGACTAGTGCACCATCTGTTTAAACCTGAAGGACTAGTGCATCATCTGTTTACAGCTGAAGGACTAGTGCACCATCTGTTTAAACCTGAAGGACTAGTGCACCATCTGTTTACAGCTGAAGGACTAGTGCACCATCTGTTTAAAGTTGAAGGACTAGTGCACCATCTGTTTAAACCTGAAGGACTAGTGCATCATCTGTTTAAACCTGAAGGACTAGTGCATCATCTGTTTAAACCTGAAGGACTAGTGCACCATCTGTTTAAACCTGAAGGACTAGTGCACCATCTGTTTAAACCTGAAGGACTAGTGCACCATCTGTTTAAACCTGAAGGACTAGTGCACCATCTGTTTACAGCTGAAGGACTAGTGCACCATCTGTTTACAGCTGAAGGACTAGTGCACCATCTGTTTACAGCTGAAGGACTAGTGCACCATCTGTTTAAACACTGGGCAGAACTTACAAGAAGGTTACGATAACTACCATGTAACTATATTGCAATACCACTTGTACAACATTGTAGGAACTGCTATGTAGAAACACTTCCTGAAGGTTTAGCGGTAAGTTATAACATCAATACAACTTGGTATAGGAAAGGTTGGGCTTTCCAGAGGTAAGTTAACATTGATCCTGTTTTGGTAAGACTACCTCCAACTACACCTTAAAAAGCTCCACCATACTGTGCCTTCTTACACGTTTGAACTAACCTATACCACTAACACTTGATACCATTTAATTTAATAGCAATTCCAATGTACCTACAAAGTTGTTTCTATTAGGTATTGCTGTATAGTTACAAGTTCATGCAACTTTAATGTAAAGTGTTGCCAAAAGATATATGTGTTGTGTGCTTAAAACATGTAAACAAAGCTGGAGTCCACCACTGTCACAAGGTAAGCCCTTCACTACACCACTAACGTTAAGATGAGCTCCATTCAAAAACACACTCTTGATGTGCCAGCAAGGCCTACAATATAGTTGTAGGTCTACTGTGTAGGTGAGCTAACGTGAGGGCCTACTATGTAGATGTGCTAGCGTGGAGGCCTACTGTGTAGGTGTGCTAGCGTGGAGGCCTACTGTGTAGGTGAGCTAACGTGAGGGCCTACTATGTAGGTGTGCTAGCGTGGAGGCCTACTGTTTAGGTGAGCTAATGTGAGGGCCTACTATGTAGGTGTGCTAGCGTGGAGGCCTACTTTGTAGGTGTGTTAGCGTGGAGGCCTACTGTTTAGGTGTGCTAATGTGATGGCCTACTGTGTAGGTGTGCTAGCGTGGAGGACTACTGTGTAGGTGTGCTAGCGTGGAGGCCTACTGTGTAGGTGTGCTAATGTGAGGGCCTACTGTGTAGGTGTGCTAATGTGAGGGCCTACTGTGTAGGTGTGCTAATGTGAGGGCCTACTGTGTAGGTGTGCTAGCGTGGAGGCCTACTGTGTAGGTGTGCTAGCGTGGAGGCCTACTGTGTAGGTGTGCTAGCGTGGAGGCCTACTGTGTAGGTGTGCTAATGTGAGGGCCTACTGTGTAGGTGTGCTAATGTGAGGGCCTACTGTGTAGGTGTGCTAATGTGAGGGCCTACTGTGTAGGTATGATAATGTGAAGGCCTACTGTGTAGGTGTGCTAATGTGAAGGCCTACTGTGTAGGTGTGCTAGCGTGGGGGACTACTGTGTAGGTGTGCTAGCGTGGAGGCCTACTGTGTAGGTGTGCTAATGTGAGGGCCTACCGTGTAGGTGTGCTAGCATGGGGGCCTACTGTGTAGGTGTGCTAATGTGATGGCCTACTGTGTAGGTGTGCTAGCGTGGAGGACTACTGTGTAGGTGTGCTAGCGTGGAGGCCTACTGTGTAGGTGTGCTAATGTGAGGGCCTACTGTGTAGGTGTGCTAATGTGAGGGCCTACTGTGTAGGTGTGCTAATGTGAGGGCCTACTGTGTAGGTGTGCTAGCGTGGAGGCCTACTGTGTAGGTGTGCTAGCGTGGAGGCCTACTGTGTAGGTGTGCTAGCGTGGAGGCCTACTGTGTAGGTGTGCTAATGTGAGGGCCTACTGTGTAGGTGTGCTAATGTGAGGGCCTAGTGTGTAGGTGTGCCAATGTGAGGGCCTACTGTGTAGGTATGCCAATGTGAGGGCCTACTGTGTAGGTATGATAATGTGGAGGCCTACTGTGTAGGTATGATAATGTGAGGGCCTACTGTGTAGGTATGATAATGTGAGGGCCTACTGTGAAGGTGTGCTAATGTGAGGGCCTATTGTGTAGGTGTGCTACTGTGAGGGCCTACTGTGTAGGTATGATAATGTGGAGGCCTACTGTGTAGGTATGATAATGTGAGGGCCTACTGTGTAGGTATGATAATGTGAGGTCCTATTGTGTAGGTATGATAATGTGAAGGCCTACTGTGAAGGTGTGCTAATGTGAGGGCCTATTGTGTAGGTGTGCTAATGTGAGGGCCTACTGTGTAGGTATGATAATGTGGAGGCCTACTGTGTAGGTATGATAATGTGAGGGCCTACTGTGTAGGTGTGATAATGTGGGGGCCTACTGTGTAGGTGTGATAATGTGAGGGCATACTGTGTAGGTATGATAATGTGGAGGCCTACTGTGTAGGTATGATAATGTGGAGGCCTACTTGGGGAACCAGTTGAGGCCCAGATGCTCAGTCTTGGAATAGAGGATCCTGTCCTGAAGCTCGTACAGCGGTCTCCATGGCAACTCTAGGTCCTCAGGTGAGAGAAGTTCCTTCTTCCTGTAAGGATGGCACAGGGGCTTACAACATCGCCACACCCACCCATCTGGGTCACTGTCCCAGAGAGACGAGCAGCTGTCACAATAACAGGACTTTGGCAAGATGCATATTTTCTTTTGTAACCCCAAGCCACAAAGAGAGTTCTCTTTAGCAGTGTTGGCAGCATTTTTACCTTATTTGTATGATGTTAATATTACATCAAGTTATTGGTAGTGATATTAGTATTTCAGAATGTTTTGGTGAGGTGATATTAATATATTGCAGAATGTATTGTTGAGAAGGGTTGTGTATCAAGGACCGGTTCCAAACGCGCATTTAGATTCCTCACTTCGGGTTCCTAATTACTAGGGGTGGAACGGTACACTGAAGTCACGGTTCGGTTCGTACCGCGGTTCAGACATCACGGTTCGGTACGAGTTCGGTACAATGGGGGGAAAAGCAAAACAAAAATGCAGAAGCAGGGCTCCAGACTAACTACTGTACATGCAAGTCTTAGCTAAATGTATGATGCGCTTGTCGATCTGTCCTCCTACACCACGACAGGCTACTAGCTGACCAACAGCGCAAACACAGGCAGGGATACAGTAGCAGCAACGCCGGCCGTGGTCCCTTACATATACAACAAAACACGGACGTTGATGGAGCGCGAGTTGTCAGCTGCACCCTCCGTTTCACTAACGACTGATGGTACCTCACGGTGACTGCTCATTTTATTGACTGAGTGGGAAATGAAAGCGTAATTTCTACAGACACTTTCTACAGACACTGCACCCTCCGTCCCTGTATGAGCAGCACACAAGCACTCACCTAGCTGAGAAGCTACGGAAGATCGTGGCAGAGTAGAAACTAGAGGCCTGGAAATTTGGAATTTATTGGGTGTGTACAACGTCAGCACACGTTAGCAACAACTCATAGATACTACGCTCTGGATAAAAGCGTCTGCTAGACTAAATGCACGTTCTAGTAAGACAGCAATATCAGCGAGCCCTCAGCATTAGTACCGCAGCTAAAAGTCTAGGAAAGCTTAGGCTAATTTTCGCTATTCTTACACTACGAACATTCATATTTAGCACTAGCGTTGCACGCAAGTTTAATTAATTTTTATACCGTGTATTCTCCGTGTAATTTCACGAGCCGAACCGTGACGCCCGTACCGTACGGTTCGGTACAAATACATGTACCGTTCCACCCCTACTAACTACTACAAAAGGTATTACGATCCCTTGGTGGTATTTTTCAGTAGATAAAATTGCTAATTTTCAAGAGGTTTCTTCCGCACTGTTTGTACTTCCTGGTTGAGCCTTTCACATGGCTACAGGATGATTGGTTGACTTAACAGATCAAATATAAAGCACCAAACCTCCTAGCCTAACTGCAGGTTAGTCATGAAATGATCGCCTGACAAAATGAAATGAAAATGGCACAGTGGGGTAAGCCTGGCTGCCAGCCCAACTTCTCCCCACCCACAAAAACATTTGGTCGGGAAGTTGGGTCTGGAGGGTCTCGTATTGGGGACAACTACAGAAAACCAGAATCGGGACGGACCAATGAAATTGCCAGGGCGGGCTTTATACGATGATGGACAGATGATCAACAGTAACGTAATCAACAACGTCACAAAAGAGCGCTTGGGTTGAATTCGTTTTCAACAAACAACATATTACGTTGCCCTGATTGATTGTAGGTCTATCCAATTGAGCGAAGAGGCATTTGTTTTACGAGTTTGGTTGAAACATGCCCCGTAGTCACAGCCCAACGGAGAGTTTTCAGACTCATATTCTGACTAGAATTATGAGTATGACAACATCAGTCTAACAGTGGGGCACAAAAAAGGCAAAATTGCTCAAACTAATTCGCTGGAGAGCTCTGAGATATTCTTTGGAAAATATGTCAAATAGAAATGAATGGATATTAAGGATTAGAGCGTAGCTGTCGCCACAGACAATCTTTTGGTGGTGACTCGAGCTTTGACGTTCTAAGATGGCAGAAAACAATTGAGTCTTGATGAGTGTAGTGCTAGCTAGCCGTGTGTTTTGATAGCATCAGCACTTCACGTTGGTTTGGTAGTTGATAGCAGCACAGACTGACACTACGCACAAGTGAGGCGTCTTGCAAGTAAACTGAACAATAGAACTACCCCTCCCTCGTGTTTATTTTCATCTAACTCTAGAAAAAAATGGATTCAAAACCAGAATCGTAATTGGAATTGATCAAATTTGAAACAATACCCAACCCTATTGGTGAGGTGATAGTAATATGTTGCAGCATATGAGGTCAGGACTCAAAATGGCTGGTAGATGAAAAATAATTACCAGCCAATAATATTTTTTACTGGCCAAAATTAAACCTGGCATTTCAGACGTACTCTGAAATTGTTTAACTTAAACAACCTTTACCTATGATTTTAATATGATTGCAAATCACTCTCAGAATGGATTAAACAAAATCAACCAATTTACTTTTTGAATTAATTTATTAATTCAGGGGATTCCAGGGACCTACTATTCCTCTTGCTCAGTGTGAGATGGGTTGTCCTTGTCCATGAGGTTTGGTCTTTGCATCGGACCAGCTGGCTAAAACCAGAATGACTTTTTTGGTGGAAAACTTTTGTTGTAGAATTGCCCGAACTGTAAATTATGAACTTTGTGACATGACGCGACCAAGAAAGAGAAATGGCTGCAGCCTAGTAAGACTATGCGGTCTATCTGGTGACGCACTCACTCAAATTTCAAGACTTTCGTGACCAAAATCAATATTCTGATGTGACAGATCAATGGGGAATTGCTTTCTCTCTAAAATGCTGTCATCCTCGACTTTTTTTGTCTTTTTAAATATAACTATTTGTATTATCCGTGTCATTCTCTAGCTGTTTTAAAAAGCTATCTTCCCAGTTTTCTGCCACCTAGATGCGCGCACAACTGTTCGTGTTGCAAGCTTTCTAAAACCATGACGGGCGCGGTAGTCGAGAGCTGTACTCCGCAATTTCACTTGACAAATGACGGAGCATCGGACACAACCTAGTCGCCAGCCCAAAAATCTACACGCCATTGGCGCTTGGTTGGTGCAAATTTCGAGCCCTGGGTGAGGTGATAGTAATATGTTGCAGCATGTATTGGTGAGGTGATAGTAATATGTTGCAGTATGTATTTGACAGGTGATCATATGTTTCAGCATGTATTGGAGAGGTGATCATTACTGCAGCATGTATTGTGGGTGATTATATGTTGCAGCATGTATTGGAGAGGTGATCATATGTTACAGCATGTATTGTAGAGGTGATCATATGTTGCAGCGTGTATTGGAGAGGTGATCATATGTTGCAGCGTGTATTGGAGAGGTGATCATATGTTGCAGCATGTATTGTGGGTGATCATATGTTGCAGCGTGTATTGGAGAGGTGATCATATGTTGCAGCATCTATTGGAGAGGTGATCATATGTTGCAGCATGTATTGTGGGTGATCATATGTTGCAGCATGTATTGGAGAGGTGATCATATGTTGCAGCATGTATTAGAGAGGTGATCATATGTTGCAGCATGTATTGGAGAGGTGATCATATGTTGCAGCGTGTATTGGAGAGGTGATCATATGTTGCAGCATGTATTGGAGAGGTGATCATATGTTGCAGCATGTATTGGAGAGGTGATCATATGTTGCAGCGTGTATTGGAGGTGATCATATGTTGCAGCGTTTATTGGAGAGGTGATCATATGTTGCAGCGTGTATTGGAGAGGTGATCATATGTTGCAGCATGTATTGGAGAGGTGATCATATGTTGCAGCGTGTATTGGAGAGGTGATCATATGTTGCAGCGTGTATTGGAGAGGTGATCATATGTTGCAGCATGTATTGGAAAGGTGATCATATGTTGCAGCATGTATTGTGGGTGATCATATGTTGCAGCATGTATTGGAGAGGTGATCATATGTTGCAGCATGTATTGGAGAGGTGATCATATGTTGCAGCATGTATTGGAGAGGTGATCATATGTTGCAGCATGTATTGGAGAGGTGATCATATGTTGCAACATGTATTGGAGAGGTGATCATATGTTGCAGCATGTATTGGAGAGGTGATCATATGTTGCAGCATGTATTGGAGAGGTGATCATATGTTGCAGCATGTATTGGAGAGGTGATCATATGTTGCAGCATGTATTGGAGAGGTGATCATATGTTGCAGCATGTATTGGAGAGGTGATCATATGTTGCAGC
This sequence comes from Hypomesus transpacificus, assembly GCF_021917145.1. Classification (NCBI taxonomy): domain Eukaryota; kingdom Metazoa; phylum Chordata; class Actinopteri; order Osmeriformes; family Osmeridae; genus Hypomesus; species Hypomesus transpacificus. The sequence goes on along the minus strand of NC_061070.1, from coordinate 2,040,895 downwards.
ATGTATTGGAGAGGTGATCATATGTTGCAGCATGTATTGGAGAGGTGATCATATGGTGCAGCATGTATTGGAGAGGTGATCATATGTTGCAGCATGTATTGGAGAGGTGATCATATGTTGCAGCATGTATTGGAGAGGTAGGTTCCTACTTGAGCAGGTTGATGAGGAGTCGTGCCAGCCCCTGCATCATGCTGATCTCCAGCTTGGGGCTGGTAACCAGCTCGTACAGCAGTTTGATGAACAGCACATGGTCCTCCTTGCTGAACTTCCTTCCATACAGGCGCATATACCTACAGCAGAGAGACCAGGGGTTAGATACACCTGTCTACCCCTCTAGAGCAGTGTTTCCCCAAAAACATTCTGGGACCCATATTTTAAAAGTCACAAGCCTTCGTGACCAAAGGCAATAGACATTATTCGTAAATCACAAAATAAAGGTGGATTTGACCATTATTGAGCATTAATGAGGATATTTTATTGTTATTTTATAAATTATATTTTATTGTTATTTCAGAACTTGTAGACATACTGCCACTGGCCGGGTTTCCCAGATTCGTTGAGAAGCTCTTAACGCCAAGAGCTTCTTAGGAACCCGGCCCTTGTTAATAAGCTATCTCAGACTGAGTGATCACTGCTCTCTGAACAATTAGTACTACTCAAGTTTTAAACAATGAAAAACAATGCAATTGAACCAGCAATATTAAAATTAGGTATCCAATAACTGCCTATTTGGACATTACATTTCCAAACAAAAAAAAGAAAAACATGTAGCCCATTTCTTCTTCTTTTCAACATTCAATTGAACCATCAATATTGGAACAAAATATGAAATAATTACAACATGAATACAAATTATACAAAACATGTCGAAACATTTCAACATTGCTAATAGGATAAGTGGGTCTGTCTGTGTTTTTGTAGCGCGTTTCAGTCCGGGGTGAGGAGAGCGCAACAAGCATAACAGGCTCAGCATTCAGTCTGTTTCTGTGCTCAGGCTCAGCATTCAGTCTGTTTCTGTCAGGCTCAGCAGTCAGTCTGTTTCTGTCAGGCTCAGCATTCAGTCTGTTTCTGTCAGGCTCAGCATTCAGTCTGTTTCTGTGCTCAGGCTCAGCATTCAGTCTGTTTCTGTGCTCAGGCTCAGCATTCAGTCTGTTTCTGTGCTCAGGCTCAGCATTCAGTCTGTTTCTGTGCTCAGGCTCAGCATTCAGTCTGTTTCTGTGCTCAGGCTCAGACATTCGGTCTGTTTCTGTGCTTTGTCTTCATTTTTGTGAGCACAGAAAATTTGCACATACATGTAGTAGTGAAAGGAATAAGCATAGAAAATACTGGCCATACTGAGAATAGGATATTCTGTCGAAATTCTTATCCAGAATGATGATTAGGTCACAGATCCATAGCGTCTTTGCAGAGTGCAATTGCAGCTAAGCTGCAACAGCTCGGATTCTTCTGCAGGACTAAGCGTCAACTCAAGCAAAGACTCAGGACTCTCAAATTTGAATGGATTTTGGATCCACATTTTATCATTCCAAAAGGCATACCTCTCTGTTGGAAAATAGCGATCATAGTTCTCAATAAGTGCAGCGAGATGAATTTGAAATAGCGCAGAAAGGTGTTTCACTTGTGTGGCCGCAACATCAAGTTTATTTTACGTGCTGCAACACGGTGGGATGTAGTGACTTAGGTCTGGCCTTCTGAGTCGTGCAAGCCACAGCTTCAAGGACTTTTGGAAAGCCTGAACACTTTTCCAATTAAGGAAAACATTGTCATACCTGTCATTTCAATTTCAGTTCGTTGATGGATGAAATGATGTCGGCCAGATAAGACAAATTGAGAGGCCAATCATGAAACCAGGGCTCTAGAGTGCGACCAATTTGGTTGCATATGCGACCAAAACTTGTACGGGTGCGACAAAAGATTTTCCTAGGTCGCACCGGTGCACCTAACCTCCTCGCGTCCGCTGCCTCTCCACGAACAAAGCGTTTGTTCTCCTTTGACGGAACTCACACTCATGGTTGGATCATATTGTGGTCTAAACTAATCAGAGAGAGATGGGGCGGGTCTTCGCCTCTGATTAGCTGTGGTCCAGATATTCCTGTAGGCCTACACTGCTCCGTGCTGTGCGATAGAAATTACTACCTGAGCACCAGATAATCAGTTATGGCAGACCTGAACATTGTACGGCCTGCGGGCCACAACCGGCCCACAGGCTGTCCCAATCCGGCCCGCGTGAGGTAAAAAAAAAAAAAAAAAAGGTAAAATAAATAAATGTGATGAGCGGTAGTAAATATGTAGTCCTGAAAGACTACAGTGATCAGCCAGGTGATTTACATATGTGCGCTTGCACAACCTTACCGACAGAAGAGTTAACTGCTGGTTAGCCCTTGAAAATGAAAAACGAAAGGTTGATTCAGAATGTAGTTTTTAACAAGACATGGATTCTAAGTATGTTTACTGAGGTCAAAGTCAAAGCTGTGTTCTTAGTTTTGGAGAACAGGTCGCTGTGTTGAAAGATTATAATTTGAATCGGCACTAAAGAAAAAAACGAGCGCGGACATAAGAACTTGACTGATTCAGTGGGTGCGGGCTGCTGATGGTTTGCTAGTTAAACTGCAGACCCGGATCGTCACCTGTCAGCTGTCCTTTGCATATCCACCTCATACATTCACCCAGATTTTGATGCACTTGTTCAAGCCCACTGGATTTCTCTCACAAAACTAAATTAACTGAAAAAAACATATTGTTTTTTGTATAAAGTTGATCAATTGCATATCTTTAACATACTGCAAAACAACTTTTCAGTGTTTGTGAAGATAAACTATTTACAAATAAAATGAAACACTGACGTAATGATTGTTTTAGTTTTTACTGTTACTTCAATAGTCTTTTCCTAGTTGACCAACACTTAAAATAATTACATGTATATTTACAGAATATCCTTATTCTTCTGATAACCAGTAGCAGCTAATCATAATATATACTTTACTGCTTTTTTCAATGGGAGAAAATGAATAGTGAGCAGAATTCAGTTCAAGTTATCATTGATGCGGCCCTCCAACACATTTCAGGTTGTGGATGTGGAGAGGATGTGGCCCCTTGTAAAAATGTATTGCCCACCCCTGAGTTACGGAGCTGGGCCATGGAGCTAACCCATGGAGCTGGGATTTTGATGCTAGGGAGTGTGACAAGCTGGTTTAGCCAAGGCCAAAGGGCAATCTGACGGGCATGCGACAGCAAGGGGAGACTCGTTATAAGACTTTGAGCTTTTTTAAACAGTTGAGCACTTTTGAACAGTAGCACTTTCTATTTAGAAATGTTTTATTTTGCTTAAAATGTTATAGTTTGGCAGCTCAGTGAAGCACTTAAAATAGTAATATTTTTATATACAGTATAATTGTGCTTCACATTTTTAAAATTTATTAATATGCACCTTATTCTTGTTTACGATCATTTACATAATATATATGAATGTATATGCAGCGTGATAAAAAGGTGAAATTGTGGCAACGCAAGGAAAAATTTGGGTGCACCTAAATAAAAAGGTTTGGCGCACCAGTGCAACCAAGGTTAAAAATTAGTATGGAGCCCTGCTTCAGTGAATAATTTGGCAAGAGCGGATCGTGACAAGGCTATCCCCCAAAAATCTCTTGCGACCCAGCTGAGGGTCGTGACCCAGTCTTTGGGAAACAATGCTCTAGACTAGAGAGACCAGAGACCAGGCGTTAGCTACACCTGCCTACCCCTCTAGAGAGACCAGAGGTTAGATACAACTGCCTACCCCTCTAGATACACGAGAGGAGGGAGGGGTTGGATACACTTGCCTACCCCTCAAGGTCCGAAACCAGGGGTTAGGTACACTTGCCTACCCTCTAGATTACATGAGGATATCTCAGGGGTAGAGCATTTGAAACCTGATTAAGAGATTGCAGATTCAACTTCCTCTGTACATTGCTTTAGATAAAACTGTCTGTAGCCAGCCCAAACCTACAACTGGCCTAGGGGAATGTTTCCATACAGCTCTGACCATGAGCGGAGCCCATCTCTGGATCAGGTTAGCTGTTACATGCCTTTCATCTGTGTACACAACAACAAGCACATTCAAAAGGCTACAGCACGCAGTTCACTCAATCCTTGTGCAATCTTCACTTGAGTCGAGTTCCACATGGTTCTCAGTACGTGAGTGTTATGAGCACATACTGATGGCATTTGGTTACAAAACATGGTCACCACGAGTGTTGAGTGTTGTATATTCAGAGCTTGTAGGGGAAATAATGAATAATTTGATAATATTGTCCTGCTTTACTCAATCCACAGGTCAGTTGGTTAAAGGAACAAAAAAGATAGAAACAGTATTCAGAAGGTACTCAGTCACACTATTAGTTCTAGTCAACTAAGATTGCATAAAGCAGGGGTCACCAACACAGTGCCCGCGGGCACCAGTGCGCCCGCAAGGACCATTTGAGGCGCCCGCAGGCCTGTTCTAAAAATAGCACAACTCTCCAGTGAGCTGCGTCTAAAAAAAATCACACTTGCATTTATATGTAGGCTATATGAATATGACAAGATCTTTAAAATAAAAAATAAAAAAATATTTGTACAATTCATGGAAGTTTTGATAATTCAGTCGATTTCTGACCTATTCTAGTTCAAAGATGAGTGCGCATGACAAAGGAAGATTCAGTGTTCGCGGGGCTGAGCGTTTAGCGGGAACAGCGATGATGGGGAGCTGAATCCATGAGCTGAATGCACATTCTTACCCCAAAAACATGGCAGAAAAAAGGAAGAGAACCTATAATTTTCACAGTGAATGGGAGGAAGAATTCTTTTTTACAAGTGTGAAAGAAAACTGCGTTTGTCTCATTTGCGGCGCGACTGTGGCGACGGCAAAGCGGCACAATGTGGAGAGACACTTTGCTACACACAACAGCTACCAGGCTAACTACCCCGCGGGAAGCGCGCTACGGGCAGAAAAAGCCCGTGAGCTAAAGGCAGCTTTGGGAAAGCAGCAGTCTTTTTTCACGAAGCCGGCAAAGAACTCCATAAAAGCAACCGAAGCCTCTTTTAGAGCTGCACATTTTCTGATAAAGAAGAAGAAGGCCTTCAGACGGAGAAGTGTTCAAAGAAGCAATGATGATTATTGCCAACACTGTACTTAAAGACGAGAAAAATGGAGCCAATCTAATCTCCACTCTCTCCGATGTCCAACTGGGGTCATCGACGATGACTAGACGGGTGTCAGCTATGTCCACTAACCTGGCAGAGCAGCTGGACCGGGATCTGGCGCGGTGCAGGTGGTTTAGCATCCAGTGCGACGAGTCCGTGGACAACAGCAGTACAGCGCAGCTGTCAGTCTTTATCCGGATGGTGTTTGCAGATTTATCCACAAAAGAAGAACTCCTGACACTACTGCCCTTAAAGACAACTACGAGGGGAGTTGACGTTTACAACGCGGTGAAGGAGTTTTTCGTACAGAAAAAGGTGCCACTGGAAAAGCTAGTAGCGGTGACTACAGACGGGGCTCCTGCTATGATCGGCCGACATGCAGGTTTCATCGCGCACTGTAAAGGTGACCCAGACTTCCCAAAACTTCTGCATTACCACTGCATCATTCACCAGCAGGCGTTATGTGCAAAAGTGATCGGCTTTGAGCACGTGATGACTCCCGTTGTGAAAATCATCAACAGCATCCGCTCCAAAGCGAAACAGCACAGGATCTTCAAGGTGCTATTGCAGGAGATGTCAGCAGAATATGGCGACCTGCTGCTACACACAGAAATCCGATGGCTGAGCAGAGGACGAGTTTTGCTTCGTTTTTTGTCACTTTTGGGTGAAATCAAGGAGTTCATGCAGTCCAAAGGGGAAGATGTCTCGCTGCTAGAGGGCACAGAGTGGACACTTGACCTCGCATTTCTAACGGACATTACTGGGAAACTAAACCACTTGAACTGCGAGCTGCAAGGCAAAGGTAAGACTGTTGTTGACATGATAAGTGCTTTAAATGCATTTAAAGCCAAGATGAACATTTTCTCTGTGCATTTACAGAGAAAAAAAATGCTGCACTTTCCCTCTGTGCAGTCGGTGCTGAAAGACAATGCTTCTGCATCTGAGGCATTGGACAAAAATGCAGAAAAGTACTGTCAAGTCATAAACAGACTTGGACAAGAGTTTGAGGATAGGTTTTGTGACCTTGATCAGCTTGAGCCATGTGTTTCATTCATCTCCAATCCTTTCATGAACAAGGACATAACTGACATTGCTGAGCAACTAAGTGCAACGTTCAACTTGGATGCTGGACAGGTGGAGATTGAAATTGTAACATTGCAGAATGACCTGCACCTCAAAGCTCACCAAGCTGCACCAAACTTTTGGAGCCTTGTTGACACAGAAAAGTACAGTGGTGTAAGCACAGCAGCTATGAAGGTTGCCAGCCTGTTTGGTTCAACCTATCTCTGTGAATCAGCATTTTCTGACATGAACTTCATCAAGAACAAACACAGAACCCGCCTCACTGATGCACATCTGCAAGACTCACTCAGAGTTGCAGTGTCAAGTTACACACCAGACTACAACACACTGGTGAACAGCATGCAATGCCAGTCTTCCCACTAACAAAGTGTCAGTTGCAAAGCTGAATCAAAAATAGGATACATTGTGTTCAATGTAATAGTGTTCATGAAATGTAACAGATATAATTTTGTAAAAATGCAGCACACTTGGTCATTAGTTCAAAATGTGATTAGATTTATTTGAAAATATGTAAGTTGATTTTTCTTAAACATTACATAATTGATTGATTTTTCTTAAACATTACATAATTGATTACTTTTTCATACAAGGTGCAATACATAGTTAATGATTTATTAAAAGAGTTTGTCACTGGCTAGTGAACATTTGAGATTTTTCCTATGAAATGTTGTGAATTTAAAATAGGAAAAATTGTGTTCCATTCAAAAGAGTATTCATGAAATGTAAAAGATTATTTTGTAAAAATGCAGCAGACTTGGTCATTATTCAAAATGTGATTCGATTTATTTGAAAATATGTAAATTGATTTTTCTTAAACATTACATAATTGATTTATTTTTCAAACAAGGTGCTACATAGTTAAGATTTGTCAAAAGGGTTTGTCACTGGCAAGATTTTTCCTATGAAATGTTATAGTGATCCTGTAAGCAAATGTAATCAATTGCTGAGTCATTGCTTTAAGTCATTGTTGATAATTATTGTGAGAAATCATTAACATGATCAGTGTCTTCACATAGATGAATATCATTAATCATTAATAACAATACATAACTAAAGGCAAACTGAGCACATTTTTTATTTCAGAAGAGTGTATCAAACTGGGTGCCCTTCGTATGACTCAGTACCCATGAAGTAGCCCTCAGGTTCAAAAAGGTTGGTGACCCCTGGCATAAAGCGTGACTAAGCACTGTCTGTAACAAGTGCAGTGGAAAGATATCACTGACAACATGTTTACAAACAGCGCACTGATTGACATCAGTTGGGCTGCGTAACTACGTTCCGGTCAATTCGCTCTCTTGCTAGAAAGCATTAGCCTCTTGAATTTATCAACGATACAAACTACCTAGGCTAGATAGGAAGCTTTTTCCACTGCGATAGCCCGTTACAATACTAGACGCAGTCAGCAGCTATAGCAGTCTATAGACACCCAGTTAAATACTATCTTATCGTGGTTAACATACCCTAAAACCGTTGTGCAACTGCCGATATGGCCAGCCTAGCTAGCTAACGATAGCCAACTGTGGTGAGCGACACGTTCCACCACTTCTAGTTAGCTTGCTATCTCTATCCCAACACACAATTCAAGACTGCTTAGTATTATGTAGCATTATCTATTGCTACGATAATGGGCCTCTGTCCACAACAAGGCCTACTCAATAATAGCCAGATTAGATTATTAGGTCGGTTCGTGTTTCTTTTTGTGTTTTAAAAACTAGGCGGTGACTAGCCAAAAAGCGTTGGTTATCCAGCTACGTCCCAGTTTTCCAATCGGAGCTAGTTAACGTAGACTAGATCCGCCTCACATTAGACATGTAACTGGTGCTACCCACGTGCTTAACTCATGTCAATGAAGGTGTCGCTCAAGCACGGTACAACCGGCTCAACTAGAAGCGGATTCCACATGGAATTGCAGCTATGCAATCAGTCGCACCGCGGGATGACCCAGATAACTGAAACGAAGAACCGCAAAGTTAGCCACTCTGCACTGAGATCAAGAAGGTTGCAGAAAAAACAATGACAGCTAGCTAGCAAACACGCTAACTTAGCAAATAGATGGCTAGCTACCTCACAACACAACACATTACTAATGTGTACATGTTTATATTACAATTAACACGTTTAACAATGAGGACACTAGCCATTAATATAGCTAGCCTACATAGTTCAACAACTTACGTGGAAAGTTTCCGTGTCCAAAACAGGACTCCCGGCCATATCTCTCCGAGCTGAACCGCCCGGCCCAAGTTTGTTTTTATTTTGATCAAAATATCATTGGATTCTTCGTCCAACTTGTCTGCATAAGGCAGAAGTTTGTTGTAGACAATGTCTTTTTGAGGGACAAATCCTAATGTCTCCGACGCGTCTCTTTTCATATTACAGTTTCCAAAAATGTATTTTTATTGTTCTTTGCTTGGAAACCTGAAGCTAGTTAAGCCAACGTTATCTGACAGCGCACGTTTGCTACTAGCCAGCACTACTGGCTTTTTGCTATATTCTTGTCGGAGCTAACTTGCTATTCTACTTGACCCCTTTGTAGTTTGGTGGTATTAATGTTAGCATCCAAGTTATCTTCAGTCGCCTAATATATTAGCACTAACTGACATTCTTCTAAATTTGCTTTACTAAAATAAATTATCGATTTTCAGTCGTAGATTCTTCCTTAAAAACGAAAATGGAGTGCTTTGGCGATTGAAATAGTCGTGATTTACTCCTGTTAAAATCCGTATCGGTAGTGTTGCTGGTCAGCTAGCTAACTAGCTATCATCTGACCGCTGTCGGAGTCCACTGGGCTATTTTCCTCTCACTGAGCACCAAGCTGGCTCCTCCCCACGCCAAGGCGTCATTTTACAATGCAGGACTACATTTCCCACAATGCGTCTTCTCTTCATTCATAGTCTTTTTTTTAGGACCTGGGAACCCGAGCATGTGAACCAGTTAATTCTTTGGTCTGACAAATAAGATCCCGTTAAATCTACTTACGATTTATTCTTAGTTCACCTCAAGTTTCTATACCTGTGACGACGTACCTATTTTCAGATAGCTCTAGATAGGCAAACTATGTTGTCGAGTCATCTTAATAACTAGCATACAGTAGCCTAGGCTATGTATTAAATATTGCAGATCACACACGCGGATCATCACATATTAATTTACTTTACAATTAGCACTAGCTACCTACTACATAGTTATAATTAGAACTAGCATTAATGCTCTCAAGGCAGTCCGGGTTGACTGTATCTCAGTGCGCCTTCTATTTTTATAATTCATTCTCACATCAGCACATACTCAATAGCTGTGTAATGTGAGTGCACCTGGAGAAGCGAAACAGAAGAGTCCCGGGATAAAATGTCGAGATAGTGTGGACCGGCGTTGGGCTGTCATTTCAAACAACATGGAAAGATATTGTGGGGTGAGTCTGCCACCTTGTGGTTGAAGATGTTTTGAGTCATTAGCTAACGTTACTCGTTTCTAGGCAACACTCGACCGGAGCATTGTATTTTGAACAGCTAGCACTAGCTAGTTAGTAGCTACAATACAATAGCCACAACTACTTAGCGTCTGAGAACAAAAGTTACAAGATTCAAGGTTATGAAAGGTCATCAGAGCTAGGTTAGGCAATCGGCAGAAAGGGTGTCTTGTGTGTGTTATCAACAACTCGATCTAGTTTGTGCCTTTTGACGTTTGGCAGTAGGGTACTGTAGTGTGTTACATTTAGAAACATAACACTGTCCAAGTTTAGAGAACCATGAGCGGACTTGGCGAAGATAGTGGAAACAAAATAGTGATGGTGGAGAGGCTGTCGTTGTCCTTCGACAGTCGGTTTTCTCACATGCCGCTGGCCTGCAGCCCCTCTTACTGTGCCGTACCATCTGACAGCAACGACTTGTTGGTGTACAACCATCAGAACCCTGCAGAGAAGGTCCGTCATACGTTACAAGTAGCATACATATTACATTTAAACACACATTAAAAAAAAAAAAAAAAAAAAAAAAAAAATATATATATATATATGTAAATCATATTGAAACTTAAATTGCATTGTATTGCAATACAGTTTCAATTCAAGGCTGGCATATACGTCGAAGAGTCTGATGGCTTTGAGGTGTGCCAGCACCAGGCGCTCAAAAGGGGGGCCTCGGGGGTGGTGGGGGGTTCGGGGGTGGGGGGCCTCAGGGGTGGGCAGGTGTGCCTCAGGACAGTCCACTTGTCTTTCAAAGCGACAGTAGAACTCATTCAGGTCGTTGGCCAGTCGTTAATAGGTTTAGTTAACACAAGCATGATTTCATTCAGAGTAATCATTTAGTTATATATGTATAAAGTGTATAAAGATAAAACCTCCATGGTAAGATAATAATGATATAATACCTCCATAATAAGATAATACCTCGATAGTAATGATAATATGGTCCTCCATGGTAAGATAATAATATGGTCCTCCATGGTAAGATGATAATATGGTCCTCCATGGTTGTGCAGCCTGTGCGTCTGTGTGGACACCATGGAGAGGTCGGGGCTCTGGAGTTCGGGGCGCAGGGCACCCCTGTCCTTCTCTGCTCTGCCTCGGCTGACTATGTGATCGTCTGGGACCTGGACAGATGCAGCAGCAGGAGCAGAAGAGGTGACGACACAGTAACACTACTACACAGGAACACAGTAACACTACTACACAGGTACACAGTAACACTACTACACTTTTATACAGCCCATTAACACTACTACACAGGAACACAGTAACACTACTATACAGGAACACAGTAACACTACTACACAGGAACACAGTAACACTACTACACAGGTACACAGTAACACTACTACACTTTTATACAGCCCAGTAACACTACTACACAGGAACACAGTAACACTACTATACAGGAACACAGTAACACTACTACACAGGAACACAGGAACACTGCTACACAGGAACACAGGAACACTACTACGCTACTACACAGGAACACAGTAACACTACTACACAGGAACACAGTAACACTACTACACAGGAACACAGGAACACTACTACACAGTAACACTACAACACAGTAACAAAACAACACAGTAACACTACAAAACAGTAACAAAACAACACTACAACACTACAACACTACAAAACAGTAACAAAACAACACAGCAACAACACAACTACAAAACAAAACTGCAGTAACACAACAACACAGTAACAACAACACAACTACAACAGTATATCAGGGAGGTGGCAATGACACTGATATGAAAAGGAGATACGGTTGAGACTGTTTGATAGGAACACTATAGTGTGTGTTGATATTCTCTGACCAAGAATATGTGCTATCAATGACTGGACAGACATGAAAGGGTTGAAAATGTGTAATTAAATAAATGAAACACTTTGCTCAGGTCTGGCTGCTGATGGAACCGTAGTTGGAACCCTCCTAGGCACTGTGGTGCATCTTTCCTTCAGCAGACTTGACCAGAGAGTGTCTGCCTGCTCGGGCACCTTTATCTACATCCTCAGCTCCCAGGTAGGTGTCTGCCTGCTGGAGCCACATCACACTGCACCCAGGACGGGACATTTCACCTGTCACACTGCACCTAGGACGGGACATTTCACCTGTCACACTGCACCTAGGACGGGACATTACACCTGTCACACTGCACCTAGGACGGGACATTACACCTGTCACACTGCACCTAGGACGGGACATTTCACCTGTCACACTGCACCTAGGACGGGACATTACACCTGTCACACTGCACCTAGGACGGGACATTTCACCTGTCACACTGCACCTAGGACGGGACATTTCACCTGTCACACTGCACCTAGGACGGGACATTTCACCTGTCACACTGCACCTAGGACGGGACATTTCACCTGTCACACTGCACCTAGGACGGGACATTTCACCTGTCACACTGCACCTAGGACGGGACATTTCACCTGTCACACTGCACCTAGGACGGGACATTTCACCTGTCACACTGCACCTAGGACGGGACATTTCACCTGTCACACTGCACCTAGGACGGGACATTTCACCTGTCACACTGCACCCAGGACGGGACATTTCACCTGTCACACTGCACCTAGGACGGGACATTTCACCTGTCACACTGCACCTAGGACGGGACATTTCACCTGTCACACTGCACCTAGGACGGGACATTTCACCTGTCACACTGCACCTAGGACGGGACATTTCACCTGTCACACTGCACCTAGGACGGGACATTTCACCTGTCACACTGCACCTAGGACGGGACATTTCATGGAGGTCTAAGTGGAATTGCTCGTCTCATTCATGTACACATATGCACATAGCTGTGGAGTATAGTGTGCCTCTACAGAAGCAAAACAGGAAAGACCTATTAAGCGCATGCTTGCTGCCTGGGTTTTTCCCCCTAGGTAAAAACACATTGTAAAAGTGCATGCGGTAGGTGGTGCGGTGCTAGCGGAGCTAGCTGGGTGGAGCTAGTGTGTTGGAGAGTTTGGTGAGTACTGGTGCGTGCTAGCAGGGTGTTCGTGTGTGTCTGTGAGGCAGCAGGAGAAAGTGGGCGGGGCTCTGAAGGGCCACCGGGGCCCGGTGACTGCAGCAGAGTTCTGCCCCTGGGATCAGGACACATTGGTGTCCACTGGAGAGGACCGGACCTTTATGGTACACACACACACAAACACACACACAGATACCATTACTGTATGTCTGTGTATATGATTACATATTAAATTAAAAGATCTTACAAGTAGAATGTATATTTCTTTCAGGTATGGGATGTGAATAAGGAAGCTGTTCTCTACCGGTCCAGTGTGTTGTCAGGTATGTGCAAGCTGAGAACCATGTTGTGGAGCTAAGAACCAAGTGTTGGTGATATCCATGTAGGTGATGTATGTTGTGTAGCTAAGGTGATGTTTACAGTGTGTTGTGTAGCTGAGGTGGTGTTTAAAGTGTGTTGTGTAGCTGAGGTGGTGCTTACAGTGTGTTGTGTAGCTGAGGTGGTGTTTACAGTGTTGTGTAGCTGAGGTGGTGTTTACAGTGTGTTGTGTAGCTGAGGTGGTGTTTACAGTGTGTTGTGTAGCTGAGGTGATGTTTACAGTGTTGTGTAGCTGAGGTGGTGTTTACAGTGTGTTGTGTAGCTGAGGTGGTGTTTACAGTGTTGTGTAGCTGAGGTGGTGTTTACAGTGTGTTGTGTAGCTGAGGTGGTGTTTACAGTGTGTTGTGTAGCTGAGGTGATGTTTACAGTGTTGTGTAGCTGAGGTGGTGTTTACAGTGTGTTGTGTAGCTGAGGTGGTGTTTACAGTGCTGTGTAGCTGAGGTGGTGTTTACAGTGTTGTGTATCTGAGGTGGTGTTTACAGTGTGTAGTGTAGCTGAGGTGGTGTTTACAGTGTTGTGTAGCTGAGGTGGTGTTTACAGTGTTGTGTAGCTCAATGTGGTGTTTACAGTGTTGTGTAGCTGAGTGTTATGGGCATGCAGTTCATGTTCTTGTTCTTGTCTTTCCCAGCTTCTCCTCTCCTCAGCATTGCTTTCCTGGGGGAGAGTAAGCAGCTGGTCACTGGCTCTGCAGATGGGCAGGTCAGACACACACCCAAACACACACTCAAACATGTGCACACACACATACACAAACACACACACTCAAACATACACTGACCGAAATACAGTCTCACACACACCCACACAAACTCACTCATACTATGCAGGGCTCGACATTCTCGTTAGTCACGTCGCGGCCATATTGAAAACGAAAACGAGGCTTGATCGAACGGAAGTGATTCTCTACTATACGAAGACGAATGATGGACGGAAAATGGACCACAAATCTTCTGCTCTTGCCTCCTATAACTGCGGCATTAATCGATAAATGGGCGGACGAGAAACACCGGATCCCCAAACTTGTCCAGACCAAAGGGTACAGCAACTGGATCGATATGTCCATGATGTTGAAGGTAAGTTAATCACTGTCTTACGTTAGCTAGCTAACATTAGCTATTAAATAAATGGAAGAACATTTTGGCCAACTCTGCTATTAATGTGTTTACAGTAACTAGTTAATATACGTTAAGGTTAAATTGTTTTTTGCAACTCACCGTCAGCATCATGGTTATTTACTTTGCTTGCTTGCAATTGGCAGCAAAGTTATAGTCAGAATTGGTAGCATGTTAAGTCAAAAATGCAGTAGGAGCTAAATCTTTTTTTGCGTTTTGGACGTCCATATGGACGTCCATAGACTGACGGCGATGGCTGCTGATCTTTGCATGGATGGACGGACGGCGATGCTGTTCAGAGTGCCGTCCATAGAGGGAGCATATATTTTGGACGGCGTCATAGCCGTCCATATGGACGGCGATGCTGTTCAGAGTGCCGTCCATAGAGGGAGCAGATATTTTGGACGGCGATGGATTGAATGTTTAGCAGGCTGTTGAGCTAACAGAACTGCCGAAGGCTACCATAGCATGTAGCTAGCTACATTAACTTTGGATGACTCAATCTTTTGTCAAGTTAATTTGTATGAATTGCATGTTAGTGCAATATTTACGCCTTTATTCTGTTTTTTTTTACATAATCAGCAGTATGATCTCATGACAATATAGACTTGAAAAACAATATGTTATGGTTTGGGTTTGCCTATAGGCTACATTTATTTTAATTATTTCGAGAATTGTTAATAAAGACTCATTTAAAATGTTAACATTGTGTTATGACCCTATGAAATACATTGCCATTTAGGTCTTTTAAACCGTCAGTTTAAAGTGTTTTATGGGTGGATTTGAAGCCACCAGTCAGTAGCTCCAATCTTGCGCACGAACTTTGCGCACGGAGACAAACGCAAAACAACAAACACTCGCTTGGAGCGGAGACCAATGCAAAACACAATACGATGTGTTGAGCCAAACCAAAGCCGTCAAAGGCTACCATGAATGTAGCTACAGCAACCGTGGATGACTCAATAAGTTTTGTCACGTTATTTTGTATTAATTGCATTTAAGTGAAGGCTATATATTTACGCCTTTATTTTATTTTTAACATACAAAAGTAGGCCAATCAACAATATAATCTCATGACAATACAGACTTGAAAAACAATATGTTATAGGGTTTGCCTAGATATAGGCTACATATATTTTAAATATTTCGAGAATTGTTAATAAAGACTCAATTAAGATTTTAACATTGTGTTATGACCCTATGAAATACATTGCCCTTTAGGTCTTTGAAGCCGTCAGTTTAAAGTGTTTTATGGGTGGATTTGGAGCCACCAGTCAGTAGCTCCAATGTTGCGCACGAACCACTTTGAGCGGAGACAAATGCAAAACGTAATAGCCTATGGGCCTAACACTCCAAATTTTAAAATTTTAAATGAGTCTTTATTAACAATTCTCGAAATAATTAAAATATATGTAGCCTATAGGCAAACCCAAACCATAACATATTGTTTTTCAAGTCTATATTGTCATGAGATCATACTGCTGATTATGTAAAAAAAACAGAATAAAGGCGTAAATATTGCACTAACATGCAATTCATACAAATTAACTTGACAAAAGATTGAGTCATCCAAAGTTAATGTAGCTAGCTACATGCTATGGTAGCCTTCGGCAGTTCTGTTAGCTCAACAGCCTGCTAAACATTCAATCCATCGCCGTCCAAAATATATGCTCCCTCTATGGACGGCACTCTGAACAGCATCGCCGTCCATATGGACGGCTATGATGCCGTCCAAAATATCTGCTCCCTCTATGGACGGCACGAGGGACGTCCCTGCTAATCCATCGCCGTCCAAAATATCTGCTTCCTCTATGGACGGCACTATGAACAGCATCGCCGTCCATATGGACGGCTATGACGCCGTCCAAAATATATGCTCCCTCTATGGACGGCACTCTGAACAGCATCGCCGTCCGTCCATCCATGCAAAGATCAGCAGCCATCGCCGTCAGTCTATGGACGTCCATATGGACGTCCAAAACGCAAAAAAAGATTTAGCTGCCTCTCCAAAAATGTGTACAATGACAGGTGA
Organism: Hypomesus transpacificus; assembly: GCF_021917145.1. Classification (NCBI taxonomy): domain Eukaryota; kingdom Metazoa; phylum Chordata; class Actinopteri; order Osmeriformes; family Osmeridae; genus Hypomesus; species Hypomesus transpacificus. Next base: position 2,024,662 of record NC_061070.1, on the reverse strand, counting down.
TTCATAGCATCTTTTCTTCTCTAACCGGGATGATCTTGTGAATAACAATGCTTTTGCAGTCAGAAAGAGAGAGAGCGACAGGGCAAGTGTGAGAGCGAGGGCATTTCCCTCTATGAGAAAGAATGAGCCCCCGTACATGGTCCAGGTAGCTAAGTTAGATGTTAAGGCAAAATAGTTCCTCACGTTCCGAGGCTGTTCAAAGGTTGCTCGCGTTCTGAGCTTTTACAGTATTCTGGCACACACATTCCATGGTATGTATGGTGCATTTCATAATATTATGATCAATTATCATACTCACAGAACAGCATAGATAATCAGATTAGACACAAGGATTGTCACTTAACATGCATTTTGTCCTTTTACACCTTTCAGGTGGACCTTTCACTGGAAAGTCCCTTTATTGAAAAGGCAGAATGCAACTGCAAAGCAGGCCAAGGACATTGTGCACATGTTATTGGGTTGCTCTACACTGTAGCACACTATATAAAATTAGGCTGCAAGTCTGTCCCTCCTGTGGAGAGCAAGACTTCTTTGCCACAAACCTGGCACATCCCCCGACGCTCAATGGGGTTAAGTCCAAAACCCATTACTGAGGTACAAATAAATAAAATAAAACCCCAGCAAAATGACTTTCCCCCTGCCAAACAGATGCGAAGTGAAGGAATAGTCAGCAATCTGTACTGTCCAGTGCCACTCCCACTTCCTTGTAAGGATTTTGCACAGAGGCTGAAGTCAATTCTTAATGACATAGGAAGTACATGTCAGTTGGTCACACTAATGAACTTGCCCTCATATCAGCCACAGTATGTGCCCTCACCATATGGTGATGTACCTCTGGGCTCCATCCTGAGTTATCAGACTCGCCCTGCAGTTATCCAGTCTGATGACTACCCCCCCTTCCCTTTGCCCCCACAGCCAAGAGACTATGCCACTGTTCTTGGTGAAGAGGAGATGGACTACTACAGTGGTATATCTATGACTCAGACTGACTCTGAACTCCTGGAGAATGAGACAAGAGGCCAAAGCATGAACAAGGTCTGGCATCGCGTGCGGTCTCAGCGCATTACCTCGTCTAATTTTAAAAGGGTGTGCTCAAGACGAGCTGACTTTGACAGTCTTGCTGCAGAGCTCACGAGGGATAAAAAAACAGTGCAGACCAAAGCTATGCGGAGGGGAATTAAAATGGAACCAGTGGCTGCAGCAAAGTACACTGCATTAAAAGGAACCGTTGTTCTACCATGTGGTTTTGTGGTAAACCCAAACGCTCCCCACTTAGGGGCATCCCCAGACGGAAGAGTGATTGACCAATCCGAAGATTCTCCCTACGGCCTCTTAGAAATTAAGTGCCCAGACAAAAGCACATGTGCAGATTGTCCATATCTTATCCGACAGGCAGATGGTGATTTAGCGTTAAAAGTTGACCATGAATATCAATTCCAGATACTCGGACAGATGGGTGTTAGTGGAGCAAAGTGGTGTGACTTCTTTGTGATGTCTCACAATGACTTCCACTTGGAGCGACTACACTTCGATGTCAAAAAGTGGGAAGAAGTAAAATCTAAACTAGACTTCTTTTATTTCCAGCATTTTTTGCCAGCACTATTTAGATAGTTTTATAGTCTGTTTAATAAAGTACTAAGTACATTTGTCATCCAATATATATATATATATATATATATAAAAATGAAATAACTACCACACAATGTATTTTCCACACTTTATTGTATACACATTTAATGAAAATGACCTGAGTTTTAATTCTAAATATCTTTGCAATAAATGTATTTCATCATTCATAAGTCCAGGTATTCCTCAGTTTACTTTTTTTTAATTGTTACTTCAGGTTCAGAACAATGGCGACATGAATTCTAAGGCGGGCAATGTATTTTCCACACTGTTTTATACACATTTAAGGAAAATGATCGGACTGAGTTTTAAATCTAAATTTCTTTGCAATGTATTTCATAAGTCCAGGTAGTCCTCAATTTGATTGTTTCTTCAGGTTCAGAACAACGGTCCTTGAAGATTTGTAGGCTGGCACAGACAGACCACAGTTGGTTGACAGACCCCATAACTGTCATGTGTAATGTTCTATCAAAAATGTGATATTCTTTTATTCTTCTTATGGCCCGTTCGACATGAATTCTAAGGCGGGCGATTTCCTGTGTCTGCCGCACCTCCTCCTCACTGAACTGTGCATTTGCACCCAGAAAGGGTGGAATAACTAAACTAACATTGATGTCAGACAAAAGGTCTCCAATAAGGAACCCTTTATCTGCCATTACCTGATCCCCTTCCTCGAGTAAAGAGAGAACGCCTGACTTCCTGGTAATTTCCTTATCCGATATTGATCCTGTATATAGGTCACTAACAAATGTAATGAAACCTGACGGACTTATACCAATTAGGGACTTTAAGGTTGTAGTTCCTTTATAATGGGAGTACATTTCTGAATTCAGTACTTTTGAGCTTGGTTTTTGTACATGTATCTCTGTGCAATCTAAAATAACTCTGGTTTTTGGGAATGTACTTTTGAAGCATTGAGGCATAAGATCATTTACAGACTCTATTGAAGGCCAAATAAGAAGCGATCCCAACATGAAGTAGAGGAAGTTTGTCCAGGTGATACATATTCTGCTGACGGTTGATTGTGATACGTTAAAGCGATTAGCGAGGTCCTGTTGTAGACAGCCCAGTCTCACACGGCAAAGATAAAGAAAGAATTGGTCAATTAAAGCTAGGCTTTGCACATTAAATCCCTGTCTAATGTGCTCACTGGCTTGCTTTGCCTTCTGTGCTTGACTCCATCTCACCATGTGCTCAGCTGTAGGTTGTAAAGCTGTAAACACAGCTTTGAGTGTACTATAGTCTCTGAATCCTGTGTAGAACTGGATTTGTTTGTCGTCACACTGAAAGCGTTTGAGGAGGAACAGGTTGCTACGAAGTGTCGATATTTCTTCTTCCTGGCGAGCGATGGTCTTGCAGGCTTCTTGAAGCTGCTCCTCCAAGGACAAGGGCCGCTGAGTATAGTCATGATCTGCGTATGGCACGCTTGTCTCTACTTCGCTGGAATGGCCAGGTTAAAAAATAAATGGTAAGATGCTTTACAAGAACAAACATGACTTCCTCCTCCACAAACAAAACAACTATCATAAATATTTACTGCCACGCATGTTTTTTTTCAGTAATTATTTGAATTAAATGCTTCTGTTCTGGAGGTATGCCTTTCTCAATCACAAGCATTTCATCCAAATGATCTCAACTGAATCTTGTGTGACATTGAAACAAAATTATCATAGATAAGGCTCACCTTGATGTGCAGGCAATGTCCTCTTGGGGGTCTTGTCCCACTGAGTGACTGCAGATACGATCAAATATACCATTATTTAGGTATAAGGAACAAATGAAAGTGATAGCAGCACATTAATGTACATTAGATTTAACCAATTAGCTCATATAGGCTTTGGGTGTTTTACCTTGACTCATCCAATTCTTCACCCAGTGCATCCTCTCCACCTGTGGTAGTGGCAACATGACTGAAAAACAAACTGTCGCATTAATTCAATTCAGTAGTATTTAGTTAAATCGATGGTCACTGATCAATACTGACTGTTGGACGAAGGTTGTTAAACATTGCCAAAAATAAATACCTTGCTGTTCTAACAATCTTCCGCCTGCCAGGCTTGATCGAGGACCACGTAAAAACAGTTGGCACAACCCCCTCCTTCAGTTTCCTGATGCCACATAGCGACTCTGTGAAGAACTCTTCGGGGAAGTGATCTGAACACACTCTCGTGTTATTTGAGATCTGTAAAAACAATGATCATAACTAGCATCAAAACTAATTAGTAATTGATAGCTACAAATCTAGCCAGCCCGACTTGCATTTGGCTGGTGCCTTCGTGCCATGCCTGCTAGCTAGCGTTGATAACATTTGCTAGCTGGCTTGTCTGGTGTCAATAACGTTACCTAACAATATCTAATAATAGTTTACTTGTATTGTGTTAATGTATTGTGTTGACTAGTTTTGCTTGAGTAACATTATTATAAATCCCGAAAGTTGTTTATTTACACCAAACATTCACGAGCTAATTTGTACGTTAGCTCTGGGGTTGCTATTACAGTAGCTAGCCTTTGTACATCATTGTCTTACCTTAAAATGCGGCCCAATATCTCCTTATTTTAACAACCCATTCTCGACGAATTGCGGAATTTACAGGGAAGCGGTGAAATGTTTTCAGTTTGCAAGATAGTTTTTTTTTTGTTAGAATTGCACTCGGGGACGCAGCAGTAGGACATCACTCTGGTCTGGAGTCTGGTTTGTTGTCCCCTCAAGCCTCGTTTTCGTTCAGCTCGATATCAAAATGGCGACGCATGTGACTAAGGCGAATTAATGCTCGTCCGCTTGTCCGCTCGTCCGGGACAAGTGGATTTCTTTTGTAGGGCAAGTGGAAGACAACTGTACTTGCATTTACATTACATTTAGTCATTTAGCAGACACTCCAGAGCGACTACAGTAAGTACAGGGACATTCCCCCGAGGCCAGTAGGGTGAAGTGCCTTGCCCAAGGACACATCGTCATTTTGACACGGCCAGCAATCGAACTGGCAACCTTCAGATTACTAGCCCAACTCCCTAACCGCTCAGCCACCTGAGTCCCTTTACGCTTGCCCCTTTGGACAATTAAAAACACATACAAAATAAAATGCCATGTTAGGCCGTGTTCACGCTTGACTTGAGCGCCTTTTTTACATGCAACCCTAAAGGAAAAGGAAAAAGTGGCCGCCTTCTCAAAACGGCCGCCTTTTAAAAACTTCTAAAAAAGAGCAGCGCCCGACGCCTTTTTGAGTTCAATTTTCTAAACTTTTCAGAAAAGCGCTGGATGACGTCAAGCGCCTTTCTGACAGCTGACCAATCAGGACGAGGAGAGTAGGACCTAGGTCAGTTTGTTTACGTAAGTCTAGTGTCATCTATAGATCATGTAGGGACTGGGTTCTCTGCTGACAAGGAATGCTAGCACCAGTATTTTCAGAATATAACGTTACATCCTAAATTTCTCAGACAATATCTAAAATAATGTTTTAATAATTTAGACATAACAACGGATTATGCCACTAAATGTTGGTGTTAGGCAGAGGCTGATTTACCAAGGAATCCTTTAATGGGTGTAAACTTTACAGTTGAACATTAGCTGATATTAACTACGTTCATTTAACCGATACAAATGCTGCTAATGCTTGCTAGGTGCACAGCTGTGCTAGCTAGCTAACGTCAAAACAAAAAAGATATATATAAAATGATAAATTTTACCCAGACAAGTGACTTTTGTGCATGGACAAGTGAAACGTTACAGTAGTGTACTAGTCCAAAGGACAAGAGCCTCAAAAAGTGAATGTTGAGCCCTGCATACACACAAACACGCAGGCACACTAATCAACATGCATACACACACATACACCCACACCACGCAACAAGTGTAACCCCTCGACCACACAGCCGGCTGCTGGCCTGTCCGCTCACCTGTCTGCTCTCCTGGATCCCCTGTGCCAGGTGTGGTGCTTCTCCCTGCCTGGGGACGGCCGCTGTCGGACGGTGAGCCGGCTGGACCTCCACAAGGCCCAGCAGAGACACCAGCAGAGACACCAGCAGAGACACCAGCAGAGACACCAGCAGCACCTGGACACACAGGCCCAGAACATGGGTGAGATGCCACGCTACCCAGTAGTCAGTCTGGACAGGAGGAGCAGGCAGTGGAATGTGTGTTAATTTAGCAGATGCCTGTCAACAGCCATGTACAAGGATACTCCATTGAAATGCTATACTATGTAGAGCTATAACCGACTCCAGTATGTGCACGGTTATAATGTGTGTGTGTGTCCTATGTTGATGCATGTGTGTCATGTGTATGTGTGTGTGTGTTGTGTGTGTGTGTGTTCCAGGTGTGGAAAAGAAGCCAGGCTCTGTGGAGATGGACAGACCGGTCCTCACAATGTTTTCTCTCTCATGTAGCTCCAGATACTGCTCCCCCGAGCAGAGCAGGTCCGACACAACCATGAGACAACCCCAACACCACCCCAACACCACCCCAACACCACCCCAACACCACCCCATCACCACCCCAACCACGACACAACCACGACACAACCACGACACAACCCCAACCACGACACAACCACAACACAACCACGACACAACACAACCACGACATAACACCACCCCAACACCACCCCAACACCACCCCAACACCACCCCAACACCACCCCAACACCACCCCAACCACGACATAACACCACCCCAACACCACCCCAACACCACCCCAACACCACCCCAACCACGACACAACCACAACACAACCCCAACACCACCACAACACCACCCCAACACCACCCCAACACCGCCCCAACCACAACACAACCACAACACAACCACAACACAACCACAACACAACACAACCACGACACAACCACAACACAACCCCAACACCACCCCAACACCACCACAACACCACCCCAACACCACCCCAACACCACCCCAACACCACCCCAACCACAACACAACCACAAAACAACCACAACACAACCACAACACAACCACAACACAACACAACCATGACACAACACAACCACAACACCACCCCAACACCACCCCAACACCACCCCAACACCACCCCAACCACGACACAACCACAACACAACCCCAACACCACCCCAACACCACCCCAACACCACCCCAACCACGACACAACCACAACACAACCCCAACACCACCCCAACACCACCCCAACACCACCCCAACCACGACACAACCACGACACAACACAACCACAACACAACCCCAACACCACCCCAACACCACCCCAACACCACCCCAACACAACCCCAACCACGACACAACCACAACACAACCCCAACACCACCCCAACACCACCACAACACCACCCCAACACCACCCCAACACCACCCCAACCACGACACAACCACAACACCACCCCAACACCACCCCAACACCACCCCAACACCACCCCAACCAAGACACAACCACAACACAACCCCAACACCACCCCAACACCACCCCAACACCACCCCAACCACGACACAACCACAACACAAACCCAACACCACCCCAACACCACCACAACCACGACACAACCACAACACCACCCCAACACCACCCCAACACCACCCCAACACCACCCCAACACCACCCCAACCACGACACAACCACAACACAACCCCAACACCACCCCAACACCACCACAACACCACCCCAACACCACCCCAACACCACCCCAACACCACCCCAACCACAACACAACCACGACACAACCACAACACAACCACGACACAACCACGACATAACACCACCCCAACACCACCCCAACACCACCCCAACACCACCCCAACCACGACACAACCACAACACAACCCCAACACCACCCCAACACCACCCCAACACCACCCCAACACCACCCCAACCACAACACAACCACGACACAACCACAACACAACCACAACACAACCACAACACAACACAACCACGACACAACACAACCACGACACAACCACGACACAACCACAACACAACCACAACACAACCACGACACAACACAACCACGACACAAAACAACCACAACACAACCACAACACCACCCCAACACCACCCCAACCACGACACAACCACAACACAACCCCAACACCACCCCAACACCACCCCAACACCACCCCAACCACGACACAACCACGACACAACCACGACACAACCACAACACAACCACGACACAACACAACCACGACACAACACAACCACGACATAACACCACCCCAACACCACCCCAACACCACCCAAACACCACCCCAACCACGACACAACCACAACACAACCCCAACACCACCCCAACACCACCCCAACACCACCCCAACACCACCCCAACCACGACACAACCACAACACAACCCCAACACCACCCCAACACCACCACAACACCACCCCAACACCACCCCAACACCACCCCAACCACGACACAACCACGACACAACCACGACACAACCACGACACAACCACAACACAACACAACCACGACATAACACCACCCCAACACCACCCCAACACCACCCCAACACCACCCCAACCACGACACAACCACAACACAACCCCAACACCACCCCAACACCACCCCAACCACGACACAACCACAACACAACCCCAACACCACCCCAACACCACCCCAACACCACCCCAACACCACCCCAACCACGACACAACCACAACACAACCCCAACACCACCCCAACACCACCACAACACCACCCCAACACCACCCCAACACCACCACAACACCACCCCAACACCACCCCAACACCACTTCAACACCACCCCAACACCACCCCAACCACAACACAACCACGACACAACCACAACACAACCACGACACAACCACGACATAACACCACCCCAACACCACCCCAACACCACCCCAACACCACCCCAACCACGACACAACCACAACACAACCCCAACACCACCCCAACACCACCACAACACCACCCCAACACCACCCCAACACCACCCCAACCACAACACAACCACGACACAACCACAACACAACCACGACACAACCACGACATAACACCACCCCAACACCACCCCAACACCACCCCAACACCACCCCAACCACGACACAACCCCAACACAACCCCAACACCACCCCAACACCACCCCAACACCACCCCAACACCACCCCAACCACGACACAACCACAACACAACCCCAACACCACCCCAACACCACCCCAACACCACCCCAACACCACCCCAACACCACCCCAACCACAACACAACCACGACACAACCACAACACAACCACAACACAACCACAACACAACCACGACACAACACAACCACGACACAACCACGACACAACCACAACACAACCACAACACAACACAACCACGACACAACACAACCACGACACAACACAACCACAACACAACCACAACACCACCCCAACACCACCCCAACACCACCCCAACCACGACACAACCACAACACAACCCCAACACCACCCCAACACCACCCCAACACCACCCCAACACCATCCCAACACCACCCCAACACCACCCCAACCACAACACAACCACGACACAACCACAACACAACCACAACACAACCACAACCACAACACAACCACAACACAACACAACCACGACACAACACAACCACGACACAACCACGACACAACCACAACACAACCACAACACAACACAACCACGACACAACACAACCACGACACAACCACGACACAACCACGACACAACCACAACACAACACAACCACGACACAACACAACCACGACACAACACAACCACGACATAACACGACCACAACCACGACCACAACACAACCACGACACAACACAACCACGACACAACACAACCACGACACAACACAACCACGACATAACACAACCACAACACAACCACGACACAACACAATCACGACACAACCAGGGTCACACATTCTCATGCTCCAGCTTTCATCAGCTCTTCATTTTATGTTGGTCATGTAATAGTAGTTTTTTAATGTTTTTAAATGCTAACCTTATTATGTTAATGTATTAATGTGTTTAAATGAGTCTGTTTGAATCCTACTCTCCTCTCCTTTCTCCTTTCTCCTTTCTCCTTTCTCCTTTCTCCTTTCTCCTTTCTCCTTTCTCCTTTCTCCTTCTCTCCTCTCTCCTCCTCTCCTCTCCTCTCCTCTCCACCTGTCCTCTGTCCTCCCCAGCTGGGTGTGGCTGGGCAGCTCAGATGGTCTGTACCTGATTGACCTGGCAACATCCGAGATTTTGACCACTCTATGTTTCAGAGGTATAATACTGTGGTGTGTGTGTGTATCCTGGTGTGTGTGTGTATCCTGGTGTGTGTGTGTGTGTATCCTGGTGTGTGTGTGTGTGTATCCTGGTGTGTGTGTGTATCCTGGTGTGTGTGTGTGTGTATCCTGGTGTGTGTGTGTGTGTATCCTGCTGTGTGTGTGTATCCTGCTGTGTGTGTGTGTATCCTGGTGTGTGTGTGTATCCTGGTGTTTGTGTGTATCCTGGTGTGTGTGTGTGTATCCTGGTGTGTGTGTGTGTGTATCCTGGTGTGTGTGTGTGTATCCTGGTGTGTGTGTGTGTGTGTGTGTATCCTGGTGTGTGTGTGTACCCTGGTGTTTGTGTGTATCCTGGTGTGTGTTTGTTAGAGTTGGGTAATGTTACTTTTTAAAGTAAGTAATTACAGTTACTAGTTACATTTCTTTTAAAGTTAGTTAGTTACTTTCTGAAGAGAGTAAGGCTTTAAGTTAGTTTTGCAATACATACAGTATGTAACATTGGTTGGGCTGAAAATGGCCCGGGTGCTGTTCTATGAGCCCTGATGCATCCAGTGAAATAGCCCTGGAATGAAACTAGAGGGTTTCTCCCTTTTATGGTATGCTCATGAATATATAGATGAGCTGCGTGCTGATTGGTTTGTTTACGAGCGAAGCTGCAGAGCAAAGACTCAACACGTCCAACTGCACTCACTGAAACATCGAAGTGGAGACTTGAAATAAAAACGTACAAATAAATCACAACACTCTTTTCAACAGATTAAAATTGATCTGAACAAACATATATCTTGAGTTGTAGATTTAGATGACAACACAGGTTATTTATTCGAAAGAAACACAGTCAGGAACATGAAATTACTTGAGCCCCATTGCCAATAAACTAAATTGTCAGACATTCTACCAATGCTAGATACAGGCAGAATACATTAGCATTGCTAGTAACTGTTGGCGACATCATACTACAGCTTGCAGTTGTGATGAACATAAGGTCGGAACAGCACCTCTTTTCAGCAACAGCTTCATAGCAAATCCTGCTTTACATTGTGCCAGGTTTTGAAAACTTTCCTTGGTGAAATGGTTCGAGGAAGCCCCTGCTGTCTGTCTCTCTCCTCCTTCAGTGTCTCTCCTCCTGCTGTCTGTGTCTCTCCTCCTGCTGTCTGTGTCTCTCCTGCTGTCTGTGTCTCTCATCCTGCTGTCTGTGTCTCTCCTCCTGCTGTCTGTGTCTCTCCTCCTGCTGTCTGTCTCTCCTCCTGCTGTCTGTGTCTCTCCTGCTGTCTGTGTCTCTCCTGCTGTCTGTGTCTCTCCTCCTGCTGTCTGTGTCTATCCTCCTGCTGTCTGTGTCTCTCCTCCTGCTGTCTGTGTCTCTCCTCCTGCTGTCTGTGTCTCTCCTCCTGCTGTCTGTGTCTCTCCTCCTGCTGTGTGTCTCTCCTCCTGCAGTCTGTGTCTCTCCTCCTGCTGTCTGTGTCTCTCCTGCTGTCTGTGTCTCTCCTGCTGTCTGTGTCTCTCCTCCTGCTGTCTGTGTCTATCCTCCTGCTGTCTGTGTCTCTCCTCCTGCTGTCTGTGTCTCTCCTCCTGCTGTCTGTGTCTCTCCTCCTGCTGTGTGTCTCTCCTCCTGCTGTCTGTGTCTCTCCTCCTGCTGTCTGTGTCTCTCCTGCTGTCTGTGTCTCTCCTCCTGCAGTCTGTGTCTCTCCTCCTGCTGTCTGTGTCTCTCTTGCTGTCTGTGTCTCTCCTCCTGCTGTCTGTGTCTCTCCTCCTGCTGTCTGTGTCTCTCCTCCTGCTGTGTGTCTCTCCTCCTGCTGTCTGTGTCTCTCCTCCTGCTGTCTGTGTCTCTCCTGCTGTCTGTGTCTCTCCTGCTGTCTGTGTCTCTCCTCCTGCTGTCTGTGTCTCTCTTGCTGTCTGTGTCTCTCCTCCTGCTGTCTGTGTCTCTCCTCCTGCTGTCTGTGTCTCTCCTCCTGCTGTGTGTCTCTCCTCCTGCTGTCTGTGTCTCTCCTCCTGCTGTCTGTGTCTCTCCTGCTGTCTGTGTCTCTCCTGCTGTCTGTGTCTCTCCTCCTGCTGTCTGTGTCTCTCTTGCTGTCAGTGTCTCTCCTCCTGCTGTCTGTGTCTCTCCTCCTGCGGTGTGTGTCTCTCCTCCAGCTGTGTGTGTCTCTTCTCCTGCTGTCTGTGTCTCTCCTGCTGTGTGGTGTGTCACTAACTCAGACAAGCAGGATAGATGTGACACTCAGAGTACAGGAGCATTGTGAAATGAATACAGGAAAATAATTTCTGTGTGTGTGTGTTCCACTCCAGATTATCCCAGTCTGAACATCACCCTCGCTGGATCCTGGTCCTTCTGCCAAGGAAGAGACAACAATGTGAGTCCTCAACCCCCAACCAGGAACAGGCCTCTAGGTTAGAGGCTGTAGCCTTTAGGTTAGAGGCTGTAGGCCTCTAGGTTAGAGACTGTAGCCTCTAGGTTAGAGACTGTAGCCTGTAGGTTAGAGGCTGTAGGCCCCTAAATTAGAGGCTGCCTGGTAAGGCCTGCCTGCATGTCCCAGTCCCACCAGCAGAGGGCAGACTTGGTGTGTCATTAGTGAAGAGCTGCAGGTCTGGGGCAGGCCTCTCCCCTTTCCTTCTCAGTTCTCTACTCAAACTAGCCCTGGATTCATTCACCAGATGGGCTGCTCAGCATTTTATCAGTAATCTAAATTGAATCGATGATAATCATAAAACCTTGAATAATCCTAGGTGCTAAGATTACATGTGTATGACGTTCAGTTTATTTGAGTCTCCACCGTCATGTCTGTAGGATTGGAAACATGGAGCTGTCACATGAGGGGAATTACCCTTTTTACTATTATTTTATCAAATGTAAGCTGTTTTAGTTTCATGAAGTCTCCCCATTAGGATTAATAATAATTAGATAGTTTACAGTTAATATTACTACACCCCCTCCACATGTTAGAGTTTACATACTTGACCTTTGTTATTTTTTAACTATAAATATAAACTATAAATATATATAATTAAGTCTGCATGGTTTCTGGAGGATTGTGGGAGGTGTTTTACAAGCCTGTGGTTTGTTTCCTGTAGGAAAGAGACTTTTCTTTCTCAAGTGAGAGGCTTCACCACATCTCCCCCTCTTACTTACCCACCAACTACCCCCCAACAAACCCTAACTAAACTCCAACTACAACCTAACTACACTAACTTTCTGTCTCTCTCCCCCTCTCTATACCCCATACCCCCCTTTCTACTTATGTCTCTGTTTTTCTCTCCCTCTCTGCCCCCCCCCCCTTCTCTCTCTCTCTCTCTCTCTCTCTCTCTCTCTCTCTCTCTCTCTCTCTCTCTCTCTCTCTCTCTCTCTCTCTCTCTCTCTCTCTCTGTCTCTCTGTCTCTCTGTCTCTCTCTCTCTCTCTCAGGTGGTGTGTCTGGCCAGCAGTCTGTTTGTTCCTGCAGTATCAGTGTTGGAGGTGAAGATGCCAGGTTCCATAGACAGTCTGTTTGCAAGCCTGGCCCCGGCTTGGCCTACACATCTGTCTGTCTTCCCCAGGTAAGAGGAGTAGGGAGGAGGGGTGGGGAGGAGGGGGAGCAGGGGTGAGGAGGGGGGAGGGGTGAGGAAGGGGGGGGCAGGGGTGGGGAGGGGGGAGGGGTGAGGAGGGAGGAGGGGTGAGGAGGAGGGGGAGGAGGAGGGCGGAGGGGTAAAGAGGAGGGGGGCAGGGGTGAGGAGAGGTGAGGAGGAGCAGGGGTGAGGAGGAGGGGGAGCAGGAGGGAGGAGGGGTGAGGAGGAGGGGGAGCAGGAGGGAGGAGGGGTGAGGAGGAGCAGGGGTGAGGAGGGAGGAGGGGTGAGGAGGAGGGGGGGGCAAGGGTGAGGAGGGAGGAGGGGTGAGGAGGAGGGGGAGCAAGAGGGAGGAGGGAGGAGGGGTGAGGAGGAGCAGGGGTAAGGAGGGGTGAGGAGGAGGGGGAGCAGGAGGGAGCAGGGGTGAGGAGGGAGGAGCGGTGAGGAGGAGCAGGGGTGAGGAGGGAGGAGCGGTTAGGAGGAGCAGGGGTGAGGAGGGAGGAGGGGTGAGTAGGGAGGAGGGGTGAGGAGGGGTGAGGAGGAGGGTGATGGTGTGAGGAGGAGGGGAAGCACCCTGGTAGGAAAGCCTCAGTAGTCTCACAGTGCTGACACAGCAGGAAGTCAACATGGAGCTCTCATTTCACCACCACGGTTTCTTTCCCCCTGCCCCTCCTGCCCCTCCTGCCCCCCCCCCCCCCCCCCCCCCCCCCCACACACTTACTCCCAGTGCTCCTCCTATCCCAAGCTCCCCCCTGAACACTCAGCTGAGGAGGAAAGAGACGAAACAACCCAAGAAAACAGGTCAGCACCTTCACTCACACACCCATACCCTGACACACACACACATACCCTGACACACACACACACATACCCTGACACACACACACACACGTGTTATTAAATGTGGGTTTTAGAAGCAAGCGTTTTATGGTTTTTCTTCTGACTGGCACTTTGAAAGTTTTGTTTGGCCACAGGTCACTTCCTGTGAATAGCCTCATGGTTACAGAGCTGCTCTGGCTGTGGTCAAGCTACTGCATCACAGAAGGGGTGTGTCTGTGTGTGTCTTTGTCAGAGTGTGTGTCAAAGGAGGTATATGTGTGTGTGTGTGTGTGTGTGAGAGAGAGAGAGTGTGTGTGTGTGTGTGTCAGAGGAGGTGGCAGACAGTCACCAGCTCCCTCTGTCTCAGGGGGCCACATCAGCATTGGGCTAGTGATGATGTGATGATGTGGCTCTGCCTACTACAGTATTATCAACATGTTAGCATTGCTGTGGGGCTGATGTTAAGCGAACACATTGTTTGGCTAGTAACAGACAAGACAGGTATGTTCCCAGATCGATACAGACAGACAGACAGGCAGGCAGGCAGACATACAGACACATGCAAACAGACAGACAGACAGACAGGCAGACAGAGAGACACAGACAGACAAGCAGGCAGACAGAAAGACACATACAGACAGACAGACAGACAGGCAAGCAGACAGAAAGACACATACAGACAGACAGACAACCAGGCAGACAGGTCAGTGTCTGCAGCAGTTGCGCACCTCTCTGCAGTAGACAGCAGTGTATGGTGTGTGTACGGTATGTATGCGGTGTGTGTGTGCAATGTGTGTGTGCAGTGTGTGTGTGCAGTGTGTGTCTGCAGTGTGTATGTGCACTGTGCGTGTGCTGTGTGTGTGTGTGTGTGCAGTGTGTGTCTGCAGTGTGTGTCTGCAGTGTGTGTCTGCAGTGTGTGTGTGCTGTGTGTGTGTGTGCGCAGTGTGTGTGTGCAGTGTGTGTGTGCAGTGTGTGTCTGCAGTGTGTGTGTGCTGTGTGTGTGTGCTGTGTGTGTCTGCAGTGTGTGTGTGTGCGGTGTGTGTGTGTGCAGTGTGTGTGTGCAGTGTGTGTCTGCAGTGTGTGTGTGTGCGGTGTGTGTGTGTGCAGTGTGTGTGTGCAGTGTGTGTCTGCAGTGTGTGCGTGCTGTGTGTGTGTGTGCAGTGTGTGTCTGCAGTGTGTGCGTGCAGTGTGCGTGTGCTGTGTGTGTGCTGGAGACAGCAGCTTAGACTGTGGTTTCCATGATGACAGTTAGCAAGGTGCTGGAGGCAGGCTGCTAAGGAGCAGGACTCCCCAGTGTGTGTGTGTGAGTGTGTATGTGTGTGAGTGTGTATGTGTGTGAGTGTGTATGTGTGTGTGTGAGTGTGTACGTGTGTGAGTGTGTATGTGTGTGAGTGTGTATGTGTGTGAGTGTGTACGTGTGTGAGTGTGTATGTGTGTGAGTGTGAATGTGTGTGAGTGTTCTGAGTTAGGAGCTGGTGCGTGACTGCAACATCAGACCCAAAACCACAAATATTCACCAACTCCTGTTTTCCTCCGAACGTCTTCTACTGGTCCCATTCTTCAGACCTGTCTCTACCTCTTCATCTCTCTCTCTCTCTCTCTCTCTCTCTCTCTCTCTCTATATATATATATATATATATATATATATATATCTCCCTCCCTCTCCCTCTACCTCGCTCTCTTTCTGTCTTCTACTCTTTTTCTCTTGTCCCTCTCGCTCTCCCTCTTTCCCTCCAGTCCTCGGAGGCCTGTCTTACTAAGTAACCATAGAGCTGCTTGACTTTTCCTTCTCCTGCCTGCAGTTGACAGGATTGGTTTTTATTTTGAAACCAAACACGTTTTAATGGCGGTGGAAAAAGTGAGTTCAGTTTGCATCAAGGTGGGTGTTCTAACAGGAGTAGAGGATGAGGAAGAGGGAACTGTTCCAACATCCAGTAACTACCCCACCAGTAACACCAGGAACTACCCCTCCAGTAACTACCCCACTAGTAACACCAGGAACTACCCCTCCAGTAACTACCCCACCAGTAACACCAGAAATGACCCCACCAGTAACACCAGTAACTACCCCACCAGTAACACCAGTAACTACCCCACCAGTAACACCAGGAACTACCCCTCCAGTAACTACCCCACCAGTAACACCAGAAATGACCCCACTAGTAACACCAGGAACTACCCCTCCAGTAACTACCCCACCAGTAACAACAGGAACTACCCCTTCAGTAACTACCCCTCCAGTAACACCAGGAACTACCCCTCCATTAACTACCCAACCAGTAACACCAGGAACTACCCCTCCAGTAACTACCCAACCAGTAACACCAGGAACTACCCCTCCAGAAACGACCCCACCAGTAACACCAGGAACTACCCCTCCAGAAATGACCCCACCAGTAACACCAGGAACTACCCCTCCAGAAATGACCCCACCAGTAACACCAGGAACTACCCCTCCAGAAATGACCCCACCAGTAACACCAGGAACTACCCCTCCAGTAACTACCCCACCAGTAACACCAGGAACTACCCCTCTAGAAACTACCCCACCAGTAACACCAGGAACTACCCCTCCAGAAATGACCCCACCAGTAACACCAGGAACTACCCCTCCAGAAATGACCCCACCAGAAACACCAGGAACTACCCCTCCAGAAATGACCCCACCAGTAACACCAGGAACTACCCCTCCAGTAACACCAGGAACTACCCCTCCAGTAACATCCCCACCAGTAACACCAGGAACTACCCCTCCAGAAACACCAGGAACTACCCCTCCTGTAACATCCCCACCAGTAACACCAGGAACTACCCCTCCAGAAACACCAGGAACTACCCCTCCTGTAACATCCCCACCAGTAACACCAGGAACTACCCCACCAGTAACTACCCCACCAGAAACTACCCCACCAGTCCCCAGCAGCAGTAACAGCAGTAACTACCCCACCAGTCCCCAACAACAGTAACAGCAGTAACGGCAGTAACTACCCCCCCCAGCCCCAGCAGCAATAACAGTAGTAAAAGCAGTGCAGCAGTAACAGCAGCAGTAACAGCAGCAGTAACAGCAGCAGTAACAGCAGTAACAGCAGCAGTAACAGCAGCAGTAACAGCAGCAGTAACAGCAGTAACTACCCCCCCCCCAGTCCTCAGCTGCAGTAACAGTAGTAACAGCAGTGCAGTAGTAACAGCAGCACTAACAGCAGCAGTAACAGCAGTCGTAACAGCAGCAGTAACAGCAGCAGTAACAGCAGTAACGGCAGCAGTAATGCAGTAGTAACAGCAGCAGTAACAACATTAACAGCAATAGTAACAACAGCAGTAACAGTAGTAGTAACAGCAACAGTAACAGCAGTAACAGCAGTAGTAACGGCAGTAGTAACGGCAGCAGTAACGGCAGCAGTAACTGCAGCAGTAACTGCAGCAGTAACTGCAGCAGTAACTGCAGCAGTAACTGCAGCAGTAACTGCAGCAGTAACTGCAGCAGTAACTACCCCCCCAGTCCTCAGCAGCAGTAACAGTAGTAACAGCAGTGCAGCAGTAACAGCAGTATCAGCAGCAGTAACAGCAGCACTTGCAGCAGAAGTAACAGCAGTAAGAGCAGTAGTAACAGCAGGAGCAACAGCAGCAGCAGTAACAGCAGTAGTAAATGCAGTAACGGCAGCAGTAATGCAGTAGTAACAGCAGCCGTAACAGCAGCAGTAACAGCAGTAGAAACAGCAGCAGTAACAGCAGAAACAGCAGCAGTAAAAGCAGCAGTAACAACAGCAGTAACAGCAGCAGTAACAGCAGTAGCAGCAGCAGCAGTAACAACAGCAGTAACAGCAGCAGTGTGTGTGTGGTTTCAGGGGTCAGAGAGCAGCCTCTGGTGTTCCACTCCCAGGTGCGGTCATCAGGATACCACCAGGGCCCAAGGTATGTAGACCAGGGTATATAGACCCGGGTATGTACACCAGGGTGTATAAACCCGGGTGTGTAGACCAGGGTTGATAGACCAGAGTATGTAGACCAGGGTAGATAGACCAGGGTAGTTAGACCAGGGTAGATAGACCAGGGTAGTTAGACCAGGGTAGATAGACCAGGGTAGATAGACCAGGGTATGTAGACCAGGTTAGATAGACCAGGGTATATAGACCAGGGTAGATAGACCAGGATAGATAGACCAGGATAGATAGACCAGGGTAGATAGACCAGGGTAGTTAGACCAGGGTAGGTAGACCAGGGTAGGTAGACCAGGGTAGATAGACCAGGGCCAGGGCAGAGTAGCAGTAGGCTCAGTCTGGATGAAAAATTATTCTGAGCACCAATGTGTCTTTCTAGGAGGACCATGTTTTCACCCAAAACCAATGTTCCGAAGACCCCAGGTCACACGAAGCCCGACCACTCCAGGTGAGCTGGGCTTCTGGTGCAGTCACCCCAGAACCAGCTTGATGGATTCAACCTGGAATTGACCTTCTGGAGGTGAATGACCTACCACCGTGCTTCCTGTGTCAACCTCTTGGTGTGTTGTCTCCTAGAAGTCTGCTGAGAGATTACCCATCAGACACTGTGGCGCCGAGTGTTCTACACGCTCACCTGAGCACAGGCCCCTCCCCCACACCTGTCTGCTGCTGCCAGTATTCAGGTAAGGCTTTTCCCACCTCACCTGGTGGCAGGCCATATGGAGGATTACTGAGTGCTGCTGAGGGCTCTCTCTGTGTCTCTCTGCTGACGTCTCTCTCTGTGTGTGCCTTTCTCTGTCTCTCTCTCTCTCTCTCTCTCTCTCTCTCTCTCTCTATTCCTCTCTCTCTTTCTGTCTCTGTCTCTCTGTGTGCCTTTCTCTGTCTGTGTCTCTCTCTGTGTCTCTCTCTCTGTGTATCTCTCTCTTTGTGCTTCTCTTTCTCTCTCTGTTTCTCTCCTCTGATGTCTCTCCCTGTGTCTCTCTCTTTCTTGTTCTGTCTCTCTTTCTGTCTCTCTCAGTTCAGTTAAGTTCAGAATGCTTTATTGGCATGACAGTTCGGGTTGAGCAGTAGTGCCAAAGCAGTCCATATTGAATGGACATTTTAACATACAGTATTGTGCATAAGTCTTGGGCACCCAAGATTTTTTACACAAATAATGTACTTATAGTGTTTTTCTTCGATGAAATGCTACAGCTTTTCTTGAATTACATGTTTCGATGAAGGCGGTGTGTACACGAAGGCAGCTTTTATTATTAATATTTCATTTGTAGTTAAGAACAACACAGGAATTGCGCAAAGCAGTTTATTAATTAGTAGGCGACATCTCTGGTGTCTCGTCGGTGAGGAGGCAGATGAGGTACTTACAGTGATGCAGAAAGTTTTGTATCGTACCTATTTGTAGTAAAAATACATTAGAATTATAGTAAATCTAAATTTAATGTTGCTACATTTTTTCGTTTAAGTGTATCAGATTTGAATGCAACATTTAATCAAAGAAATATATGTAATATAATTTTTTTATTTGACAGCGGTATAAAAGTGCAATTTTGCTAAATCTTTTGTAAAAAAAATATTTCATTATTTCTTAAAGCATTTTGTCTTTAACTTTTTATTTATTTTTATTGTGCCTAAGACTTTTGCACAGTACTGTATATAAATATCAGTGTTTTCCACAGATTAGAAAGCAATTTGTGGCGTGGGACTGCTCACCAAAAGAACGAAGGGGAACCTACTGGTCTAGCAGATTAAGACGTGTTAGTAGGAACCTAGCGAAAAGTAGCCTCAACTTTCCTAGACTTTTAGCTACGGTACTAATGCTGAAGCTTTGCTGATATCGCAGAGTGTTGTTGCTAACGTGTGCTGACGTTGTGACTGTGTGTGTGTGTGTGTGTGTGTGTGTATTTGAGAGACTCGTGAGTGACTGAGAGATGGAGGGAGAGCAGGGAAAGGAAATGCAGCTGAACAAATATGCTGCATGTTTAAATATTGTAAAAAAAGAAATAACGAAACGCTATATGTGGCGGCCGGTGTTGATTCTGTGGCGCACCGCCACTAATTAGTCTATGTGTGGGAAACACTGTATATATACTGTATATATAACAATTAACAAGGAGTCTAACAATAATAATATGGCAAAATAACAGTAGCATAGTAAGTTGGGGACTGTAGAAAAGTAACAGATAAATGCATGTTAAGATACAGAAAGGTTTTAACAGTCATACAAGGTTGATTCAATGTCCCTCAGGTTGTGACTTTTAGATACATATCTAGCAGCACGGCTTGCAGAAGGCCCTTTGCCCAGAGATATCCTCTCTCTCTGTGTCTCTCTGTCTCTTTCTGGGTCTTTCTCCAGGAGATGGGAAGCAGATTCTTTGTGGCATGGGAGACCGATCTGTGTTGCTGTACAAGTCTACTCTAACTGGACACCCTGCAGTTTACACCGGTAACAGCCTCCCTCCCACTTTCCTCTCTCCATCTCTCCCCCCTCTCTCCTCTTTCCTTCTGTGCCTCCATCTCTCCTCCCTCCTTTCTCCCTCTTTCTTCCTTCCCTCCCTCCCTACTCGAAGTGTTCATTACCATTATCTTTATCATTATTTATTATGGCAACTAAATGTAATCCATATTTGGTTTGAATCAGAAGTAAGGCTATATAAGGCTTCAGTAAGGCTATTCCTTGTTAAAACTGCAGTCATCCTATTGGTTGTTTGTCCTGGCCAGCTAGATGTGATTGGACGATGAAAGCCTCAGGTTTAGGTGGGCTGGGGTTAGGTGGGCTGGGGCTATGTGGGCTGGGGTTAGGTGGGCTGGGGTTAGGTGGGCTGGGGTTAGGTGGGCTGGGGCTAGGTGGGTTGGGGTTAGGTGGGCTGGGGTTAGGTAGGCTGGGGTTAGGTGGGCTGGGGCTAGGTAGGCTGGGGTTAGGTAGGCTGGGGTTAGGTGGGCTGGGGTTAGGTAGGCTGGGGCTATGTGGGCTGGGGTTAGGTAGGCTGGGTTAGGTGGGCTGGGGTTAGGTAGGCTGGGGTTAGGTGGGCTGGGGTTAGGTGGGCTGGGGTTAGGTGGGCTGGGGTTAGGTAGGCTGGGGCTATGTGGGCTGGGGTTAGGTAGGCTGGGTTAGGTGGGCTGGGGTTAGGTAGGCTGGGTTAGGTGGGCTGGGGTTAGGTGGGCTGGGGTTAGGTAGGCTGGGTTAGGTGGGCTGGGGTTAGGTGGGCTGGGGTTAGGTAGGCTGGGTTAGGTGGGCTGGGGTTAGGTGGGCTGGGGCTATGTGGGCTGGGGCTATGTGGGCTGGGGTTAGGTGGGCTGGGGTTAGGTGGGCTGGGGCTATGTGGGCTGGGGCTATGTGGGCTGGGGTTAGGTGGGCTGGGGTTAGGTGGGCTGGGGCTAGGTGGGCTGGGGTTAGGTGGGCTGGGGTTAGGTGGGCTGGGGCTAGGTGGGCTGGGGCTATGTGGGCTGGGGTTAGGTGGGCTGGGGTTAGGTGGGCTGGGGCTATGTGGGCTGGGGCTATGTGGGCTGGGGTTAGGTGGGCTGGGGTTAGGTGGGCTGGGGTTAGGTGGGCTGGGGCTAGGTGGGCTGGGGTTAGGTGGGCTGGGGTTAGGTGGGCTGGGGCTATGTGGGCTGGGGTTAGGTGGGCTGGGGTTAGGTGGGCTGGGGTTAGGTGGGCTGGGGTGGGGTTTGCTTTTTAAGAATATAAATGCTTAATTTATAATCAAGTATTTAGTTTAGAATGGGGCACCACCTTATTATTGGTTTTAGGAGATTAAGGAATTAATATATAATCATTAATCTCATTTTTAGTAATTAATTTGTTCATTATTGTGGATTAAGTGTAGAGCCAATTGTAACATTAGTGAACATGCACACGTCAAAATATATTTACAATTAATTTATTAAAGTCTACTATTGTGGTAAAGGTGAAGTCTGAAGAACTTTCCTCAAAAGTTCTGATCAACGTATGTTTTTTGTTCAAAGAGCACAAATGAGACGTGTAGTCTCAAACAGGCCCTTTGAAGTTAGCAGGAGGGCCTCACGTGCAGATTGGGGAAGTCCCCCCCCCAACTCTATGGTTCCTTTGCATCTGCGTTTGGTGGGTAATCAGCATACTGAGGGTGTAAAGAGGGCTGATTAGGTTTGTCTGATGTGGTCGGATCAGACTCTACAGGTGTGACAGGATATTGGATCAGACTCTACAGGTGTGATAGGATGTTGGATCAGACTCTACAGGTGTGATAGGATGTTGGATCAGACTCTTCAGGTGTGACAGGATGTTGGATCAGACTCTACAGGTGTGACAGGATGTTGGATCAGACTCTGCAGGTGTGACAGGATGTTGGATCAGACTCTACAGGTGTGACAGGATGTTGGATCAGACTCTTCAGGTGTGATAGGATGTTGGATCAGACTCTGCAGGTGTGACAGGATGTTGGATCAGACTCTACAGGTGTGACAGGATGTTGGATCAGACTCTACAGGTGTGACAGGATGTTGGATCAGACTCTTCAGGTTGACAGGATATTGGATCAGACTCTATGTTAGCTCTGTGTGATCTGGCTGACTTCACTGCAGTATGTACACAAATGGCTGCTGCTCCTGGTGGAGGAGACTGGTTTGACAAATAAACAGTTATTCTGTGTGTGTGGTGTGGTGTGTGTGTGTGTGTGTGTGTGTAGGTCATGACAAGGCCGTGAGCAGGGTGTGTTGGAGCCACAGCAGACAGTGGTGGCTGAGTGCATCAGAGGACCGAACCGTCAACATCTGGTCCTCCAGCAGCCCTGACCCTAACCCTAACCCTGACCCTGACCCTAACCCTGAGCCTTCCCTCACTCTGGTGGAGCACACACACACACCACACACACACACACCATACAGACACACACCACACACACACACACCATACAGACACACACCATACAGACACACCATACAGACACACACCACACACACACACACCATACAGACACACACCACACACACACACACCATACAGACACACCATACAGACACACACCACACACACACACACCACACACACACACACCATACAGACACACACCACACACACACACACCATACAGACACACACCATACAGACACACACCATACAGACACACACCACACACACACACACCATACAGACACACACCATACAGACACACACCATACAGACACACACCACACACACACACACCATACAGACACACACCACACACACACACCATACAGACACACACCACACACACACACACCATACAGACACACACCACACACACACACACCATACAGACACACACCACACACACACACCATACAGACACACACCACACACACACACCATACAGACACACACCACACACACACACACCATACAGACACACACCACACACACACACACCATACAGACACACACCACACACACACACCATACAGACACACACCACACACACACACACCATACAGACACACACCACACACACACACACCATACAGACACACACCACACACACACACACCATACAGACACACACGCACACACACACACCACAAAGACACACACACACACACACACACACCACACACACACACACCATACACACACACACCACAAAGACACACACGCACACACACACACACCACACACACACACACCACACACACACACACCATACAGACACACACCACACACACACACACCATACAGACACACACCACACACACACACACCATACAGACACACACCACACACACACACACCATACAGACACACACCACACACACACACACCATACAGACACACACCACACACACACACACCATACAGACACACACCACACACACACACACCACAAAGACACACACCACACACACACACACCATACAGACACACACCACACACACACACACCACAAAGACACACACGCACACACACACACCATACAGACACACACCACACACACACACACCACAAAGACACACACGCACACACACACACCATACAGACACACACCACAAAGACACACACCACAAAGACACACACGCACACACACACACCACAAAGACACACACGCACACACACACACACCATACAGACACACACCACACACACACACACCATACAGACACACACCACACACACACACACCACAAAGACACACACGCACACACACACACCCACCACACATAGACACACACAACGCACACAAACACCACAAAGACACACACGCACACACACACACCCACCACACATAGACACACACAACGCACACAAACACCACAAACCACACCACACACATACACTCAACTCTATCCCCATTACCCCTATCCACCTCCCCCTTATTCCCCTATCCTCTTCCCCCCTATCCCACCCCCCATCCCCATATCTTCCTCTCTTCGATTCCCCCCAATCCCCTCCCCCCGTCCCTCCTAATTCATCTCCATCCTCCTCTCTCCCCTCTCCCCTCCTTCTCAGTTCATCTCCATCCTCCTCTCTCCCCTCCCCCCTCCTTCTCAATTCATCTCCATCCTCCTCTCTCCCCTCTCCCCTCCTTCTCAGTTCATCTCCATCCTCCTCTCTCCCCTCCCCCTCCTTCTCAGTTCATCTCCATCCTCCTCTCTCCCCTCCCCCCTCCTTCTCAATTCATCTCCATCCTCCTCTCTCCCCTCCCCCCTCCTTCTCAGTTCATCTCGATCCTCCTCTTTCCCTTCCCCCCTCTCTCCTTCTCAATTCATCTCCATCCTCCTCTTTCCCTTCCCCCCTCTCTCTTTCTCAGTTCATCTCCATCCTCCTCTCTCCCCTCCCCCCTCCTTAATTCATCTCCATCCTCCTCTCTCCCCTCCCCCCTCCTTCTCAATTCATCTCCATCCTCCTCTCTCCCTTCCCCCCTCTCTCCTTCTCAATTCATCTCCATCCTCCTCTCTCCCCTCCCCCCTCCTTCTCAATTCATCTCTATCCTCCTCTCTCCCCTCCCCCCTCCTTCTCAGTTCATCTCCATCCTCCTCTCTCCCTTCCCCCCTCTCTCCTTCTCAGTTCATCTCCATCCTCCTCTCTCCCTTCCCCCCTCTCTCCTTCTCAGTTCA
The DNA here is from genome assembly GCF_021917145.1 of Hypomesus transpacificus. Lineage (NCBI taxonomy): Eukaryota > Metazoa > Chordata > Actinopteri > Osmeriformes > Osmeridae > Hypomesus > Hypomesus transpacificus. The sequence goes on along the minus strand of NC_061070.1, from coordinate 1,999,447 downwards.
TCTCCATCCTCCTCTCTCCCCTCCCCCCTCCTTCTCAATTCATCTCCATCCTCCTCTCTCCCCTCCCCCCTCTCTCCTTCTCAGTTCATCTCCATCCTCCTCTTTCCCTTCCCCCCTCTCTCCTTCTCAGTTCATCTCCATCCTCCTCTCTCCCTTCCCCCCCTCTCTCCTTCTCAGTTCATCTCCATCCTCCTCTCTCCCCTCCTCCCTCCTTCTCAATTAATCTCCATCCTCCTCTCTCCCTTCCCCCCTCTCTCCTTCTCAGTTCATCTCCATCCTCCTCTCTCCCCTCCCCCCTCCCTCTTTAATTAATCTCCATCCTCCTCTCTCCCCTCCCCCCTCCCTCCTTAATTCATCTCCATCCTCCTCTCTCCCCTCCCCCCCTCCTCCTATCCCCAGGATTCTCTTTCATGAGTCCCTTTTTCCACATGGAAAAAAATACATTCCACAGTGTGCAGCCCCAGTGAAACCTCCTAACACAACCTGGAAGATACACTGCTCAGCAAGAGAAAGGGAGGGAGAGGAGGGAAAAAGATCTTCTGATAAATATAGTATAGCTACAGTAAACACAGTCATAATGGAAGAATACCTTTACATAACTCCCCTCTTCCTGACCAGATAGACAGCATCGCTCTGGGTGTCATTTGGGGCAGGGTTTGATGATTACTTCAGTTTGTTGATTGGTTCTTCGTTGTCCTGCAGGCGGCTGACAGGTTCCCTAAGACAATCAGAGCTGCTCAGTTCTACTACTTGGACCGCTTCCTGTTGCTGGCGTCTGGCCCCTCCCTGCTCCTCTACCTGCTGCACCTGGACGACTCCCGAGACTCCATCAAAAGGTTCAGGGCTCAGAGTTCAGGGCTCAGAGTTCAGGGCTCAGAGTTCAGGGCTCAGAGTTCAGGGCTCAGAGTTCAAGGTTCACTGTTCAGAAGTCAAGTTTGAAAGGTCAGAGTTCAAGGCTCAGAGTGGGGACCTGAGCCCTCCATGTGCAGTCAGTTGTTCTCCTGACCTCTACACAGCCCTTCTACCTCTTAGAACAGGTTTTGTTATTAAATAGTGTTTAGATCTCGGAGTGCAAGAGATGCCAGTGTGTCTGTATGGCCAGTGTGTGTGTGTTGTCAGTGTGTGTGCTTATTGTGTGTGCGGTCAGTGTGTGTTTCGTCAATGTGTGTATGTGTGTTCTGTGTGTGTGTGCTCAGTGTGTGTGTGCTCAGCGTGTGTGTGCTCAGCGTGTGTGATGGTCTCCTGTTCCTCAGGTATCACCAGAGGAGTGCTGTCCAGCTGGGGTGTCGTCTCCAGACCTCTGCCTCCACAGACATCACCTCCCTGTCCGCCGTCAACAGCTTCCACTCCTGTATCCTCCCTGAACCTTCACCTGGCTTGGAACTCTCAGCTGGGTTAGAACCTTCACCTGGGTTAGAACCTTCACCTGGCTTAGAACCTTCACCTGGGTTGGAACTTTCACCTGGGTTGGAACTCTCAGCTGGGTTAGAACCTTTACCTGGGTTAGAACTCTCAGCTGGGTTCGAACCTTCACCTCGGTTCGAACTCTCACCTGGATTAGAACCTTCACCTCGGTTAGAACTCTCACCTGGGTTAGAACCTTCACCTGGGTTAGAACTCTCACCTGGGTTAAAACCTTTACCTGGGTTAAAACCTTTACCTGGGTTAGAACCTTCACCTGGCCAGGTCAGGGTTATGGTTTAAAACGAAAGATTAAAAACATTTCCTTAATCTTAAATGGATCAGAACAGTGTTCTAAAGATAACAGTGTTATCAGCCATTATTATCTTTCAGGCTGGCTCAGCTACAAGTCACTGTGCTGTACTGCTTCCACAGCCCAGGAATGCTCCAACCCCTCCTCGTTATAAATGCATTATGCTTTTATTATCTAATAAATCCAGTCAACCTACAAGGCCATTTATAGCAATGTTTGGAAGAGCGTCTGTTCCTCGGGTATTCCACACCATTGTGCTGCTTGGCCAGAGACACAATGGAAAGTAGATATGAGATAGTTGGTAAGAATTTCCACTGTGTCTGTCTGGGCTTATTCCTAACTGTGCTGAAGGTAAAAAGCTGTCAGTAAAGAAAAAGGCCTCTACACAGGTTAGCCCCTAACTCACTCAGGTTAGCCTTAACTTACTCAGGTTAACCCTAACTCACTCAGGTTAGCCCTAACTCACTCAGGTTAGCCCTAACTCACACAGGTTAACACTAACTCACTCAGGTTAACCCTAACTCACACAGGTTAACTCACACAGGTTAGCTCTAACTCACACAGGTTAGCCCTAACTCACTCAGGTTAGCCCTAACTCACCCAGGTTGGCCCTAACTCACCCAGGGTAGCCCTAACTCACTCAGGTTAGCCCTAACTCACTCAGGTTAACCTTAACTCACTCAAGTTAGCCCTAACTCACTCAGGTTAGCCCTAACTCACTCAGGTTAGCCTTAACTCACACAGGCTAACATTCTCCCTAGAGGTTAACATTCTCCTATACAGGTGAACCCTATCACATGGACAGGTAGATGTGACTGTGTATGCTGGAGAATGCAGGTGATCTGCTGTTTAGCTCATGGTGTTGGTCCTTACCTGTGGTCAGACCTGGTCCTGGCGTGTGGGGCGGACCGCTCGCTCCAGGTGATGGACCTGAACCAGGACACAGTGGCAGCACAGGTCCCTGAGGCCCACAGCAGAGCTGCCCACCACATCACACAGAACCAGGTGAGCCTGTGGACTGGCTGGTGCATCTACTGTTACAGCTCTGTAAAGTCAGTTTGAGTCAGTTCAAGCAAAACTTCCAGATGACGCCATTTGGACTAGTTCTTTCGGATGTGATGTGGATGAACCTGCCAGCAGTAAAAGTATCCAGAGCTTTGAAGCTGTAGGTAGGTTCTGTGATCTGATGGATAAAGTGGTGGCTTGGAGACAGATAGCTGGGGAGGACTGTCTCCATTCATCCTGATGTTGACATGAAGAGAATCCTGCCTTCTTGCATGTTGCCCTGGCAACAGCTGGCCCCACCACGTCACATCATGGGTTGGTGGGATTAGGCCGGATTAGGATGGATTAGGATGGATTAGCTGGGTCAACATCTCCTGGTGGCTGATTAACACAGAGAGGCATCTCCAGCAGGGAGCCAGTCTCCCACCCCGGCCCCTCTCCTGCCTCACCGCTCCACCCGTCACGCCAGCCTTTGTATGCAATGCAGTGCGGGCAGGAGGTGATGTGTTGACTCAGTGGTGAAGTTGCGTCAGTGTGGGGTCCCGGCTTTAGTAGCGCAGGTGAGTGGATGGATGGGGGGCTGGAGGGCCTCGTGGATGTGAGGGGCCAGGGGGCTGGAGGTCTGGATGGGGGGCCAGAGGGCCTCGTGGATGTGAGGGGCCAGGGGGCTGGAGGTCTGGATGGGGGGCTGGAGGGCCTCGTGGATGTGAGGGGCCTGGGGGCTGGAGGTCTGGATGGGGGGCCAGAGGGCCTCGTGGATGTGAGGGGCCAGGGGACTGGAGGTCTGGATGGGGGGCTGGAGGGCCTCGTGGATGTGAGGGGCCAGGGGGCTGGAGGGCCTCGTGGATGTGAGGGGCCAGGGGGCTGGAGGTCTGGATGGGGGGCCAGAGGGCCTCGTGGATGTGAGGGGCCAGGGGACTGGAGGTCTGGATGGGGGGCTGGAGGGCCTCGTGGATGTGAGGGGCCAGGGGGCTGGAGGTCTGGATGGGGGGCCAAAGGGCCTCGTGGATGTGAGGGGCCTGGGGGCTGGAGAGCCTGTTGTATTGGGGGGCCTGGAGGTCTGGTGGATTTGGGGATCCAGTGTTTGAGGGGGAGTGTTGTCTTGGTGATGGGTAGCCTCTCCAGAGGGGGGGCGGGGGGCTGAGGGGCTGGAGCCCAGAGTGTTAATACATGAGGATCAGAGGGGATTGACTCAGCCTGGAAACAGCATACATACACCCTCCCTCTTCCCCCTCACTGCCCCCACCTTTTCCTTCTTTATGTTGACCTGTCCTGATGTTTAGAATTGGGAGAGCAAAAGGTATTTCTGGGGTCCTGAGCCAGATATGACCCTAGTCTCTCTCTCTCTCTCTCTCTCTCTCTCTCTCTCTCTCTCTCTCTCTCTCTCTCTCTCTCTCTCTCTCTCATTTTCTCAATGAAGTTTCTCATTAAGTAATTTATACACACCTACATAGATCATAGATTGATACACACTTCTTTAAACTAATATTCCACAATTTTACATTGTAATGGAACATCACACAGTACATTATGAGATAATTCAAAATAAATTTGTGTATAAAGTAAAACAATAAAAACCTTCATTTTTATTTTTTATATGATTATTTATGTATTATCATTATTCATGGCAATAAAAGTGTAACTATCTCTCTCTGTCTCTGTTTCCCCTCTCTTTCCCCATTTTTACTGGAAAGCTCTCCTATCCAGATAAGAGCTTTACGCGTGAGAGAGTGAAAGAGACAGTGAGAGAGAGAGAGAGAGAGAGAGAGAGAGAGAGAGAGAGTGAGAGATAGAGAGAGAGAGAAAGAGAGTGAGAGAGACAGTGAGAGAGAGAGAGAGAGAGAGAGAGAGAGAGAGAGAGAGAGAGAGAGAGAAAGACAGTGAAAGCAGGAGATTCCTGTAGGAACTACGGGGAGGGTTGGAAAACAACCACACATTAGTTTCCATTCCATCAGAGAAACACTGGCTACCAACATGGTTTAAGGCCTTCTCTCATTCTCTCAGCCCCCCTCTCTTTCCTCCACCCCCCTTTCTTCCTCCCTCTCTCTCTCTTTCTCTCACCCTCCCTCCCCTTTACACTCTTTATTTTTCTCTCTCCCTCTCTCTCTCTCTCTCTCTGGCTCTCTCTCTCTCCTTTTCTCTTTCTCTAGCCTGAACCACTATCTCAATGTGACAATGTGTATTCTTTGCATGTGTGTGTATGTGTGTGGTGTGTGTGTGTACAGGGCTCTATGTTCAGCTGTCAGACTCCAGACTCCTACAACCTGTTCCTCACCAGTGCAGTCACAGATGGGCTGAAACTGTGGGACCTGCGCTCTCTCAGGTGAGAACCCACCCACTTGTCCTCCCCCCTTTAGCATCCCAGCTCCTAGACCATCCCATATCCTAAACCATCCCAGATCCTAAACCATCCCAGATCCTAGACCATCCCAGATCCTAGACCATCCCAGATCCTAGACCATCCCAGCTCCTAAACCATCCCAGATCCTAGACCATCCCAGATCCTAGACCATCCCAGCTCCTAGACCATCCCAGCTCCTAGACCATCCCAGATCCTAGACCATCCCATATCCTAAACCATCCCAGCTCCTAGACCATCCCAGATCCTAGACCATCCCAGATCCTAGACCATCCCAGCTCCTAAACCATCCCAGATCCTAGACCATCCCAGATCCTAGACCATCCCAGCTCCTAGACCATCCCAGCTTCTAGACCATCCCAGCTCCTAGACCATCCCATATCCTAAACCATCCCAGCTCCTAGACCATCCCATATCCTAAACCATCCCAGCTCCTAAACCATCCCAGATCCTAGACCATCCCAGATCCTAGACCATCCCAGCTCCTAGACCATCCCATATCCTAAACCATCCCAGCTCCTAGAACATCCCAGCTCCTAGACCATCCCAGCTCCTAGACCATCCTAGCTCCTAGACCATCTTAGCTCCTAGACCATCCCAGCTCCCAGACCATCTCAGCTCCTAGAACATCCCAGCTCCTAGACCATCACATATCCTAACCCATCCCAGCTCCTAGACCATCCTAGCTCCTAGACCATCCCAGCTCCTAGACCATCCCAGCTCCTAGACCATCCCAGCTCCTAGACCATCCTAGCTCCTAGACCATCCCAGCTCCTAGACCATCCTAGCTCCTAGACTTCCCTCCTAGCTGTAAGTGATGACAGAGGACTGGCTCTCTCCTATGATGCATTTGGGCTGCAGCTGGCTGTGGAAGCAAACTCTCTGACTAGTACTCTCTCTCTCTCATCTCTCTGTCTAATCTTTCTTTCTCTTCCTCTGTTTGTCTCGCTCTCAGCCCTGTCTCTTTCTAGTCTCCCTCTACCTTTTTCCCTCTCTCCACGTCTCCCTCTCTCCACCTCTCCCTCAAACTCCCCATCTATCCCCTTCTTCATCTCTCTTGTCTCTCATTTCTCTCTCTCGCTTCTCTCTTTCACATTCCCCGCCTGTCTCTGTCCCTCTCTCCTTTTCAGGAAAACGTCAAGATGAAATGTTAGAGGTTCCCTGCCGTCATTAGTCAGACTAAATGTCTGACGGATTGTTTTGTGTGCACTGGCCGGTGGAAATGTTTGTCTTCCATTTCTGATTTACCACATCACATAGGAATGGGCCGTGGGGTTAGGATTGGGGTTAGGATTAGGGTTATGGAAGGTTTGGGGTTAGGATTAGGGTTATGGAAGGTTGGATGTTAGAATTAGGGTTATGGAAGGTTTGGGGGTTAGGATTAGAGTTATGTGGGGTTAGGGTTAGGGTTAGTGTTGCGTGATGTTCTGTGCTTTCCATATCAGGTGTGTACGTCGCTATGGTAACCACCTGAACCGCTGCCACCTCTGCACATGTGCCTTCTCCCCCTGTGGACGCTTCATCTGCTCCGGCTCCGAGGACGGCTGTGTGAGTAACCTTAACCACGCCATGCTAACCTTACTAGCCCTAACCCTGTTAACCATGCTGAACATGCTACACTTGTTAGCCCTAACCCTGTTAACCATGCTAAACAGCTCAGCACTAACTCTGTTAACCATGCTAAACAGCTCAGTACTAACCCAGTTAACCATGCTAAACAGCTAACCACTAACCCTGTTAATCATGCTAAAAAGCTCAGCAATAACCCTGTTAACCATGCTAAACAGCTAACCACTAACTCTGTTAACCATGTTAAACAGTACAGCACTAACCCTGATCATCATGCTAAACAATTCACCACTAACCAGACTAACCCTGTTACCCATAACCAAGCAAATCATTAAGGCCGGATCCCAATACTCCCCCTTACCCCTTCCCCTTACCCCTTCCCCTTAGTTTTGCGCGTTCCCGTGAGAGCTAGTGGTGTCCCAATACTCTTTTGGAGCTAGGGGAAGGGCTAAGACTAAGGGCTATACACCCCTTAAAACCAAGTGAGATCGGGAGCTTACTTGAAACCTAGGGCTATGTGAAAACTGCGCGACCGGCAACAATGGCGACCAAATCATCCAGAGAGTCCGACAAATGTTATATTATCGGCTTAATTAATTGATAAAAAAATAATGACAGTCTTGTTTTGTGTTATATACAGTCATGAACATATATATTTGCTACCATTTTCCTAATTGAAACGTTTCTAAAAATCGCTAGTTTGGTACGTTAATGTTACAGTTCTGAATTGCACAACAGTCCTGCATTTCTTTGCCTAGCATGTCTACAGTTCTAAGTAAACTCCATTAGCAGCGAATTTCGTTTAATATCAGTGCATAACACTACTTGCTTTGGAAATATCGATACGTGCTAGATGACGTACCTGTAACCAAGTGGCGTCCCATTTCCTAGGGCTATGTAGCCCTTAACCCTTACTTTCGAGGGCCAAGGGGAAGGGGTAAGTTAAGGGGAAGGGGTAAGGGGGGAGTATTGGGATTCGGCCTAACCCTGCTAACCATACTAGCCAGCTAACCATACTAGCCAGCAGTGGCGGTTCTAGACTCATTTTACTGGGGGGGCCAAGGGGGGGTCAGTGTTTAATCAGAGGGCCACATTAAAAAACGGAAACAACAATCCTTTAATTTTGCTTTACATTAAAATCATACAAAAAGTTGTTTATTTACTGGGGCAAAAAAGGCTGCAATGTCCATTCCTCATTTCATAATGACTACTAGAAGAAAAAAACGTGTAAAAAAAAGTATATATAAAAAAAAAATTGTCAGCTCAGGGGGCCACAGGGGGGGCCAGGGACATTTTTACAGGGGCACTGGCCCCTGTAGGCCCCCGTGTAGAAACGCCCCTGCTAGCCAGCTAACCTGCTAGCTGTTAGCCTGCTAACAGAGCTACAGATGGTGTGTCCCCCAGAGCACAGGAGGCTGTTCCATGGAGGCAGAGGAAGGTGCTCCTCCAATTTGGAGAGGCAATAGGGAGGTAAAAAAAAGAGATTGATTGGTGGAAATAAACCATTACCAAATCTCAGTATCATTTACAAGATCATTTTATTCTCTTCTTTGGAAAATATCCGTTCTTGAAATTCCTATTAAAATGCTTCAACAGTGACCCCTGGGGTGGGCGTGGGCTCCTGCTGTCCTCCTCAAGGCGGGATCTGTGACTAACCAATCAACAACCACAATACAATGTTGAGATTGTGTTGGTCCAATGATCATTTCCAACTCTCTTCCACTGCATTTTACATGTGTGAAACTGTCCATAACGGCAGAGTATTAGAAAAGTCATCCCACTGCTCCAGAGGTCTCAGGACACAGTGTGACACCCCTGGCCCCCAGCCTCCAGCCAGGGTCTGACCTCAGGTGTGCAGGGGCCGGGGGTCAGTGTTGTTGAGCAGGGTGGTCAGGATGATTGATTAGTCACCTAGGTGAGACAGGTAGAGCTGTCTACCATCTGTGACCTCTGCTACCTGACCAGGAATACCTGGACGCACCCTGCTCTCTGCTACATCCTTCAAATACCTGAGAAACCATTTATAACGTGTGTGTGTGTAAGGGACAGAGAGAGAGTGTGTGTGTGATGCATGTTTGTGTGTGTGTATACATTGACCGGAAATGTAGATAAAAACTGCTAAACTCGCCAATCTGCAGCTGACTAAATATTGCTCCATTTGAGCCCTCACACCCAGCCAACAGTGTAGAGGAGATCTGCACCCATAACTGTCTGGAACAGTCAAATCTATGAGAAGCATTTGAATTCCTTATAAATATAACGTATTCAATTTTTGTATCCACCGTGACATACAAATAGTGCAAATAGAAAGTAGAGCAACACCCTGTAAATAAGCCTGCAAAAACATGATCTATTGGAATACACTGGAACACAATTACTGCGATAGTAAAATACTATGGAACATGGTTACTGTAAGACAGTCGAGTATTATAGAACATAGTTACTGTAAGTTATACACTGGCTCTGGTGTAGAAGTGGATTAGTTATAGACTGGATCTTGTGCAGATGTGGATAAGTTATAGACTGGATCTGGTGTAAATGTGGATAAGTTATAGGCTGGATCTGGTGCAGATGTGGATAAGTTATAGACTGGATCTGGTGCAGATGTGGATAAGTTATAGGCTGGATCTGGTGCAGATGTGGATAAGTTATAGACTGGATCTTGTGCAGATGTGGATAAGTTATAGACTGGATCTGGTGCAGATGTGAATAAGTTATAGACTGTATCTGGTGCAGATGTGGATAAGTTATAGGCTGGATCTGGTGCAGATGTGGATAAGTTATAGACTGTATCTGGTGCAGATGTGGATAAGTTATAGGCTGGATCTGGTGCAGATGTGGATAAGTTATAGACTGTATCTGGTGCAGATGTGGATAAGTTATAGACTGTATCTGGTGCAGATGTGGATAAGTTATAGACTGTATCTGGTGCAGATGTGGATACGTTATAGACTGTATCTGGTGCAGATGTGGATAAGTTATAGACTGGGTCTGGTGCAGATGTGGATAAGTTATAGACTGTATCTGGTGCAGATGTGGATAAGTTATAGACTGGATCTGGTGCAGATGTGGATAAGTTATAGACTGGGTCTGGTGCAGATGTGGATAAGTTATAGACTGGGTCTGGTGCAGATGTGGATAAGTTATAGACTGTATCTGGTGCAGATGTGGATAAGTTATAGACTGTATCTGGTGCAGATGTGGATAAGTTATAGACTGTATCTGGTGAAGATGTGGATAAGTTATAGACTGTATCTGGTGCAGATGTGAATAAGTTATAGACTGTATCTGGTGCAGATGTGGATAAGTTATAGGCTGGATCTGGTGCAGATGTGGATAAGTTATAGACTGTATCTGGTGCAGATGTGGATAAGTTATAGACTGTATCTGGTGCAGATGTGAATAAGTTATAGGCTGGGTCTGGTGCAGATGTGGATAAGTTATAGACTGGGTCTGGTGCAGATGTGGATAAGTTATAGACTGTATCTGGTGCAGATGTGGATAAGTTATAGACTGTATCTGGTGCAGATGTGGATAAGTTATAGACTGTATCTGGTGCAGATGTGAATAAGTTAAAGACTGTATCTGGTGCAGATGTGGATAAGTTATAGGCTGGATCTGGTGCAGATGTGGATAAGTTATAGACTGGATCTGGTGCAGATGTGGATAAGTTATAGACTGTATCTGGTGCAGATGTGAATAAGTTATAGACTGGATCTGGTGCAGATGTGGATAAGTTATAGACTGGATCTGGTGCAGATGTGGATAAGTTATAGACTGGATCTGGTGCAGATGTGAATAAGTTATAGACTGGATCTGGTGCAGATGTGGATAAGTTATAGACTGGATCTGGTGCAGATGTGGATAAGTTATAGACTGTATCTGGTGCAGATGTGAATAAGTTATAGACTGTATCTGGTGCAGATGTGAATAAGTTATAGGCTGGATCTGGTGCAGATGTGGATGTCTCGTTCTGAACCCAGGGACCTGCAGGAGGCCAGTAGGAGGGAGCTGGCGTCCTGCTAGTATCTCTGGGATGTTTACTTAAACTGGTAATGCTTTCTTCTGTCTGGCCTATACCTCTCTCCCTCTCTCCTCTCTCTCTCCTCTTTGTACCTGTTTCTTTCCTCTCTGTAGCTCTCTCTCCTCCACCTCTTTCCTCTTTGTACAAATATCTGTTTCTCTCCTCTCTATAGCTCTCTCTCTATCCTGAGAGAAAAAGGAGATAGCGTGAGAGAGAGGGGGAGAGAGAGAGGATAGAAAGAAAGAGACTTTGACTGAAAGATCTGTATTGGGCAGTCAAAATTGCCATCTAGCCAACAGTTACACCACAACAGTCATAAAAAAAAAAAAAATCTTACTCCTATTCAAACAAAAAGGTTAAATAAAAGATATGTCTGAGTCCTGGTCTGTCTCGGACCAGACATCTCCACCATAGGATCCGGTTGTGCCACGTGCGATGGCCCCAGTGGATAATCCTCCACTGCAGATCAGCTGTGCGCTACCCTGTGGGAGGCTTACATAGGGTGTGCCAGCATCCTATCAGGGATGAGTTTGGTGCTGAAACTCAAGTCCACTGAGAGGACCTCCAACAGTGCCTCTTACAGCAGCATAGCATTGTCTCTATGGTCAGAGCATACACCTGGCCGGACAGTGGACACCCCTCCCTAATCCCTCTCCTAACTAGGACTGGCCGGCTCACCCCCCCCCCCCCCCCCCGCCCCCCCACACACACACCGCCTTTACCATAACAGAGACATCACAATACAACAATCACACACATGACATGAACACATTTCCAAACCCCAAATAATCCATCACTTCAAATAGATATGAATGACAAACACGGTCAAACTCTTTTTCTTGATCAACTGGCAGAATACCCAAATCAATGACATCCCGCTTCAGAAATGTTTTATCCATTAGTGACCTTCCTGGAGCACAGTAGGACTGGTCTCTGTGCACTATGCTGTCTAGCACCAACTTCAGCCTGTTGGCCAAACATTTTGAAAATATATTGTAGTCCAAACATAAAAGAGAAAAAGGCATTGTAGCATGTGTTCCCCAAACGCCTCCTGGTAAACCTCCAGTAGGTCAGGCCCCAAAAGTCCCTGTAGAACTCAGCTGGTAGGCCATCCAGCCCTGGGGATTTCCCCACCAACAGCTGCTGGACTGCAGCAGTGAGCTCTTGGAGAATGAGTTCCACCTCTAAAGCCTCCCGCTGGTCTGATCTGAGCTTTGGAAGGTCCTGCATCAGCTCATGGGCACTCTGAGGATTCCTGACCCCAGCCCTATAGAGGTCTGCATTAAACTCCATGGTGTGAGAGAGAGAGAGAGAGAGAGAGAGAGAGAGAGAGAGAGAGAGAGAGAGAGAGAGAGAGAGAGAGAGAGAGAGAGAGAGAGAGAGAGAGAGAGAGAGCGAGAGAGAAAGAGAAAGAGAGAAAGAGAAAGAGAGAAAGAGAAAGAGAAAGAAAGAGAAGAGAAGAGAGAGAAAGAGAGAAAGAGAGAAAAGAGAGAAAGAGAGAAAGAGAGAGCGAGCGCGAGAGAGAAAGAGAGAGAGAGAAAGAGAGAGAGAGAGGATATGAAGAGAGAGAATATAAAGAGAGAGGATAGAAAGAGAGAGTGGATAGAAAGAGAGAGAGAGGATAGAAAGCAGGCATGCAAACTCATCACCTTTAGGTGAGACTTGAAACCAAAATGGGTAACCAACGTAATTTGTGCAGATCCGATGAGAAAATGAGAGGGGGAGTCGTGGGGGCGGGGGAGTCGTGGGGGCGGGGGAGTCGTGGGGGCGGGGGGAGTCGTGGGGGCGGGGGAGTCGTGGCCGTGGCCAACACAGCATTTTACCCGTGCTTCGCTACTTTACAACTGGCTCTGGAACCAATCATCACTCCTAATGCCTAAACCTCACAGCTTATCAGAGACATTCTTTTTTTGTATGCTATACAAAAAAATGTCTTTATGGTTAAAAGAACATTACATTGTTTACAAGAGCACAGATTCTACGTAGATCTAGCCTCCTAATTTTGCTCTCAAAGTGCACCGGATTGATGCGTTTAACTTTAAAAATTAAAGGGGGGTCCCCTCTTCAAGGGGACCATGCCCCTGGACCACCCTAGAGGGCCGGGGGTTCACCGTATCCTTCTCACCTTTTTTTACCCCTGAGATGTTTGCATGCCTGAGAGAGAGAGAGAGAGAGAGAGAGAGAGAGAGAGAGAGAGAGGATAGAGAGAAAGAGAGAGAGGATAGAGAGAAAGAGAGAGGACAGAAAGAGAGAGAAAGAAAGAGTACTGATCTTCTCCACAGTGGAAACTTGCTCTTCAGGGTTCTCTCATGGGGCTCTTCCCTCCTTTATCTCTCATTCCTCCTGGTGTGTGTGCATGTCTGTGTGTGTGTGCATGTCTGTGTGTGTGTGCATGTCTGTGTGTGTGTGCATGTCTGTGTGTGTGTGCATGTCTGTGTGTGTGCGTGTCTGTGTGCATGTCTGTACGTGTGTGTACATGCATCCGTGTGTGTGTTCAGTGAAAGCAACATGTATAGGTGGTGTGTGTTTACTTGAGCGTGTGTGTTCAGTGAGAGCGGTGCGCAGGCTGAAATATAAACGATGATGGTTGATATTAATCTCAGAAACTGAGAGTCCTGAAGAATGAGAGCAGGGAGCGTCTCCAAGGACGTTTCAGCGTTTCCTGGAAGCAGCAGCTGTTTCCTGGAAGCAGCAGTTGTGTGGTAGTGGGATAGCGGTTCGGAGACATTTGTACTTGTCTTAGTATTTCACAAGACAATCATGGAAAAAAGAACTTCCGTCCTCTAAAGGGAAACACTCCCAAGCTTATTTTAATCTGCTCAGCCTAGAACCTAACCTGTAGAACCTAACCTGTAGAACCTAACCTTTTTAACCTAACCTGTAGAACCTAACCTATTTGACCTAACCTGTAGAACCTAACCTGTAGAACCTAACCTATTTAACCTAACCAATATAACCTAACCTATATAACCTAACCTGTAGAACATAACCTGTAGAAACTAACTCAGACCATATACTACCATATGGTAGATTTCTAAAAGCTCCAATGAATTTATAATTGACTATACCTTTGTGACCCCAGTTAGTCCCTATATCGTCATTTGAAATTGTTAAACTGAACCCAGACTTTAACCCTAATTATAACTAAAAACCCAAACTCAAACTTTAACCTTAAGGCCGACTTTAACCCGATAACAACCCTAGCAGTACCCGTAACCCCAGAATCAGGACTCCAGTAGATGTGTTTGGTGTGGTGGTGTGGATGTGCAGTGGCTAGACGTGTTCAGGAAGCCTCTTTCAGGGAGCATGCTCACAGGCGTTCCAGGGAACCCTAATAACAAGCAGCTGCAGGAATGTGATGACTCGCCGTCTGGTTACAAACATTCTAGCATCTGGTTTATCTGTGTGCACCCTCCTCTCTCCTTCAGCCTCTCACCCTCTCTTCCTCCTCAAAGCTAGAAGACTTTCCAAAATTGAAAACATATCTCGTTCTGTGATATTTTCCACATGGTGACAGTTTGTTTGTTTATAGGGCAGACGGGGGGAAATGTTGCTTGAGTACAGTAGACTCCTGCTATAACACAGTAGAATGATGCTCTAACACAGTAGAATCCTGCTATAGCACAGTAGAATGGTGCTCTAACACAGTAGACTCCTGCTATAACACAGTAGAATGATGCTCTAACACAGTAGACTCCTGCTATAACACAGTAGAATGATGCTCTAACACAGTAGAATCCTGCTATAGCACAGTAGAGTGGTGCTCTAAGACAGTAGAATCCTGCTATAACATAGTAGAGTGGTGCTCTAAGACAGTAGAATCCTGCTCTAACACCATATAATCCTGCTCTAACACAGTAGAATCCTGCTCTAACACAATAGAATCCTGCTCTAACACAGTAGAATGCTGCTCTAACACAGTAGAATCCTGCTCCTGCACAGTAGAATGCTGCTCTAACACAGTAGAATCCTGCTCTAACACAGTAGAATGCTGCTCTAACACAGTAGAATCCTGCTCCTGCACAGTAGAATGCTGCTCTAACACAGTAGAATCCTGCTCTAACACAGTAGAATGCTGCTCTAACACAGTAGAATCCTGCTGTAACACAATAGAATCCTGCTGTAACACAGTAGAATGCTGCTTTAACACAGTAAAATTCTGCTCTAAAACACACAATAGAATCCTGCTGTAACACAATAGAATCCTGCTCTAACACAGTAGAATCCTGCTGTAACACAATAGAATCCTGCTGTAACACAATAGAATCCTGCTGTAACATTATTGAATCCTTCTCTAACACAGTAGAATTCCGCTGTAACACAGTAGAATGCTGCTCTAACACAGTAGAATCCTGCTCTAGCACAGTCGAATCCTGCTCTAACATAATAGAATCCTGCTCTAACAACGTAGAATCCTGCTCTAACACAATAGAATCCTGCACTAGCACAGTAGAATCATGCTCTAGAAGAGAGAGTGCTGCTCTGTGTCGTATCTGAATGAATCTGACTCTCATGTGAATGAATCTGACTCAGCTTGACTCTAATGACTCCGATTCCTGGTATGTCTTGACAGGCCTATGTATATGACCTTCGTCACAGCGCCTACCTCCACAAGCTGCACAAGCAATCTGATGTGGTCCTCACAGCTACTTTCAACCCTGCTACACCTGAGGTAACATCACACTACACCTGAGGTAACACACTACACCTAAGGTGACATCACACTACACCTAAGGTAACATCACACTACACCTGAGGTAACACACTACACCTAAGGTGACATCACACTACACCTGAGGTGACATCACACTACACCTGAAGTAACACACTACACCTGAGGTGACATCACACTACACCTGAGGTAACACACTACACCTGAAGTAACACACTACACTTGAGGTGACATCACACTACACCTGAGGTGACATCACACTACACCTGAGGTGACATCACACTACTCCTGAGGTGACATCACACTACACCTGAAGTGACATCAATAAAATAATAAACAATACAGTATACTAAACCTTTAATACACATAATATCCTATACTAACCTTATAACCTATACTAACCTAGAGACGAGTAAGGTACAATTAGAGCAATATTGCTGATAGTGCAACCAGTAGCTGAAAGTGACAGTGTGTAAAGTGACTAGTGAGAAGTGTATCAGTGTCCATATCAATGTTCACTCAGAAGCCTGATGGCCCTTGGAAAGAAACTGTTGTCTAGTCTGCGTGTGCGAGACCGAATGCTACGGTATCGCCTGCCAGAAGGCAACGAGTAAAAAGACTGAAGGATGGGTGGTACAGTCTCTTAGAATCCTGCCAGCTTTCCTGAGGCATCGTGTGTGGTAGGTGTCCTGTAGGGCTGGGAGCTTCCTGCCAATGATGAACTCAGCAGACCGGACCACACTACATAGGGCCTTGCGGTCCCTGTCTGTGCAGCTCCCATACCACACTGTGATGCAACCAGTCAGAATGCTCTCTATAGTGCATATGTAGAAGTTAGTGAGGATAACTGAGTCCATGACAAACTTCTTCAGTCTCCCCAAGAAGAAGAGGCGTTTCCAGGCCCCTTTGACCACCTCGTCCGTGTGAACAGACCAGGTGAGATCATTGCTGATGTTCACCCCAAGGAACCTGAAGCAGCTGACCTTTTCCACTTTGGATCTGTTGATGTGTAGGGGTGCATGCTCCCCCTTCTGCCGCCTCCTATAGTCCACAATCATCCCCTTAGTCTTGCTGACGTTGAGAGAGAGGTTATTGTCCTGACACCATTATATCAGGGTATCAACCTATTGTAGTCTCTCCCTTTGTAGTCTGTAATGGCTTTAAGTCCACTCCACATGCACCTGGGGTCAGAGCCATGGTAGCTGGACTCCACCTTGGTCCTGTAGGCCCTTTTCGCTGCTTTGATGGCCTTCAGAAGGTCGTATCTAGCCGTCCTGTACTGATCAGGGTCCCCAGAGTTAAAGGCGACAGACCGCGCTCTCAGGTTGGCCCTGATCGCAGCATCAACCCAGGGCTACTGATTGGGGAAAGACTGGACAACCTTCTTGGGGACGACGTCATCAATCCAGTGTTGAGGTACCTGAGGTAACATCACACTACAGCATCAATGCAGTGTTGAGGTACCTGAGGTAACATCACACTACAGCATCAATGCAGTGTTGAGGTACCTGAGGTAACATCACACTACAGCATCAATGCAGTGTTGAGGTACCTGAGGTAACATCACACTACAGCATCAATGCAGTGTTGAGGTACCTGAGGTAACATCACACTACAGCATCAATGCAGTGTTGAGGTACCTGAGGTAACATCACACTACAGCATCAATGCAGTGTTGAGGTACCTGAGGTAACATCACACTACAGCATCAATGCAGTGTTGAGGTACCTGAGGTAACATCACACTACAGCATCAATGCAGTGTTGAGGTACCTGAGGTAACATCACACTACAGCATCAATGCAGTGTTGAGGTACCTGAGGTAACATCACACTACAGCATCAATGCAGTGTTGAGGTACCTGAGGTAACATCACACTACAGCATCAATGCAGTGTTGAGGTACCTGAGGTAACATCACACTACAGCATCAATGCAGTGTTGAGGTACCTGAGGTAACATCACACTACAGCATCAATGCAGTGTTGAGGTACCTGAGGTAACATCACACTACAGCATCAATGCAGTGTTGAGGTACCTGAGGTAACATCACACTACAGCATCAATGCAGTGTTGAGGTACCTGAGGTAACATCACACTACAGCATCAATGCAGTGTTGAGGTACCTGAGGTAACATCACACTACAGCATCAATGCAGTGTTGAGGTACCTGAGGTAACATCACACTACAGCATCAATGCAGTGTTGAGGTACCTGAGGTAACATGACACTACAGCATCAATGCAGTGTTGAGGTACCTTAGGTAACATCACACTACAGCATCAATGCAGTGTTGAGGTACCTGAGGTAACATCACACTACAGCATCAATGCAGTGTTGAGGTACCTGAGGTAACATCACACTACAGCAGTGCCCCAGGCCAGCCCCTGGTTATCCCATCAGGCTCCATGCTTCCAGGCCTGCAGAGCAGCAGCCCAGACATGCTCCTGGGATGTGTTCAGGAACAGCAACAGTCAGGTTCTCTAAGCACACATCTGCTCGTCACAGTATTGATAGCAGTTGTTCTACAGCCCCGGCCATACGGCTTGCTGGCCTGGGTTTTCCAGATGGAGGGCGGGGGTCGCTTTTAGACTGAAATAGAACATTTATAGATTGTTAACTTCCACTAAAGCTTTGAAGCCTTTATATAGACAAGGATAAATGAAATATACATGTAAATGTATGGAAAGAAAAGGAAATGCATTCCTCAAGGGTACTTCCCTAAATCATGACTTGACCATTCCCTAGGGGAACTGGATGTCCATCCTAGGTAGCTGAAGTGCAGTAGTTAAAAGCAACTTGGTATGTTGACACTTAAGATGGACCTAAAGAGTTTGAGTCATTCTAGAACATCTTCAGTCATCTAGAACACCTTCATTACTTCTACAACACCTTCAGCGATTAGACTGGTAGTTTGTGAGGTTTTCACCAATTCATGTAGTCCACACCGCTGCCAGGATACAGACAAGCAAGAAGGTTAGCATTAAAGCTAGCTGGAAGACTAGCATTAAGGTACGCATGGAGGCTAGCAAGAAGGCTATTAGGAAGGCTGTCAAGAAGAATTGCATCAAGGCTAGTAGGAAGGCTAGCAGGATTGTGTCAACTGCTTTCCTGCTTGAGGCAGAAGGAGACAAAGCACTAACTGATCCTGGAAATAAAGTCTCTCCTTGTCTTGCTGACCCTTGACGCCAGTGTTACTATTCCTCCTGACACGGCAGCAAGCTTTTAATGACTTCACGTGGCGTCAGGCTGTGGCTCTAAGGCTTCTCCTAACACACAGCAGCAGCTCCTGCCAAACCTCTCCTCCCTACATCATCCATCTGCATCACATTCTTTATGACGACTCAAACTAGAGCAGTAGTCCTCTCTTCTCTCCCATCCTCCTTTTTCCATCTCACCCCTGCCCTGCTCTCCCCATCTCTTCCACTCTCCTCCAACCTCCTCATCTCTCATCACCTCTCCTCCACTCTCCTGTCCTCTACTCCATTGACCTCTCCTCCTCTCTTCTCCTCCCTTCCTGGCTCTACCTTTCCTTCTGTTAAGGTTTTGAATTCAACCATCATTTTCTACCATGTTGTCCCTGGGCAGCTGTTGACTGACTGGTGTACAGTTCTCTCTCTGGATGTTTACCTTCCAGTCCCTCTGACCTCAGAACGTCTCTGTTGCCCCC
Organism: Hypomesus transpacificus; assembly: GCF_021917145.1. NCBI lineage: Eukaryota > Metazoa > Chordata > Actinopteri > Osmeriformes > Osmeridae > Hypomesus > Hypomesus transpacificus. The sequence continues at coordinate 1,980,436 of NC_061070.1, read as the reverse complement.
TCACCTCCCCTCTCACAAACCCCATGTTGTTGTGACAATGTTCAAAGACAGGATGATTTATGTCTAGGATAGGAGGTCCTGATGTCTGGAGTACACATTAGAACATTGTAATATGTTCCAAAGCGACATGATAAACTGTCAGATAGGAGTTTGGCTCAGATGTATTTTATGCAGGGATTTCTTTTCTGGTAATTTAGAAGCCTGTTATTGTGGGAGTTTAGGTAACTTTGGGGATGTTAAAGCCATTAGCAAACCGTCATGAGGAAGAGGAGGGTCACAGAAGCACAAAGGAGGAGGATGATGATGAAGATGAATGTCATGGTTGATGAATGATCAGACTTAGTGGTCTTTTTAGAGCGCATTACGTTCTAGAGGAATCTTGGAACAAATGTGTTTTCAGTAGAATACAGAATAACTGAGGAAGAAATCTCTGCTCTCCTCACTCTCCTATCCTTTCCTCACTGTCCTATCCTCCCTTCTCTCTTCCATCCTCTCTCCTTTTATCTCAATCCTCTCCCTCCTGGATGGGGAGGCCAGGGGGCTGGGGAAGGGCTGGGGGCTGGGGGCTAGGGGCTGGGGAAGGGCTGGGGGCTGGGGGCTGGGGGAGGGCTAGGGGCTGGGGAAGGGCTGGGGGCTGGGGAAGGGCTGGGGGCTGGGGGCTAGGGGCTGGGGAAGGGCTGGGGGCTGGGGGCTGGGGAAGGGCTGGGGAAGGGCTGGGGGCTAGGGGCTGGGGAAGGGCTGGGGGCTGGGGAAGGGCTGGGGGCTGGGGGAGGGCTGGGGGCTGGGGAAGGGCTGGGGGCTAGGGAAGGGCTAGGGGCTGGGGAAGGGCTGGGGGCTGGGGGAGGGCTGGGGGCTGGGGAAGGGCTGGGGGCTGGGGGAGGGCTGGGGGCTGGGGAAGGGCTGGGGGCTGGGGGAGGGCTGGGGGCTGGGGGCTAGGGGCTGGGGAAGGGCTGGGGGCTGGGGGAGGGCTGGGGGCTAGGGGAGGGCTGGGGGCTGGGGGAGGGCTGGGGGAGGGCTGGGGAAGGGCTGGGGGAGGGCTGGGGGAGGGCTGGGGGCTAGGGGAGGACTGGGGAAGGGCTGGGGGCTGGGGAAGGGCTGGGGGCTGGGGGCTAGGGGAGGGCTGGGGGCTAGGGGAGGGCTGGGAAAGGGCTGGGGGCTGGGGGCTAGGGGAGGGCTAGGGGCTGGGGAAGGGCTGGGGGCTGGGGGAGGGCTGGGGGCTAGGGGAGGGCTGGGGAAGGGCTGGGGGAGGGCTGGGGGCTAGGGGAGGGCTGGGGGAGGGCTGGGGGCTAGGGGAGGCCTGGGGGCTAGGGAAGGGCTGGGGGAGGGATGGGGGCTAGGGGCTGGTGTAGGCCTGGGGGCTAGGGGAGGCCTGGGGGCTAGGGGAGGCCTGGGGGCTGGGGAGGCCTGGGGGCTAGGGGAGGGCTGGGGGCTGGTGTCATGCAGCAAGAAGCAGGCTGTCAACTAGATAAAGACCCTCTGAGTACACTAGCGACTGCTGGCAAACAACCCAAATAATCACACAGGCCTCGTCTCCAGATCCTGGATGGGAGCTTGGCCCTGGCCCTGGCCCTAGCCCTGGTCCTGGCCCTCGGTCCTGGTCCTGGCCCTCGGTCCTGGTCCTGGTCCTGGTCCTGGTCCTGGTCCTGGTGCTGGTGCTGGTCCTGGCCCTGGTCCTGGTCCTGGTCCTGGTCCTGGTCCTGGTCCTGGTCCTGGTCCTGGTCCTGGTGCTGAGCTAGTCCTGGTCCTGGGCTGGCCCTCTGAACTATGGTGTTTGGAGCTTGAACCCACGTGGAATTATACAAATCAACAGGCGCCTGCCCGAAGAAGAATCCCCCACGGAGTCTAGACACTGGTGGCGGTGTCGCAGCCGACGACCAATCGAGCCGAAGACTGAGAGAGGAACCGGGTGGCAACGGGGTGGTGGAGGGTCGCGCACTTGATAACATGGACAAACTACACAGGGAAAGAATCATATTTAAAGGCACGGATCATGTGACGCCATTAATTGATAGCGGGAGCGCTGATCAACCTGAACCCCAGTGACCGCCCGACCCAGCAACGGGGGAAAGGTAGGGCGTTCTTAGCGGGGGGAGTGAGTAGTGTACACTACGATTAAGCCCGGGTGCAGGGATTGGTCTTGCCTGACTGAACTTGCGCAAGCTTTGTCTGTTGTGGTCCCTGCAGAGTTATAATTCTTCATTAGTTTGAGCAAGCCTGCCCTGCCCAGTGGTCCTGCCCTGCCCTGCCCTGCCCTGCCCAGCCCTGCCTTGCCCAGCCCTGCCCAGCCCTGCCCAGCCCAGCCCAGCCCTGCCCTGCCCAGCCCTGCCCTGCCCAGCCCAGCCCTGCCCTGCCCAGCGGTCCTGCCCTGCCCAGCCCTGCCCAGCGGTCCTGGTCCTAGTTCTCTCCTAGTGCTGCTGCTGTCCTGTCCATTTGGCCCTGTTCTGACACTCTTCCACCAGAGGCACACTGGAGCACCAACATCATTGTGCTTAAGTATTTTTTGACAGTTAAGATTGTGGACCGGTGCACTTTTTCTAAACTGATCTAGAGCTATACATATTTTAACATACTTTAACTGTAAATAGTGTGAATTGTGGTTTACATAGGAAGAGGCTACTGCAGTGACCCTAAATGTCCTTATGACTTCAAAGCCCTGGATGTTTGGAAATGCTGTTCCTTTATGGTGTGTGCACATGTCTCTGTATGTAGCAAGTAGGAGCAATTTCCTGAACTGGGTGGAAAGTGTTGCACAACTCATTGTAGCTGTGTCACTTGGCTGCTGTTTGCTCTGTGAGTGGTTGGACAGTTCCCTGTGGGCTGGAGGCCCGAGCCCAGCAGCAACATGGGAGCTAAGCTGGGAGCTCCTTCCTGGGCAGAGCCTCACAGCCGAGCCCAGCAGCAACATGGGCTCTTAAATGTGTGAAACTCACTGGCGTGCCCGTTGGTGGTGCACTTGTGTATATAACTTGTCAGATTCGTGGCTCTGTGGTTTTAGTGCTGCTCCACATGGTGTCATACCCTTTTCTTTTTCAGGCTTGTTTGTCATGAACCACACGTCACACACCACACTGCATGCTCTTGGGCTCTGATGTCCAGTCCATACAGGCCCAGTACTCCCCAGTTTTCATGAGGATTTAGCCACAGTCTCACCCACATACACACACACACACACCCACATACACACACACACATACACGCACACACACACACACAGAGATCCCTGACTCTATAGTTAAATGACATCTTAAGAAATACATTTTCATTACATTTATTTCTATACAATTGGAAGTGTACTTAAAATGTACATATTTGGTATATTCACATGCTTAATGCCAACTTAATTATATCTAAGTATGTTTGTGTTTCTACACTTTTAATACAATGTTTTTGCTTGGGGAGAGCTCTAGGCTGTTGCTGTCAGACCTACTGGGCTGTCATCGTTTTAATTCAGCCGACACTTTTATCAGCTTTTTTTTAAGTACCTTCAACCTCTGGGTCTGCAATTCAAATGCTCCACTTTTGAGCTATGCCGACCACCTGATAATTTTACTGTTGTGCAATGTCCAAATATCCAGGATGTTTCGGGTATTAACTGTTCCGAGGAGTTCCTGTGATGTCCTGATAAAAGGCTTCTATCAGTTGTGTGAGGTGGAACACATTCCAAAAGAGGAATGCTCCCATTCAATCACTTTGGACATCCACTTCGATTCTTATTGCGTCGAAGGTATTCATCTTTGACTCTGGGTGATTTAATATTTTAAAGCTAGTGTTTATGTCCATGAGCTGTCAGACGAACCATCTGGACCTGAGAAACCGTCTAAACACAGAAAACAGAACATGTTTTCCTACAACAAAGCACATGTTCTAATCCACCGTTTTCTTAAAGACGTCTTCGTAATTCCTTTGTTTTTCCAGACACCTGGATTTTGTGTTAAATTCCAATATTTCTTTCTTTGGCTGGTTTTGTACAGAATGTGCGACCTGGCGGTTGTGTCTCCGCCGCCCCTGGCCTCCCAGCCAGCAGCCTTGTGGAGCTGTTGGATTGGCAGGCCGACAAATCGATGATGGTGACAAGGTGCAGGACATGGAGGTGACTGTGAGGACCTTCTGTCCACAGGACCTGCTGGACGAGCAGAGCAGGAAGACAACAATCAAGCTTCTGTGGATCAGAAGATGGGTGTTCTAGTTGAGATGATTCTGCTCACACACACACACACACACAGTAGCCAGAGGGCTGCAGAACAGCTCCTGTATCATTCAAACGGACTGTAAGATTTTTGGTATTCCCGTATGCTATCAGGACAGTATTTTGCCAGCACATAGCTTGATAAGCTACATTTGATTAAAATAATCATCAGGAAAGAATGGCACCTCATTGGATCAGCTCAGTGATTAGCTGTCAGCTCCAGTAGGAGTCAACCTGTAGTCGTGTGATTGGCGGCCTGCTTTGGAAGGAGTCAGATTTCAGCTCACTGATTGGCCATCAGCTCCAGTATCAATCAGATTGCAGTCCTGTGATTAGCTGTCAGCTCAGTGCTAGTCAAACTGCAGCTCTGGATGTTCTGATCAGCCGGCTGAGCCCTGTCACGCACCACAGCAGCTCAGACACACCCTCCCTGGCTTCTCTACTGGATTGGTAGTGAGAGTATTTGACTGCAGATTGAGGGGTTGCGGGTTCAAATCCCCCCTGTGCGTCGCTATGAATAAAAGCATCTTATTATTCTGGTCTGTCGATCATCATTGCAGGTGATGGAACCATTGATGCAGACCAACTGTGGAGCCTGTCTTCCTCCCAGGGTCAGGATGTGAACAATGACACTGGTCTGTGGATTACCCATGAGCCTTTGCATATTTTATAGACTATTTTACGAATTTCTTGGAGCCTGCTCTGGCTAACTGATCGCATTATTGTATATTTTGTATATTAGGATGTTTATTATTATTATTTTTATTTTATCTTATTTTAATTTAGCTTATCATAGATGTAATATATGTTCTTAGTACTTACTGTATATGTTATGTTATGCCAGGTTGTTTGCGTTGTCTTGTCCCATGAATTTCAGTGCTCAGTCTGACCTTGTGTTGTTCTGTGCACCTGACAATAACAACTTGAAACTATGGTGAAGGGCAACTTTACCTCTAATTTGGTCTCTATTTTGACTTGAGGGCTATTTGTTGAGGCTTTTCCTTCAGTCTTGTGAAGACTATCCCTGCAGTCCTGAGAGGCTGGGCCTCTTGTTTTTAAAAGGCTGGCCTTCCATTCTTTAAAGGCTGTCCCCACCCCGTAGAGACAGCAGGTGATGTGGACCTTTCAGAACAGCATCTGGAAAACGCAGGCTGTCCTTGAGGATCAGTGTTTCTCCCTGAACCCTTAAGGGTTGTCATCTTGTAGGCAGGAACAGCTGCTCTCTCTCTCTTTCTCTCTCTCTGTCTCTCTCTCTTTCTTTCTCTCAAGTCTTTCCCACCAGTTGTATTAGCGCCAGGATGTTAGCCAGCTCCAATCCCAGTAGGACCCTGATGCGGGCCTCCAAAGAGAGACGTCTCATTAGCTCTAATGCAACTCTAAATAGCCCCTGAGCTCTCAGCTGTGGAGCAATGTTGTTGTCTCGTTCACGTTTTCCTCTCTTTGTCTATCTGCGTGGATTACGTTCCCACTCCACCTTGCAGGCCTGGCCAGAGACCTCTTCTGATGGCTGGCTGAACATCTCATGTTTCACAGAGAGGCTATGTTTCTGCCTGGCTCGTCCGGCTGTGTGTGAGCTGACCCCAGCACTGAGCTGAGTTAGGAGATGTCCTGTCTGTACCCTGCCTCTGGCCACCCTGCACAACTGTATCAGACTGTAGCTGTCTGAACACTGTAGCTGTATCAGACTGTAGCTGTGTCAGACTGTAGCTGTCTGAACACTGTCGCTGTATCAAACTGGCGCTGTCTGAACACTGTAGCTATTTCAGACTGTAGCTGTGTCAGACTGTAGCTGTCTGAACACTGTCGCTGTATCAAACTGGCGCTGTCTGAACACTTAGCTGTATCAGACTATAGCTGTATCTGACTGTAACTGTCTGAACAGTGTAACTGTATCAGACTGTAGCTGGATCAGACTGGAACTGTCTGAACACTGTAGATGTATCAGACTGTAACTGTCTGAACACTGTAGCTGTATCAGGCAGTAGCTGTATCAGACTGTAGCTGTATCAGACTGTAGCTGTGTCAGACTGTAGCTGTCTGAACACTGTGCTGTATCAGACTGTAGCTGTCTGAACAATGTAGCTGTGTCAGACTGTAGCTGTATCAGACTGTAGCTGTGTCAGACTGTTGCTATATCAGACTGTAACTGTCTGAACACTAGCTGTTTCAGACTGTAGCTGTATCAGACTGTAGTTGTGTCAGACACTAGCTCTCTGAACACTGTAGCTGTATCAGGCAGTAGCTGTATCAGACTGTAGCTGTATCAGACTGTAGCTGTGTCAGACTGTAGCTGTCTGAACACTGTGCTGAATCAGACTGTAGCTGTCTGAACAATGTAGCTGTGTCAGACTGTAGCTGTATCAGACTGTAGCTGTGTCAGACTGTAGCTGTATCACACTGTAGCTGTGTCAGACTGTAGCTGTATCATACTGTAGCTGTGTCAGACTGTAGCTGTATCACACTGTAGTTGTATCAGATACTAGCTGTCTGAACACTGTAGCTGTATCAGATTGAAGCTGTGTCAGACTGTAGCTGTCTGAGTGAGTCTGTCCCATAAATTGTTGCCCCCTCTCCTGTGGACCTGTACACTGATGTTGAGTGTTCTGAGGTGTAGACCATCACAGCAGGAGGGTATGCCTGAGGGGACCCTGTTCTGTTCCTGACACAACTGACACATTGGAGCTTGAAGGCAGGCAGGAGTGGAGGCAGGCATGGGTGGAGGCAGGCAGGGGTGGAGGCAGGCAGGAGTGGAGGCAGGCAGGGGGTGGAGGCAGGCAGGGGGTGGAGGCAGGCAGGAGTGGAGGCAGGCAGGGGTGGAGGCAGGCAGGGGGTGGAGGCAGGCAGGAGTGGAGGCAGGCAGGGGGTGGAGGCAGGCAGGAGTGGAGGCAGGCAGGGGGTGGAGGCAGGCAGGGGGTGGAGGCAGGCAGGGGGTGGAGGCAGGCAGGAGTGGAGGCAGGCAGGAGTGGAGGCAGGCAGGGGTGGAGGCAGGCAGGAGTGGAGGCAGGCAGGGGGTGGAGGCAGGCAGGAGTGGAGGCAGGCAGGGGGTGGAGGCAGGCAGGGGGTGGAGGCAGGCAGGAGTGGAGGCAGGCAGGTGTGCCACCTGACACACACCCTGTCAGACCACCAACAGAGACAGAAACAGAGAGAGAGAGAGTGATTCAGAGAAAGTTTGACAGAAAGATTTAGGGAGAGAGAAAGAGAAATGAAAAAAAAGTGAGAGAGAGAGAGAGGGAGAGAGAGAGAGGTGTGCTGTCTGAGCAGTAGTGTCTGAGCAGTAGTGTCTGATAGTAGTGTCTGAGCAGTAGTGTCTGAGCAGTAGTGTCTTAGCAGTAGTGTCTGAGCAGTAGTGTCTGAGCAATAGTGTCTTAGCAGTAGTGTCTGATAGTAATGTCTGAGCAGTAGTGTCTGAGCAGTAGTGTCTGAGCAGTAGTGTCTGAGCAGTAGTGTCTGAGCAGTAGTATCTGAGCAGTAGTGTCTGAGCAGTAGTGTGTTAGCAGTAGTGTCTGAGCAGTAGTATCTGAGCAGTAGTGTCTGAGCAGTAGTGTGTTAACAGTAGTGTCTGAGCAGTAGTGTCTGAGCAGTAGTGTCTGAGCAGTAGTATCTGAGCAGTAGTGTCTGAGCAGTAGTGTCTGAGCAGTACTGTCTGAGCAGTAGTGTCTGAGCAGTAGTGTGTTAGCAGTAGTGTCTGAGCAGTAGTGTGTTAGCAGTAGTGTCTGAGCAGTAGTGTCTGATAGTAGTGTCTGAGCAGTAGTGTCTGAGCAGTAGTGTCTGAGCAGTAGTGTCTGATAGTAGTGTCTGAGCAGTAGTGTGTTAGCAGTAGTCTCTGAGCAGTAGTATCTGAGCAGTAGTGTCTGAGTAGTAGTGTCTGAGCAGTAGTGTGTTAGCAGTAGTGTCTGATAGTAGTGTCTGAGCAGTAGTGTCTGAGCAGTAGTGTCTGAGCAGTAGTGTCTGATAGTAGTGTCTGAGCAGTAGTGTGTTAGCAGTAGTGTGTTAGCAGTAGTGTCTGAGCAGTAGTGTGTTAGCAGTAGTGTCTGAGCAGTAGTATCTGAGCAGTAGTGTCTGAGCAGTAGTGTCTTAGCAGTAGTGTCTGAGCAGTAGTGTCTGAGCAGTAGTGTCTGAGCAGTAGTGTCTGAGCAGTAGTGTGTTAGCAGTAGTGTCTGAGCAGTAGTGTGTTAGCAGTAGTGTCTGAGCAGTAGTGTGTTAGCAGTAGTGTGTTAGCAGTAGTGTCTGAGCAGTAGTGTGTTAGCAGTAGTGTCTGAGCAGTAGTGTCTGAGCAGTAGTGTCTGAGCAGTAGTGTCTGAGCAGTAGTGTCTGAGCAGTAGTATCTGAGCAGTAGTGTGTTAGCAGTAGTGTCTGAGCAGTAGTGTCTGAGCAGTAGTGTGTTAGCAGTAGTGTCTGAGCAGTAGTGTCTGAGCAGTAGTGTCTGAGCAGTAGTGTCTGAGCAGTAGTGTGTTAGCAGTAGTGTCTGAGCAGTAGTGTCTGAGCAGTAGTGTCTGAGCAGTAGTGTCTGAGCAGTAGTGTGACCGCTCGCTGACACCTGCAGCTGTCTGTGGGAGGAGGAGACTGTCACCCTGACACGCCAGAAGATCTGGGAATATGAGAACCATATGGGAGAGCTCCTGCTGTCTTCCCGTCTCTCTCTCCTCCTCCCCCTTCCAACCTCCCCCACACAACATACAAATAGTCCATGGAAGATGTACAGCAGAAGATCATGGAGTGCCTAGTTCTACATTATGTCAGTGGTCAGAGTCAAGGAGTGGACTGTATGTACCAGCCCCTAGTACTGTACAGTACCTACCCCAGTACTGCAGTGGTGCTGCACACACCCCTCACCTAGTTCTACAGGATTCCAATGGTCACAGTGAACGAACAATTCTCATCTTTCCGCTTCGGCTCTCTCTTCATCTTGTCTATCTGGTTCCAGAGAGCTGTCAAAGACCGGATCTCCCTCCCCTCCCTTTCTCTCTCCCTTCCTCTCTCTCTCTCCCTTTCTCTCTCCCTTCCTCTATCTCTCTCCCTTTCTCTCTCCCTTTCTCTCTCCCTCTCTCTTTCTCTCTCTCTCTCTCTCTCTCTCTCTCTCTCTCTCTCTCTCTCTCTCTCTCTCTCTCTCTCTATCTCTCTCTCCCTCTCTCTCTCTCGCTCCCCCCCTCTCTCTCTCTCATCAGCGCAGACAGCAAACAACATATGTCTCTTCTGACTGTTCTAGAATGTCACACCAGAGTGTAGCACGGAGTTCAGAGCCTGGAGCAGGAGCTTCAACAGGCAAGCGTCCTCAACAGGGAGAGGAATCATGAGGCCTTAGAAAGGGGAGGGTGCGGGAGAGGAGTGTGGGGGAGGGGATGGGGAGGGGAATGGGAGGCATGGTCTCTTCCCTGTCCTCTCCTCTCTTCCAGAAATTTGTTCATCTAGTCTCATGGTGGCCATCTCGCTGGAAACACCAGCAGGCCCACAGCTGACTCTGTGATTGGTTCATTATGCTGATATGGTAATTCTCACTTTCCTGAATACCAATGCAAAAATGTCAAAGCTGTAATTTGGGGCCTAGTTTAAGGTTAGACTGCCCTCATGATTTGGTCCAGGCTGCATAGCTACTATAATGTAATGCAGTGGCATGATGGGACACTGTGTGTGGTTGTGTTGATGTGATATCATGTCAAGTGAAACAGAGTTGGAGGTATAGTGGTTAAGACCCCTTTATTAGAATGTTGTCTATCTTCTCTTCTTCTGTCTTCCTTCCCTCCTTCCTACCCCTCTTCTCTCCTTCCTACCCCTCTTCTCTCCTTCCTACCCCTCTTCCCTCCTCCCTACCCCTCATCTCTCCTTCCTACCCCTCTTCCCTCCTTCCTACCCCTCTTCCCTCCTTCCTACCCCTCTTTCCTCCTTCCTACCCCTCGTCCCTCCTTCCTACCCCTCTTCTCTCCTTCCTACCCCACTTCCCTCCTTCCTACCCCTCTTCCCTCCTTCATACCCCTCTTCCCTCCTTCCTACCCCTCTTCTCTCCTTCCTACCCCTCTTCTCTCCTTCCTAACCCTCTTCTCTTTGTCCCTTCCTATTTTATACCCCTCTTACTCCCCCTCTACTTCTCCTATCTCCTACTCTCCCCTCTTCTCTTACCCCCCCCCCCCCCCCCCCCCCCCCCCCTGAACATTTAACCCCATATTGCAAACTCAATCATGTCTTGTCTTTATTCTTTGTGCTTTGAACTCTTGATTTGTGCATCATTCTTCCACAGCCCTGAGCCAAATCCACCCTAAATAACCCACCGTGTAACCACTGAGGCTGGAGACAGGCCTCTGGGATGGGGTATGGGTCAGATCGTTTCATTGCAGATCCAAAGGTCACAGGTTCAAATCCCCACCTGTATGTCGCTGCGGATAAAAGCATCTGTTAAGTGAATATATTGTTACAGTCTGTGAGCCCTGAAACAGATCCAGAGAGATACAAGGAGGGATCTGAACAGTCCATTCTGAACAGTCCATTCTGAACAGTCTGAGCCGTCCATTCTGAGCCGTCCATTCTGAACAGTCCATTCTGAACTGTCCATTCTGAACATACCAGTCTGAAAGACCAGATTGAACAGACTAGTCTGAACAGACCAGCCACATGGAACCGCTTTCCTGTCTGCAAATGAGGTGTTTCTGATGACTAAATACCATCCCCATGTTCTACCATTGAGCTATACCCATCCCCATGTTCTACCACTGAGCTATACCCATCCCCATGTTCTACCACTGAGCTAACCATCCCCATGTTCTACCACTGAGCTAACCATCCCCATGTTTTACCACTGAGCTATACCCATCCCCATGTTCTACCACTGAGCTAACCATCCCCATGTTCTACCACTGCGCTAACCATCCCCATGTTCTACCACTGAGCTAACCATCCCCATGTTCTACCACTGAGCTATACCATCCCCATGTTCTACCACTGAGCTAACCATCCCCATGTTCTACCACTGAGCTAACCATCCCCATGTTCTACCACTGAGCTAACCATCCCCATGTTCTACCACTGAGCTAACCATCCCCATGTTCTACCACTGAGCTAACCATCACCATGTTCTACCACTGAGCTGACCATCCCCATGTTCTACCACTGAGCTGTACCATCCCCATGTTCTACCACTGAGCTAACCATCCCCATGCCATTAAATACAGTACAGTAAGAGAGCTACTGGGTCCAGGGCAGAGTGCATCAGAAGGACTTGACCGTGCAGTAGGAGATTCAGGAGTGAGGAGAGGAACATAGAGAGCTCCGCCCAGCAGCTTGACCAGAGCCCTGACCGCTAACCTATGATGACCTGTGATCCTTGACCCTGGTCAGGCCACATGCTCCCCTCATCCCCACCCTCTACAGTTTGGGATTGATAAAGTGAATTGAGAATGTGTGTGTATAAGCCATGTTTCTCTAAAGACGTTTCCAGAACCAGGGTTGTGGTTAGGTTGGATGCGGATTAGAGCAAATGGCTACCAGTCACTGATCTGGTTGGAATCATGTTATGCTCCAGCTTATATCCTGATGCTAACATTAGTTATTTCATGCTTGACTGGTGTATGAGGTGTACAGTGATGTACAGTCTCCTTATGTTCCCTCCCTCCCTTTCATAGCTGCTGACCGGGACCCTGGATGGGCAGCTTGGTGTGTTTCGACCCAGCGATGGGGCCAGCCTGTCCTGTGTCTAACCCTGCCCAGCGATGGGGCCAGCCTGTCCTGTGTCTAACCCTGCCCAGCGATGGGGCCAGCCTCTCCTGTCTCAAAACCCTGGAGAGTAGAGGGCTCCACAACCAAGACCAGAGACCAGTATCATACACACACAGAACACACACACCGTGTATTCGTCACGACAACACCCAAACACAGATGTGGTCAGGAACAAACATCTTTCCATAGTCAGTTGCCTGGAGTGTGACTTCTTTCTTAATAAAAAAATACAAGTGGTTTTATGGAATGTTCTCTCTTGTGGTTTATTAAAATAGGAAAGCCTTGGCCTCTCTGGAGTTACGTACTGGTGGTTGAGAAGTTGTACTAATGAAAGTTCCAATGGTGAAGGATCCACTGATTGAAGATTCTACTAGTAAAGGTTCTGCTGGTGAAGGTTCCGCTGGTGAAGGTTCCACTGGTGAAGGTTCCACTGGTGAAGGTTCCGCTGGTGAAGATTCTACTACTGAAGATTCTACTAGTGAAAGTTCTACTGGTGAAGGTTCCGTTGGTGAAGGTTCTACTGGTGAAGATTCTTCTGGTGAAGGTTCTACTGGTGAAGATCTACTGGTGAAGGTTCCGCTGGAGAAGGTTCTACTGGTGAAGGTTCTACTGGTGAAGGTTTGGCTGTTGAAGGTTCCGCTGGTGAAAGTTCTGCTGGTGAAGGTTCCATTGTTGAAGGATCCACTGGTGAAAGTTCTGCTGGTGAAGGTTCTACTGCTGAAGGATCCATTGTTGAAGGTTCCACTGGTGAAGGTTCTTCTGGTGAAGGTGCCCATGTGTGTCCATGACATCATCCCCTTTAGTGCAAGAACAGGATGACTCAATACAATATGAATCCAATTCTGTAGAAAGACATTTGTTATGAATTTATGTGCCATAAATGACATGCGCAGAAATGTTCCTGTCCACATCTGGAAAGCAAGAGCTATGTCCCTGGCCCAGTACAACTAGATCAGCACTCCACGCTTAACTGATTACATTGAGATGAACAGGCCTGATCCTTGGGATCTGGCTGAAGGGAGCGTCCAATCAGAACCTGAGGAACACTTGGCCCAGGGTCAGTGTTGGAGGGCCCAGGGTTAGTGTTGGAGGACCCAGGGTCAGTGTTGGAGGAGGGCCCAGGGTCAGTGTTGGAGGACCCAGGGTCAGTGTTGGAGGAGGGCCCAGGGTCAGTGTTGGAGGGCCCAGGGTCAGTGTTGGAGGAGGACCCAGGGTCAGTGTTGGAGGACCCAGGGTCAGTGTTGGAGGGCCCAGGGTCAGTGTTGGAGGAGGACCCAGGGTCAGTGTTGGAGGAGGACCCAGGGTCAGTGTTGGAGGGCCCAGGGTCAGTGTTGGAGGAGTACCCAGGGTCAGTGTTGGAGGGCCCAGGGTCAGTGTTGGAGGAGGACACAGGGTCAGTGTTGGAGGAGGACCCAGGGTCAGTGTTGGAAGAGGACCCAGGGTCAGTGTTGGAGGACCCAGGGTCAGTGTTGGAGGGCCCAGGGTCAGTGTTGGAAGAGGACCCAGGGTCAGTGTTGGAGGAGGACCCAGGGTCAGTGTTGGAGGACCCAGGGTCAGTGTTGGGGGAGGACCCAGGGTCAGTGTTGGAGGACCCAGGGTCAGTGTTGGAGGGCCCAGGGTCAGTGTTGGAGGGCCCAGGGTCAGTGTTGGAGGACCCAGGGTCAGTGTTGGAGGAGGGCCCAGGGTCAGTGTTGGAGGACCCAGGGTCAGTGTTGGAGGGCCCAGGGTCAGTGTTGGAGGAGGACCCAGGGTCAGTGTTTGGGGAGGACCCAGGGTCAGTGTTGGAGGGCCCAGGGTCAGTGTTGGAGGAGGACCCAGGGTCAGTGTTGGAGGAGGACCCAGGGTCAGTGTTGGAGGACCCAGGGTCAGTGTTGGAGGGCCCAGGGTCAGTGTTGGAGGACCCAGGGTCAGTGTTGGAGGAGGACCCAGGGTCAGTGTTGGAGGACCCAGGGTCAGTGTTGGGGGGCCCAGGGTCAGTGTTGGAGGACCCAGGGTCAGTGTTGGAGGACCCAGGGTCAGTGTTGGAGGGCCCAGGGTCAGTGTTGGGGGACCCAGGGTCAGTGTTGGAGGAGGGCCCAGGGTCAGTGTTGGAGGAGGCTGGGCCATCAGCAATTCTAATTAGCAAAAATCATATCTGGTTTGTGTGTTGTGTTTGTAGGTGTGTGTGTTGTGTGATCGTGTGTGTTTGAGTGTGTGTATATGTTTGAGCATGTGTGTGTGTTTGTGTGTGTGGGAGTGTGTGTGTGTGTCAGTAATAAGTATTTGCTGGCAGGTCCAGCCTCTCGTTGTCACTGAGAGCTTTAGTGTTCCTGAGAACGGGATGTTTTGGAACAAAGTAATTTATGGTCATCTTCTTTCCCCATTTTCTGGAAACACTCAATCAAGTCATTGAAATATGTTATACCATGAGGCAGTTCCTAGTGAAAGGACAGCTTGAAAATTACAGCATTAATAATGATGAGAAGAACCCTACAGACACTGCCCGGCCTGTAGCTCTGAGCTCACTGTGACCATCTTCACACAGTGACACCTCACTGCTGTGTGTGTTCCCTTCACTTCATTCAAACATCTTCCAGTGAGACCAGGTGGAGCATAGACACTGATGTGCAGGCCAGGATCAGCCCGCCTTAGTGACTTAAGCACAACCAATGCTACAAAGAGCAGCGATACAGACGATGCCATCACACAATGACCTCAAAAGTCAGGTTTAGGTAGAATGCCTATGGAGTTTGCTCTACAGAGACTGAAGACCTTTCTTGATGAGAGGTCTGACGGATTGCATTTTCATGATTGAATTGTGTCCCTAAAAGAGCGTGGAAATGACTGGGAGTGCTGGTTAGCTTATTGCATTGGAATGCTGTGTCAAAGAGACTCAAATAATGCTTGCACTAATGGAAAATGTGGCTACATTGTTGCATTTTGCATTTGAATTTTCCCATTTGCATTAACATTTGAACATAGTCCACTGTAAAGAGGGGTATGCCTTTGCAAATGAAATGTCAAACCGTTATTCCATTTACATCGTCATAAAATGCCCATATGACGTGACAATGCAAATGCAATTTGGATTGTTGCAGTTTCATTTCAATATTGTCTCATATAACACTTACATGTATTGAAAAGGAATTGAATATAGTCCTCTATGGGCTTCCAAACATCCAGGCCCATAAAGCATTTTGAATTTGAGAGAGATGGGTAGGAGGTAGAGACACAGAGAGAGAGACAGAGAGAAAGACAGAGAGAGAGAGAGAGAGAGAGAGAGAGAGAGAGAGAGAGAGACAGAGAGCGAGAGACAGACAGAGAGACAGACAGAGAGACAGAGAGATGGGGTGGAAGCACATGTCCGTGAAGAGATCTCCAGCCTTCAACATGTTCGCAGTCTGTCGACATCTGGGGCCGAACATTCACACCAAACACATTTTACCCATAAAACATTTTGCATGTGAAGCATTTATTTGAACTCCTTCCTAAAACAGTTTTGATGTTATTATTCACATGATGTTTTATGTGCCTGGAGGTTGTCAAGGCACATGTCTCAGCCTGTGGCTGTCAGCTGGGAGTTCTGAATGTGAAGTACTACTGCAGTACAGCCTGGTGAAGTACTACTGCAGTACAGCCTGGTGAAGTACTACTGCAATACTGCCTGGTGAAGTACTACTGCAGTACAGCCTGGTGAAGTACTACTGCAATACTGCCTGGTGAAGTACTACTGCAGTACAGCCTGGTGAAGTACTACTGCAATACTGCCTGGTGAAGTACTACTGCAGTACAGCCTGGTGAAGTACTACTGCAATACTGCCTGGTGAAGTACTACTGCAGTACAGCCTGGTGAAGTACTACTGCAATACTGCCTGGTGAAGTACTACTGCAGTACAGCCTGGTGAAGTACTACTGCAATACTGCCTGGTGAAGTACTACTGCAATACTGCCTGGTGAAGTACTACTGCAGTACAGCCTGGTGAAGTACTACTGCAGTACAGCCTGGTGAAGTATGTAATGGAAATGTTGGTCATATGCATAGATGTATGTGTATGAAATCTATAATCTTCTATGTTCATTGGTAAGAGACAGGAAGGGAAGATAATTAAGTTGAGTTCAAAGGAATGTGAGGTGCTGATGGCTCTGTGGGCAGCTTGCCCTGGGGGATGGGTGAAGCATTTTATATGGCCTTCTGTCCTCTGGTTACTGTAAGGGGTCAATGAGACAGTTGCTCTGAACTTTGGCTAGAAGGACTGTGTCCTGTTTCATTGTTTGTGTTAATTAAAAGTATTGTTTGAAGATGGTCACACAAAGGACAGTTGACCATTTGACTGGTCAACCCCTGTGGCTTTATTATCTACTGCTCTGGAGAGAGCTGTGACATCAAAGAACTTCGGGACACATAGGAGATGTATTGTTTCAAACTGTCACCAAGTTGAGTTGGCCAATCACAGAGTTTGTTTCATTGATTGATTGACCATATAGAATGCCATTTGATCTTAAGTTTATATAAGGCAGTGCATGTGTGCTGGCTGATCATCACTCTTGCGAACGATTTGTGGCTATCACACCCTTCGCCAAGACGGATCACAAAGTACTTTGTTTAAATCATATGTAATTGTATAGTCTAATAAATTGTATTAAAACCATATCCCTTGACTATTCAGATCGACACAGTGCCACTCGAATTCTTCCTTTACAAGTACTACTGCAATACTGCCTGGTGAAGTACTACTGCAATACTGCCTGGTGAAGTACTACTGCAGTACAGCCTGGTGAAGTACTACTGCAATACTGCCTGGTGAAGTACTACTGCAGTACAGCCTGGTGAAGTACTACTGCAATACTGCCTGGTGAAGTACTACTGCAATACTACCTGGTGAAATACTACTGCAATACTGCCTGGTGAAGTATTACTGCAATACTACCTGGTGAAGTATTACTGCAATACTACCTGGTGAAGTATTACTGCAATACTGCCTGGTGAAGTACTACTGCAATACTGCCTGGTGAAGTACTACTGCAATACTGCCTGGTGAAGTACTACTGCAATACTGCCTGGTGAAATACTACTGCAATACTGCCTGGTGAAGTACTACTGCAATACTGCCTGGTGAAGTATTACTGCAATACTACCTGGTGAAGTATTACTGCAATACTACCTGGTGAAGTATTACTGCAATACTGCCTGGTGAAGTACTACTGCAATACTGCCTGGTGAAGTACTACTGCAATACTGCCTGGTGAAGTACTACTGCAATACTACCTGGTGAAATACTACTGCAATACTGCCTGGTGAAGTATTACTGCAATACTACCTGGTGAAGTATTACTGCAATACTACCTGGTGAAGTATTACTGCAATACTGCCTGGTGAAGTACTACTGCAATACTGCCTGGTGAAGTACTACTGCAATACTGCCTGGTGAAGTACTACTGCAATACTGCCTGGTGAAATACTACTGCAATACTGCCTGGTGAAGTACTACTGCAATACTGCCTGGTGAAGTATTACTGCAATACTACCTGGTGAAGTATTACTGCAATACTACCTGGTGAAGTATTACTGCAATACTGCCTGGTGAAGTACTACTGCAATACTGCCTGGTGAAGTACTACTGCAATACTGCCTGGTGAAGTACCACTGCAATACTGCCTGGTGAAATACTACTGCAGTACTGCCTGGTGAAGTACCACTGCAATACTGCCTGGTGAAATACTACTGCAGTACTGCCTGGTGAAATACTACTGCTATACTGCCTGGTGAAATACTACTGCAATACTGCCTGGTGAAGTACTACTGCAATACTGCCTAGTGTGGATGTGAAGTACTACTGACGAACTGGCTAGGGGTGGTGAATACAGACCGCTACTTAGATCACCAAAACACTGTCCGTAACTAAGCATTTCTAATCCTTGATCTTGAGCTGTACTCTCTAAATGCAGTATCGGTAGGTTGCTTTTGCTGAATGAATGTGATGGAATATTATTACTGTTCTGTGAGCAGTTCTGTACTCCTCTGCCCTCACCCAGGCCTCTGTCTGCTATTATCTTGATCATTTTGGAGATTATGATTGTTAATTTGATGTGTATTTGCATGTGTATGTGCTGTGTGGGGTCCATCTCTCTACCCGTGCAAAGTCATTCTTCTGAACCCTGTCATGTAGCACCAGTCAGACTCACATTCAAGAATAACACGCCAAAACACATTACACATGCATAATGCGTTTGGTATTAATCTTTCTAGCATTGCAGTCGTAAAGCAAGCTATGGTTTCGCTATGGGCCATAAGTAAGGAAAGTGCTACTCATAAAACTGGCATGACACCAGGAATCTATGAATTTACAAAATTACATTGAATAATGAGTGGTTGTTTCACCTGCTGGTCAGAGGGCAACTCTGGTGACTCAAACCCTTACAGCCTCTCTCTCGCCCTGCTCCTCCAGTGGTCCTCTCTCTCCCCCTGCTCCTCCACTACTCCTCTCTCTCCCCCTGCTCCTCCAGTACTCCTCTCTCTCCCCCTGCTCGTCCACTACTCCTCCCTCTCACCCTGCTCCTCCACTACTCGTCTCTCTCCCCCTGCTCCTCCACTACTCCTCTCTCTCCCCCTGCTCCTCCACTACTCCTCTCTCTCCCCCTGCTCCTCAAGTACTCCTCTCTCTCCCCCTGCTCCTCCACTACTCCTCTCTCTCCCCCTGCTCCTCCAGTACTCGTCTCTCTCCCCCTGCTCCTCCAGTACTCCTCTCTCTCCCCCTGCTCCTCCACTACTCCTCTCTCTCCCCCTGCTCCACCAGTACTCCTCTCTCTCCCCCTGCTCCTCCACTACTCCTCTCTCTCCCCCTGCTCCTCCACTATTCCTCTCTCTCCCCCTGCTCCTCCAGTACTCCTCTCTCTCACCCTGCTCCTCCACTACTCCTCTCTCTCCCCCTGCTCCTACAGTACTCCTCTCTCTCCCCCTGCTCCTCCAGTACTCCTATCTCTCCCCCTGCTCCTCCAGTACTCCTCTCTCTCCCCCTGCTCCTCCAGTACTCCTCTCTCTCACCCTGCTCCTCCACTACTCCTCTCTCTCCCCCTGCTCCTCCAATACTCCTCTCTCTCCCCCTGCTCCTCCAGTACTCCTCTCTCTCCCCCTGCTCCTCCACTACTCCTCTCTCTCACCCTGCTCCTCCACTACTCCTCTCTCTCCCCCTGCTCCTCCAGTACTCCTCTCTCTCCCCCTGCTCCTCCACTACTCCTTCCTCTCACCCTGCTCCTCCAGTACTCGTCTCTCTCCCCCTGCTCCACCAGTACTCCTCTCTCTCCCCCTGCTCCTCCACTACTCCTCTCTCTCCCCCTGCTCCTCCAGTACTCCTCTCTCTCCCCCTGCTCCTCCACTACTCCTCTCTCTCACCCTGCTCCTCCAGTACTCCTCTTTCGCACCCTGCTCCTCCAGTCCTCTTGAGTGACTGTGTATGAGTGTGTGTGTCCTATGTGCGGAAGGCGTGGTGTGTATGAGCGTGTGTACGTGTGTGAGTGTGTGTATGTGCACTATGTGTGAGAGACGGGGTTGCCTGTTTCACTACCCAGAAGGGTGGCCGTACATTCATGCTCTTGTGATGGAAAAGGTGGATGTTCTTTCAGTTACATCACTGCCAACATCTGTGTAGTTTAAAGTCTAAAGACACTATGTTTTTGGTTTGCTAACAAGGCCCAACATAACAAAGTTATGGTGCTACTAAAACCTGGGGAGACGTGCTTCACTCCAGTTAGAAGCAGAAACGGCCTGTGGGGTTGCAAATTCAAGTCTTTATTTCTAAATAACATGTAGCACCTGTGAGGCACAACGTCATTGCACATCTGTACTGTGCTGCTCATGGTGAAACATCTGTACTGTGCTGCTCACAGTTAAACATCTGTACTGTGCTGCTCACGGTAAAACATCTGTACTGTGCTGCTCACGGTTAAACATCTGTACTGTGCTGCTCACGGTAAAACATCTGTACTGTGCTGCTCACGGTGAAACATCTGTACTGTGCTGCTCACGGTGAAACATCTGTACTGTGCTGCTCACGGTGAAACATCTGTACTGTGCTGCTCACGGTGAAACATCTGTACTGTGCTGCTCATGGTGAAACATCTGTACTGTGCTGCTCATGGTGAAACATCTGTACTGTGCTGCTCACGGTGAAACATCTGTACTGTACTGCTCACGGTGAAACATCTGTACTGTGCTGCTCACGGTGAAACATCTGTACTGTGCTGCTCATGGTGAAACCACTTTTTTTTCTAAAACCGGGCTATAAGCTGCTTCGAAATATAAGCCGTACAACCACAAGAAAACTGTAAAATCAGGGTACAAGCCGCAGTTTTATTTCCAAAAAATGCGGTACTGTATTTTATGTCTGCAATCACAAAGCACTTATAAAACGTTCGGTTTCCTCTGGAGTGTGGTTTCCTCTGGAGTGTGGTTTCCCCTGGTGTGTGGTTTCCCCTGGAGTGTGGTTTCCTTTGGTGTGTGGTTTCCTCTGGTGTGTGGTTTCGCCTGGTGTGTGGTTTCCCCTGGTGTGTGGTTTCGCTTGGTGTGTGGGTTCCTCTGGTGTGTGGTTTCCTCTGGAGTATGGTTTCCTCTGGAGTGTGGTTTCCTCTGGTGTGTGGTTTCCTCTGGTGTGTGGTTTCCCCTGGTATGTGGTTTCCTCTTGTGTGTGGTTTCCTCTGGTGTGTGGTTTCCCTGGTGTGTGGTTTCCCCTGGTGTGTGGTTTCCTATGGTGTGTGGTTTCCTCTGGTGTGTGGTTTCCCCTGGTGTGTGGTTTCCTCTGGTGTGTGGTTTCCTCTGGTGTGTGGTTTCCTCTGGTGTGTGGTTTCCCCTGGTGTGTGGTTTCCTCTGGTGTGTGGTTTCCTCTGGTGTGGGGTTTCCCTGGTGTGTGGTTTCCTCTGGTCTGGGGTTTGCCTGGTGTGGGGTTTCCCCTGGTGTGTGGTTTTCCCTGGTGTGTGGTTTCGCCTGGTGTGTGGTTTCCTCTGGTGTGTGGTTTCGCTTGGTTTCTCACTGTGCCTGACCAGCAATGTGTTAATGTGTTAATGTAACGGGGGTGTAAGAGGCGTGGTCTTGCTCCGCCTGGGGCGTCGTTCACTTAGCCTGACGATGTCATATAATTCGAGTCAGAATATGAGTCTGATAACTTTCCGTTGGGCTGTGAGTATGGGGCGTTTTTCGACCAAACTCGTAAAATGCCTCTTCGCTCAATTGGATATACCTACAACCAATCAGAGCAACGTAGTATGTTGTTTGTTCCAAACAAATTCCACCGAAGCGCTCTTTGATGAGGTGGTTGATTACGTTACTGTTGATCACCGCCCTGACAATTTGATTGGTCCGAATAGCTCCTGTTCGGACATACTTTTTCCCAAAACTACCAACCCCAGACCCAACTTCCCGAAAAAAAATTGGGCTGGCAGCGAGGCTATCAATCACTGCCATCGGGAGTCGAACCTGCCACCTCTGGACTGCCAAGTGCAACCACTACCAGCTACGCCAAAGAAAAGCTAGCTCTTCGATGACGCGGGTGGCCTGTTACATACCTGAGGAGTGAGTTTCATCGATTCACACTGGTTACATTAGGGTTAGGGTTACATTGGTACTAACCCAACACTGTGGGTGTCTGGTGTCAGAAGTTACTCCCAGCCTCTCTCTGAACACCTCCAGCCTCTACCTGAACACCTCCAGCCTCTCCCTGAACACCACCAGCCTCTCCCTGAACACCTCCAGCCTCTCCCTGAACACCTCCAGCCTCTCCCTGAACACCACCAGCCTCTCCCTGAACACCTCCAGCCTCTCCCTGAACACCTCCAGCCTCTCCCTGAACACCACCAGCCTCTCTCTGAACACCTCCAGCCTCTCTCTGAACACCACCAGCCTCTCCCTGAACACCTCCAGCCTCTCCCTGAACACCTCCAGCCTCTCCCTGAACACCACCAGCCTCTCCCTGAACACCACCAGCCTCTCCCTGAACACCACCAGCCTCTCTCTGAACACCACCAGCCTCTCTCTGAACACCTCCAGCCTCTCTCTGAACACCTCCAGCCTCTCTCTGAACACCACCAGCCTCTCCCTGAACACCACCAGCCTCTCTCTGAACGACACAAGCCTCTCCCTGAACACCTCCAGCCTCTCTCTGAACACCTCCAGCCTCTCTCTGAACACTACCAGCCTCTGTCTGAACGACACCAGCCTCTCTCTGAACAACACCAGCCTCTCTCTGAACATCTCCAGCCTCTCCCTGAACACCACTAGCCTCTCCCTGAACACCACCAGCCTCTCCCTGAACACCACCAGCCTCTCCCTGAACACCACCAGCCTCTCCCTGAACACCACCAGCCTCTCCCTGAACACCTCCAGCCTCTCCCTGAGCACCTCAAGCCTCTCCCTGAACACCACCAGCCTCTCCCTGAACACCACCAGCCTCTCCCTGATCACCACCAGCCTCTCCTTGAACACCACCAGCCTCTCTCAGAGCACCACCAGCCTCCCTGTCTTCTGACGAGCCGCTCAGTGTGGAGGCGTTTTCAGGAGAGCCAGTGTTGAGGCTCCAGCAGAACCGTGGGTGCAGGTCTCTCTTGAGCTTATTTCCCCGTACAGACATGCCAGCTTTCAGCCCAGACGCCGAGCGAGCCAGGGTTGGAACCTGGGCCTAATAACCTTCAGGAGATTCTATTCTAGGATTCTGTGCTCCTCAGCCCCTCGCCAGATCAGAAAGAACGCCAAAGCTCAA